>NC_058415.1:12347506-12379381 GCF_002201575.2 Neomonachus schauinslandi
TATATATATATATATATATATATATATATATATATATATATATATATATGGAACATCCTAGAAACAGAATAGATTGGTGGTTGGTAGGGGTGGGGGAAAAGGGTGAAGGTGGTCAAAGGGTACAAACTTTCGGTTCTAAGATTCATAAGTTCTGGAGAGGTAACATGTAGCATGCATGGTGACTATAGTTAAATTTGAGAGTAGATTTTAAAAGTTGTCATTACACACACACACACAAATTGTAACTATATGAGGTAATGGACATGTTAACTAACTCTATTGTGGTAATCATTTTGTGATATATATAAATATATATAAATCATTACATTATATGCCTCAAACTTACCCAATGTTATATGTGAATTGTGTCTCAATAAAGCCAGAAAAAAGATATATAAAAGCACACAAAGCAAACAAAAATAAAGGCTACTGCATACTCCACTTCCATTGCCAGGCCCACTCCCCATAAGTATCAACTTTAGACCTTGTCTGTTGATGCCACCCCCCCACCCGTAAGAATGCTTCCTCATATATATTACCTTTATCTCTAGCTTGTCCTCTTCCTGATACATTATAGTGTTTTTACTTCTTATTATGTCAGGTTTCTCCTCCTCTCCGTCCTTCTCCCTCTCCATACATACAACACACACATTAAAAGTCTGAAAAGATTCATGTACTCCAAACTGTTAATAGCATTTATTTCTGGGTAGTGTAGGGTAGATAATTAATTTTTTTCCTTTTCTCTGTGTGCTCTAATATTTCAATAATGTTTAGGTATTATAGAACATAATTAAATTGAAATGTTAAGGATATTGATGAAAATATTTGAAAGGTTATTTTTAATACTTGCCTTATCTATTAGGCAGAATTCTTAGCATATTTCCCCTTTTCTTGATGACAGTGTTTACACAGGTCATACCTCCAGGCCAAGCCTCCTGCTAACTTCTACAACAGCTTCCAAAGTGATTTTTCTAGTACACAAAAATGACTGTCAATCCTATGCTTAACAGCTTTCAGTTACTCTTTATCACTCACTAAAGAAAAATCCAGATTCTTGCTTATGACAGAAGGCTTCCCATAGCCTGACCCAACCTACCATTTCTGGACTTAATTTCCAATGTTAGACTGTGCCAGGATTGCAAAGAGGAAGAGAAGTGGATCTTATAACCTTGAGGAGTTCATGGATTGTGAACTGGTGCTTAGCTCAGTATCTGTTAATGGTCTGGTTAGTGCATAAAGCAGGAACCACCATGACATTTCGTAATCCTGAGTAATTATGTCCAATGAACAAACATGATTTGGTCAAAATAGGGAAGCCTACAATTGCCCTGGGGAGAGGAGATAGGTGTTAGGAAAATGAGCCTTGAAAAATAGGAAGGATGGGATAGGAACTCTGCTGATAGTAAATACCACTTCTATATCTGCAGGTGGAGTGATGAATAATTATAACTCATATTGTATGGGGTTTTTTAGTCTACACAGGCTTTTTATGCGAAAATACCGTCTCTTACGGATCTATTTTATTTAGTCCTCAGAACAAGTTGCTGAAATCTTACTGGTATCCTCAACTCACATGTAAGGAATGAAACTCAAAGAGATTAAATTGCTGCTTCAAGATTACACAGCAGATTTGAGTCAGACCTCCCTCTGCCTCCAAATTCTGTGATCACCATGGATAGAATCTCAAGGTTTACTCTCTGATCCAAGATCAAGGAAGTGGATAAAAGTAAGATTCCAGGTTCTGGAACTGGGTCTTTCCTGGACCACCATGAAGCAGCCTCTTGGAACTATCTTTGCTCCTTATTATGACAAAACCACAGCAAGGGATTGTTACTGTGTTTACCTTATGCCTGGCACTGTGCTAAATGCTTTGCATATATTACTACATTTAATCCTTGGCAACCCCATTAAGTGGCTGCTTTATTTTTCTCCATTATCTAAATGAGAAAAGTATGACTTAGATACTTATCTAAAAAACAAAACAAAACAACAGAAAAAAACACACAATGAGTTAGTGGCAGAGCCCAGACTTGAACCCAGGTCAGCTTCTTGACAGAGCCCATTTTCTTCTGTTGAGCTTCATAACCCACTGCAAGCCTTCCTCTAAGAAAATGGTTAGAAGTCTGTTTTTTAAATCTGGGATAGCTATTTCTAGGATTTTGGGTATCACACATCAGCTTTTTCAGGGGCCTTCCTCTTCCTTCTGGCTCAAAGCCATACTGATTAAATGAAACAGTATGATGACTACTTCTTCCTTCTGTGATTCTCCTCATTTCCTCAACCTTGTCTTTTTCATGCTCAAATATTAGCAATCCATTGAAATTGTTTTACATCTGTTATCATTTAGCTTTAGTATAAAATCCTAGAAAACAAGAATTTTATAGTAAAAGGAGCAGCAGAGTAGAAACAATGTCAAAATTAAAATCTAAAAATCTGATTTCCAGTTCTAATTCTGCCCCTTTCTAGGTATATGTGCTTGGTCAAGCCTTTTCAACTGGTTTGAGGTATCTATTTTCTTAACCTTCAGTAGTCAGTGAGTTTCCCTTCCTTGTGCCTCCCCTTACAGAACACATGGAAGATTAAACCAGTTTAGTCAATAATTCAGTAAAAACAAACAAAACAGCCCTAAACACCAGTGTCCTGAATTCTCTCACTTTTAAATCAATTTCTAAGAAAACCCTCAGAGTAATGTGTAAGAATATTTTAAGAACTTCATTGATTTGTCTCTGGACAATTAAGCCCAATTGATCAATTTTTTATTTTCAGGTTTTGATTTCGAATAGAGGATAGTTTTTCTTTAAATAGCAGCAGTGTACCAATCTCTTTAAATAAAAAGTGGATATTTAAGACATACTTAGGGAAATGATTCTTGAACAACTTTCCCTCCCTTTCAGCCTATGAACTATAATTGTGACAGTTAAGTAGGTGTATACTCTGTAGCTGTTATGAGAGCCTTGGTTCCTGATTTCACTACCAACACACATTTTGAGAAAAAGCCATGAATATTTTCCTTCCTCAGTCTCCCCCCACAGTTCTTTACTTCTGGTTCTAAATAGTATCCATGTTTCTTGCCATGACAGATTATACCTAGAATCACTTTGACCTTGGCCAGAGCAAACAGAAAATTAATGAAATGGAGCTGACCCCTTACTTCTGAATGATAGAACTAACACAACGTTCACCTTTCCCCGTAAGTACTTTTGCCCCAGGCCTCAATTCTTTCTTCCTGATTCTGATTTTCTCCTACTTCTCATGGGCTAGGAGATGTTCTTTACATGTTGGCCTGAAATCTGGATTTGGTGGTTATTGCTGTGGATGTAATACCTGTGAGTGAGGATGATGTCATCCACAGAGAGCAAATAAATGTGAAAGAGAAGAACGCCATCAATAGGACAGTGTCCTGCATGAACATGTCATTTATCATGTCAACTTTAATGCATTGCCCCAAATAATTGTCTTGTTGGTATTTGAAAGATTTTCATTAGCTAAATATATAATTATATACATAAATAAAGTCTGACAGTTATTATAAAATCAAAAGGCTCAGATCCTTGAAAAAAAATGAGTGGATATACCTGATCTCGGATTGGGAAGTTTTTCTAACCATGTCACCCAAAGCAGAAAACATAAAGAAATAAGACTGATTATATATCTATAGGTATTACATTAGTCAAGTTTGAAAAACAAAGAAAAAGACTTGGTAATCTATATGACACATAATCAATATTTTTAATATATAAATAGCTCATACACCAATAAGCAGATGTTGAACAACCCAATAACTGTCCAATGAACATGTTAGGTGTTATTGTTCAAAGGGAAATATTTTTTACACGAAGGAAAAGTATTATTTTGTTAGTATAATTAAAATGTATTTAATTAGTAACTAAAATTGAAATATTGGAGGAAAATGAGTAAAGATGAGGAGAAATTGCCGAGCGTTTATTGTTGGAGTTCAAATTAATGAAGCTGATGGTCCAACGAGAATAAACTGTGTTAAGTTCCACGCTCAGTGGCATCAGATATTCCCTAAATTTTTGGTACAGAAAACCCATAAGAAAACAAGTCAAAGAGTAACTGGAGCTGAAGCTAGGTGTAATCCAACTTGTTCTACCTTAAAGGAAGGTCTGGGGACAAGTTTGGGAGAGCTCTGGAACACAGATGATAATATGAAATTACAATGGGGTAGTCTTGGGTTGTCAGTAAAACTTAAGAATCTTCTTGGGATGGGCGCCTAGGTGGCTCAGTTGTTAAGCGTCTGCCTTCGGCTCAGGTCATGATCCCAGGGTCCTGGGATCGAGTCCCGCATCGGGCTCCCTGCTTGGCAGGAAGCCTGCTTCTCCCTCTCCCACTCCCCCCTGCTTGTGTTCCTGCTCTCGCTATCTCTCTCTCTGTGAAATAAATAAATAAAATCTTTAAAAAAAAAAAAAAGAATCTTCTTGGGAGCTGCAGCCCTATTGATTCTCCTGCTAATGTTGATGTGGTTAGTACAAATAATGTATGTTTTGTGGATTCATATTGTCTCCCCTGTTCTACTGAGTAGTTGATGTGCTTGGATGAAACTTATGGACTTGGTATTATAGAGGGAATTCTCTGAAGAGGTGGGCTTTTGTAAACTAATTTGAGATGTAATGATGTCAGCCTGTAGCCTGTCAGTGTTTCCTTTCTTTTTCTTCTTTCTTCATCTTCTTTTTTTTTTTCTGCCACCAAGAAGGGTTGAGACCTCCTAAAGGAGTTAAAAAGATAGCAGAACATAAGAGAAAATGTTAATGCAGTTTAGTAGTCTAATAAATGCAGTGTTAATAGCTTTTCATCAAATTATCAAAAATTTTTAAAGTTTTAATATTCAGTATTATCAGATACTCTTGATTGCCTATCAAGATCTATCCCACTTCAACTTATTCCTTACTGGCAGAACCCTCAAGTTTACTGTAGGGTAAAATACAGACTGGCTTAGGACTTAGCTATTACTATTACTCTTCCTGGTAGTTCCATTCTCCTTATCAGTGACTTATTTAGGAGAGGGCATGTCAACCATTTCCAGAAAATGAGAACTGAGGGCAGTCTACTATTGGGCTTCTGGGAAAGATTTCCTCATTCTAGGAAGGAGACTCCAGGGGATATGATCCATTTTTACCTCTGGTTATGGTCTTGCTGGAATGTTTAGCCTAGGACTGCTTCAGATGTTTTGTAATCCTGAGGGGGAGTCAGCCTGAGGGCAAAGTAGAAAGAAGAATGACATTGTAAGACATTTAATCAAGCAATCCTGAAAACTGCTCTCCATTGGTCCTTTGTTAAATGAGATATTTTCCCATATTTACTAGTTTCCATTAGGCTTTCTTTTCCTTTTGGCTGAATGAAATCTGATACACCGTATGAACATAAGAACTTCGGTTCACTGCTGATGGAGAATCAATTGGTTTAGTATTTTCACAAGAAAATTTCATGAAACATATAAAAAGATTTTGATCTAGAAAAGCCACTTTAATAAGAAATTAAATAATTATATATTAGTTTCAAGTTTATATATGGTAATATTGCTTATAATAATGAAAAATGGTAAAAACTAAATTTCCAATGACACAATGATTAAATAGATTTTAGACTATTCAAACAATGCCATACTCCTTTTCATCAAATTAAAAAGTATTTAAAAATCAAGTAACTCCTTGGTTATACCGTAAATGTGCATATGAGAAAACCTGTTACAACAAAGAAGATATGACTTTAGTTGATTATGAATATATCTTCCATTTATTTTTTCATGAAACAGTTTTTTGAGTGTCACCAATGTGCTAGGGATTCTGCTAGGTGCTATAGGTACAGTGGATCCGTGCAAAATAAGTTATTGGACTCCTAGAGATGACATTCTAGAGAAGAAGACAATGACCAAGGAGACGAAGTTGTTTTGGTTTTCTAACAAAGGGAAAAAGTAGGGTTGTGTGATGGGAAGTAAATGGGTTGAGGGTCGAAGCCAACATTAGTAAGGTAGTCAGGGAGGCTCTTTCTGAACTGGGACATGATGGGTGAAAAATACTGCCCATGCGTGATCAAGGGGTGGATGAGCAAAAACATAAGTTCTAATGTGAAAAAGAACTCAACATGCTGTAGAAGTAGAAACAATGCCAGTGTGGTTGGTACAGTGTGCTGGGGATTGGAGAAAATAGTATCCAGTGGTGTTGGAGAGGTAGACAGGATCTCACTCATGAGTGAAGGCTTGTAAGCCCCATAAGGAGTTGTGATTTTATTCTAAGAGCCATAGAAAGCTATTAAATTATTTTAATTTGGAAGATGACACCATGTGACTCTCATTCCCTGGCTGCTGTGTACAGAGTGGACTGTAAGAACCGGGAGAAAAATTAAGAATCTATAGTCATGGGATGTCTGGGTGGCTCATTCGGTTAAGCATCTGCCTTTGGCTCAGGTCATGATCTCAGGGTCCTGGGATCAAGTCCCTTGATGGACTTTCTGCTCAGTGGGGAGTCTGCTTTTCCCTCTCCCTCTGCTGCTCCCCCTGCTTGTGCATGCTTGCTTGCTCTCTGTCAAATAAAATCTTAAAAAAAAGATCCCATAGTCAAATGAGAAATGGCAGTAATGGCAGTAATATGGAGAAAAGTGGACTAAATCAAGATATATTTTGGAGGATGAATAGGTTTTTCTAATGGAGTGTATGTTGGTGGTAGTGGTTATAAGAGAAATAGCAAAATAAGTGTAAATCTCAAAATAGGTCATTAAATATATAAGTCTGGAGTTCAGGGATAAAGTCTAGACATTGTATCCAGAAGATGGTACAAAACACTGATTTACTTTTCTTTTCATCACCTACCACGGTACTTAGAGTCTTTCCCAGATGAACACACAAGGATCAATTTTCATTTTTCTCATTGTTACCCCACCCCAACCCCAGCCCTCAGACTTTTTTCTGGCTTAACTCAGCTTTTTCCCCCAAGGTGTCTGATCTATCCTGGAAAGGCTGACAGTCACATTCTTCAGATTCTGTGTATCACCGGTCCTTGGGATGCATTGTGGTGAAATGTGGAGAAGACAAATAAACCTATCTTTTAGGGCACCTGGGTGGCTCAGATGGTTAAGCGTCTGCCTTCAGCTCGGGTCATGATCTCAGGGTCCTGGGATCGAGTCCCGCATCGGGCTCCCTGCTCCTTGGGAGCCTGCTTCTCCCTCTGCCTCTCTCTCTCTCTCATAAATAAATAAATAAAATCTTTAAAAAAAAAAAAAAAACCTATCTTTTAGCAAAACTCTGGAGCATTATTGTGTTAACAGTTGGCAAGAGGAAGAAAGTCAAGAAGGGACGAAGGGGGGGGGAAATGACCTCTTTAAGTATAATATTCATACAAAGAGGATATGGAAAAATGAACACATTCATGCACTGCCAGAGGGAGTATAAATTCTTACAACCTTTCTAGAGGGCTCTTTGATACAGAGATCAAAAGTCATAAAGATGTGTTTAGCTTTTTGATCCATAAATTCAATTTCTACATATTTTTTCATGTGGAAATCATTGTGCATGCAGGGAAAGATTTAGTTAAGGATGTTAATGGTAGCATTCCTTATAATAATGTAAAATAGGAAACAATGAATTATTAACAGTAGGAGACATTGTGTGGACTACCCAAACATTAAAATGTTCTCCTGTCATTAACTATTACATTGTGGAGTGTTTAATGATGTAGAGAAATGTCAACATATTATTGAGTAAAGAAAGTTATGAAATGGTATGTATGTTGTGATTGCATAACAACATCAACAAGATTGGAAATCTTTATACTAAAATATTACTTGTTGTGTTGGTATTAATTGTGACCTCCCTTCTTTCCTCCTCCTTTCTTTCCTTCCTTCCTTCCTTCTTTTTGTCTCTCATTTTCTACAGTGCATATGGATAGAAGGTAGAAAAATCTTAAGGTTAAAAAAAGAATTGCTGCTACCTAAAGGATGTATCACAAATTGACAGATTGGGAGCACTGTGGTAGATGGGGACATGAATATTAGCAACTGTGATTAATACCAAAGAGGGAATTGGCAATGCATAGAGAGAATTAGACATTCATATTTAGCAAATGATAGTTTTACCTAATGTTCCCTCTAAAAATATTTGTTGACATATTTAGGTCTCAAATGATTGAAAATGGACATCTGGACTGTGTCAAGGTTCCACTTAGAGTCAAATGTGATTGTGGTCCTTGTGCAGTGGGAATGAAGGAGAACATTCAAATGGGATATCTTGGGAGTTCAGAGGAGTCTGCATAGACTTGCTTGTCTCCTTAGTTCAAGAGAACTCAGAAATAAATGGTCTTAAAAAGGCTTCCCTCAGGGCAAAGGTGTTTGCTTCAGTTTTTCCTTCCCCTAATCCCTCTGCTTGTAGAAGCTGCAACTGTGCATTTGCAGTTAGATGTAAACCATATGGTATGTTTTGGAGGCCCAGGAGATGCACAGCATTGCTCTCTAATGTTCCTGCCTCCTTGCCTTTCTTATGCTGCTGTCTCTGCATGTATTGCCCTTTCTCCCGTAAATGGTACCTGACCCTAGGTTAAGAAATACTACCATAAGCAGTCATTTATTTATAAATTCTAGCCTGGGACAGAAAACAAAAATCTTCATATTCACTTCCAAAATATGTAACTCTTACCTACCTAGTCTGAGATATGGGGTGTGCATGACCATTGTTTTGACCAAGTCAGTTGTAAACTCAGACTGATACAAAGACCAGACACATGCTCCTTGGATAGATCAAGCAGGTTTTAATTATCTCAAGGATATAAAAAGAAGTCAGCACAGTCATGATACATATCACAGAGGTCAGCAACATCATTCAGGCCAGATGGAGATTCCAGCTTCTGAAATCCTGACCAGTGGGTACGTAGTTACAGATGGTAAGACCCAAGTGAGAATTATATTAGTCTTTCTGGAGAGTTAATAGTCTTTCTCTTTACATCTAGAATTACATACGTAAGACTGGATCAGTTCTCTCAGTAGAGTAGCCTGGAGATGTGCTGGGAACCACTTCTTTGACACTGGAAGCACCTCCTTATTTATAGTGGAAATAAACAAAGGCCAACCAAATGAGAACAAGCAAAGGCTATTTATTCAGAGTTTCTACAGCAAGGGAGCCAGCACCTGTCACACGTGCATTTTGGCAGATACTCAAAGGCAAGCAGAAGGGTGGAAAAAAGATAAGGCTTCAGTTATGCCCTGATTGGAAACTGTGGACATGAGGAAACTGTGGGCAGGCTGGGGACAAATATTAGGAAAACTGTCTGTCATTAATCAAATCCTGGTCATTTGGGGCCAATTGTTACTGGGGTTATTGTCTGGCTTCCTGGACCATCACTAGAGATAGCAGTCTGACTTCCTGCAGGTCTAACTTATAGCAGGCTGGCTTCCTGGGCTGGTTGATTTACTGGGCAGGTTGTTGCGGGTCGTAGGTCAGAGTTCTGTTTTTATGTATGTTCTGGTCATTGTTATTTGTATATTCAACCTCTCAATACAACACTGAATATAATATAGGAGGCACTACAACACAATACAGTAAACCTAAGCATGAATAGTCCCCATTCATCATTCTTGGTGCAGGCAGCCTGCTGCATCCTGATCCAAGTATATTCTTAAACTTAGTACTGCAGAGCCAGGAGAGGGGTCACTTTCCCAGAAGCCTCTGGGAGTCATGCTAACAAATCCTTAGATTAGCTATAAAGGTTATCCTGCAATTGGAAAAATAATATGGGCAGGAAATGGAAGGCAAATCAAAGTGATGACTGGCTTTTCTCACAAAATACCTTCATGGCCATCGTGTTTTATCCACACACCTTAATGCAACTACTGTGTGAGCCTTTGAAACAGCCCTCCATTATTCTCTCTTGGATTTAAGTGATTTAAGACTGTGCCATCCTGATAAAGCCATTCATGGTGCCATAATTGTAAGTCGGGCAACTTGCAGAAGGACTTGATGATGATATATCCTGACAGTTAAATTGCCGTTGGACAGGATACCACATGCAGGCATTCAGAGACTCCTGGGAATTGTGGAGGTACTGCTACATCCCTGACATGGGAGTTTAGGTAAGAAGGAAGCAAAAGACACTGAAAATAAATGAACCAATCGTTCTCCCTTGGGTTTCAGTTTTTCCTTCCCCTAATCCCTCTGCTTGTAGAAGCTGCAGATTGTTTGTTAATGACTGAACTGATTTTTATACATACATTTCAAAATGTAGCACTTCAGTGGCTCTCAACAATGAGTAGTAAGTAATAATAAGGAAATTTCCACAATGCTTTGTTACCATTCATTTAGAAACAATTTTACTTGCATTACCAGAGGCCATATTGTTTAAACTTCCCCTCGCCCCCAGCTGCCTGAGCTGTTGTGGAATCTCATGTTTCAAGTAATTTCAAATGAGATTGAAGAACAAACTAATTTCAATTCAGTCTAATTAAATAAGCAGTTGTACCTCAAGATGTGGCTCAGCATCATGAGGATTATTTTTATTTTTATTTTTTAAAGATTTTATTTATTTATTTGACATAGAGAGAGAGACAGAGAGCACAAGCAGGGGGAGTGGCAGGCAGGCAGAGGCAGAGGGAGAAGCAGAATCCCTGCTGAGCAGGGAGCCCGATGTGGGGCTCGATCCCAGGACCCTGAGATCATGACCTGAGCCGAAGGCAGCCGCTTAACCAACTGAATCACCCAGGCGCCCTGATGTTTTTTTAAAATAATACTTTCTGATAGAAGGAGAGATAAAGAGTTTCACAGACAAAAACTAAAGGAGTTCATGACCACTAAATCAGCCCTGAGAGAAATATTAATGGGGACTCTTTGAGTGGAAAGGAAAGACTGAAAGTGACACAGACAAGAAAGGAAGAGAAAGATCTCCAGAAACAACAACAAAACAAGTAATAAAATGGCACTAAATACATATCTGTCAATAATTACTCTGCACTAAATGCTCCAATCAAAAGACACAGGGTGTCAGAATGGATAAAAAAACAAGACCTATCTATATGCTGCCTACAATAGACTCATTTTAGACCTAAAGACACCTGCAGATTTAAAGTGAGGGGATGGAGAAACATTTATCATGCAAATGGACATCAAAAGAAAGCCAGAGTAGCAATACTTACATCAGACAAACTAGATTTTAAACCAAAGACTGTAACAAGAGATGAAGAAGGGCACTATATCATAATAAAGGGGACTATCCAACAAGAAGATCTAACAATTATAAATATTTATGCACCCAACATGGGAGCATGCAAATATATAAAACAAAAATATAAAGGAACTCATTGATAATAATAATAGTAGGGGACTTTAACACCACTTACATCAATGGACAGATCATCTAAGCAGAAAATCAACAAGGAAAGGATGGCTTTGAATGACACACTGGACCAGAAAGATTCAGAACATTCCATCCTAAAGCAGCAGAATACACATTCTTTTCAAGTCACATGGGACTTTTTCCAGAATAGATCACATACTAGGTCACAAATCAGGCCTCAACAAGTACAAAAAGATTGAGATCATACCATGCATATTTTCTGACCACAACTCTATGAAACTTGAAGTCAACCACAAGAAAAAATTTGGAAAGACCACACCACAAATACCTGGAAGTTAAACAAAACACTACTAAACAAGGAATGGGTCAACCAGGAAATGAAAGAAGAAATTAAAAAATACATGGAAGCAAATGAAAATGAAAACACAATGGTCCAAAACCTTTGGGATGCAGAAAAATCTGTCCTAAGAGGGAAGGATACAGCAATACAGGCCTACCTCAAGAAGCAAGAAAAATCTCAAATAAACAACCTAACCTTACACCTAAAGGAGCTAGAAGAAGAAAAACGAATGAAGCCTAAAGGCAGCAGAAGAAGGGAAATAATAAAGATTAGAACAGATATAGATATAGAAACTGATATGTATCTATACCTATATAATGATATAGAAACTAAAAGAAAACATTAGATCAATGAAACCAGGAGCTGTTCTTTGAAAAAATTAATAAAATTGATAAATCCCTAGCCAGACTTATCAAAAAGAAAAGAAAAAGGACCCAAATAAATAAAATCACAAATGAGAGAGGAGAACACCACCACAGAAATACAAACAATTATAAGAAAATATTATGAAAAACTGTATGACAACAAATAGGACAACCTGGAAGACATGAATAAATTCCTAGAAACATATAAACTACCAAAACTTAAATGGGAAGAAATAGAACACTTGAACAGCCTGATAACCAGCAAAGAAATTGAATCAGTAATCGAAAAATCTCCCAAAAAACAAAAGTCTAGGGTCAGATGGCTTCACAGGTGAATTCTACCAAACATTTAAAGAAGAGGTAATACCTATTCTTCTCAAACTATTCTAAAAAATAGAAATGAAAGGAAAACTTCCAAATTCATTCTATGAGTCCAGCATTACCCTGATACCAAAACTAGGTAGAGACTCCATTAAAAAAGAAAATGCAGGCCAATATCCCTGATGAACATTTTGAACATTGTTCTCAGTAAAATACTAGCAAACCGAATCCAATACTACATTAAGAGAATCATTCACCACGATCAGGTGGGACTTATTCCTGGGGTGCAAGTGTAATTCAATGTTCACAAATCAGTCAACATGATATACCACATTAATAAAAGAAAGGATAAGAACCATATGATTCTTTCAATAAATGCAGAAAAAGCATTTGACAAAGTACAACATCCATTCATGATAAAAACTCTCAACAAAGTAGGGTTAGAGGGAACATACCTCAACATAGTAAAGGCCATATATGAAAAACCCACAGCTAATATCATCCTCAGTGAGGAAAATCTAAGAGCTTTTCCCCTAAGGTCAAGAACAAGACAGGGATGTCCACTCTCACTGTTATTTAACACAGTACTGGAAGTCCTAGCCACAGCAATCAGACAACACAAAGAAATAAAAGGCCTCCAAATCGGTAAGGAAGAAATCAAACTTTCGCTATTTGCAGATGACACAATACTCTATACAGAAAACCCAAAAAACTCCACCAAAAAATTTGCTAGAACTGATACATGAATTCAGTAAAGTCACAGAATACAAAATCAACATACAGAAATCTTGTATTTCTATACACTAAAAATGAAGCAGCAGAAAGAGAAATCAAGGAATCAATCCCATTTAGAGTTGCACCAAAAACCCTAAGATACCTGGGAATAAACCTAACCAAAGACATACAAGATCTATACTCTGAAAACTATAAAACACTGATGAAAGAAATTGAAGATGACGCAAAGAAATGGAAAAACATTCCATAATCATGGATTGGAAGAACAAATACTGTTAAAATGCCTATGTTACCCAAAGCAATCTACACATTTAGTGCAATCCCTATCAAAATACCAACAGCATTTCTCACAGAACTAGAACACTCAATCCTAAAATTTGTATGGAACCACAAAAGACCCCTAATAGCCAAAGCAATCTTGAAAAAGAAAAGCAAAACTGGAAACATCACAATTCTGGACTTCAAATTATATTACAAAACTGTAGTGGTCAAGAGAGTATGGTACTGGCACAAAACAGACACACAGATCAATGGAACAGAATAGAAAACCGAGAATTATATGGTCAATTAATCTTCAACAAAGGAGGAAAGAATATGCAATGGGGAAAAAACAAATGGTATAGGGAAAATTGGGGAGCCACATGCAAAGGAATGAAATTAGACCACTTTCTTACACCATACACAAAAAATAAAATCAACATGGATTAAAGACCTAAATGTGAGACGTAAAACTATAAAAATCCTAGAAGAGAGCACAGGCAGTAATTTCTCTGACATCGGCCATAGCAGCATTTTTGTAGATGTTTCCTGAGGCAAGGGAAATAAAAGCAAAAATAAACTATTGGGATTTCATCAAGATAAAAAAACTTCTGCACAGTGAAAGAGACAATTAACAAAACTAAAAGGCAACCTACGGAATTGGAGAAGATATTTACAAATGACATATCTGATAAAGGGTTAGTTTCCAAAATATATAAAGAACTTATAAAACAACACCCAAAGGTGTAATAATCCAGTTTAAAAACAGACAGAAGACATGAATAGACATTTTTCCTAAGAAGACATACAGATGGTGAACAGACACATGAAAAGATGCCCAACATCACTGAGCATCAGGGACATAGAAATCAAAATTACAATGAGATACCACCTCATACCAGTCAGAATGGCTAAAATTAACAACACAAGAAACAACAGGTGTTAGTGAGGATGCAGAGAAAGGGAAACCCTCCTACGCTGTTGGTGGGAACCCAAGCTGGTGCAGCTACTCTGGAACACAGTATGGGGAGGTTCCTCAGAAAGTTAAAAATAGAACTACCCTATGATCCAGCAATTGCATCACTAGGTGTTTACCCAAAGGATACAAAAAATACTAATTGGAAGGGATACATGCACCTTGATGTTTATAGCAGCAATGTCCACAATAGCCAAACTATGGAAAGAGCCCGAATGTCCATCGACTGATGCATGGATAAAGAAGAAGTGGTATATATATATACAATGGAATATTACTCAGCCATCAAAAAGACTGAAATCTTGCCATTTGCAATTATGAGGACAGAGCTAGAGAGTATTATGCTAAGTGAAATAAGTCATTCAGAGAAAGACAAATACCATATGATTTCATTCATATGTAGAATTTAAGAAACAAAATTAAAACATAGGGGGAAAAAGAGAAAGGAAAACCAAGAAACAGACTTAACTATAGAGAACAAACTGATGGCTACCAGAGGGGAGGTGGGTGGGGGGATGGGTTAAATAGGTGATGGGGATTAAGGAGGGCACTTGCGGTGAGCACCAGGTGTTATATGTTGAATTACTAAATTCTGCACCTGAAAATAATATTACACTCTGTTAACGAATTTAATAAAAACTTGAAAAATTAAAAATAAAAGAAAAATAATACTTTCTGAAATACCACTTATTTTAGTTTTCTATTGCTGCATAACAAATTACCAAAAATTTAATGGCTTAAAACAGCATTTGTTAGCTCACAGTTCTATAGGTCAGAAGTGGGGCAGGCTTCAAGGCTAAGATTAGGGTATCAGCTGGACTAGGCTCTTATCTGAAATCGAAGAAATCATTTCCAAGATCATTCTAGTTGTGGCAGAATTCATTTCCCTGCAGTTGTAGGACTGAGGTCTCCATTTTCCCGCTAGCTGTCAGCTGCCCACAGCTCTTGTAGCTCTTAGAGGCCACTCTCCCTTTCTTCGTGTGGGCCCCTCCGTCTTCAAAACTAGCAACAGTACCTGGAATCCTTCTGGGTTTATTTTTTCTGCTTTTTAAGTTTTTATTTTAATTCCAGTTAGTTAACATACAATGTTATATTAGCTTCAGGTGTACAATATAATGGAATCCTTCTGTTTAGATCTTCCTCTTCTGCCACCAGACAGAAAACTCTCTGCTTTCAGAGGGCTCATGTGATTAGATTAGGTCCACCCAGATAATCTCCCTTTTGATGAACTCAAAGTCAACTGACTAGTACTCTTAATTGCATCTGCAAAATCTCATTTGTCATGTAATGTAACATAATCACAGGTGTACTACTGCATTCATTATATTCATACTCCCTCGTATTAGGGCAGGAAATCTTGGTGGAGGGCATGGATTTTAGGATTCTGGCTACCACACTGCTTGTAGGCTTCTCTTCACTTACTGCCACGTGAATCCTAAAGGCTCAGCAGGCTTTACAACTATTTTGGAGTCTCTTAATTTTACCAAAATTTGAATTTTTGTTTTCCATGTTTTTGTAGCTTTCAGATTTTCCTGATGAGAAGAGGAAATTGCTAATGCATCCATGTTCATGTTAAAAGTTTCTCTGACCATTTTTTATAGTGATTTATCCCTTCATTAGGTTGTTTTTATGACTCCAGGATTTGTTTCTTTGGAATTTTGATTCAGATGATCTAACATCCTGCATCTAATAATTCAAGCAGTTGTGTTGGGGTGGGGGCGATTGGTAGTAGGGGACTTAAATCTATTCTTTGTTGTTTTTGCTTATCCTAGCTTATTTCGTTCTGTGTTTACCAGTAGCATCTTGTGAGCTTACGGCTGTTGAATTTAATCTGGGGGAATCCTGAGAGTGTAAATTGGAGATACTTGCTTTGGAGAGGATTTGTATTTTTTTAATTTTTAAATATTTATTTATTTGAGAGAGAGAGATAGCACACGAGTGAGAGAGAGAGAGACACGAGCAGAGGGAGGGGCAGAGGGAGAAGGAGAAGCAGGTGCCCCAAGGACAAGGGCTCCATCCCTGGATCCCTGGGATCATGACCTGAGCCAAAGGCAGATACCCAATCACCCAACCGACTGAGCCACCCATGCACCGCAGAGGATCTGTATTTTCATAGGCTCCTTCAATTGTTGCTTCAAAGACCCCAAGCTTAAAGCAGGCGGCTTGATAATGAGCTTTCAACCTTGCCAGAGGTCCAAAGCTTAGTTATTAGATGGTAGTTCTGATCCTAGTATTAGCCTCAGGGCATACATATATTTTGAATTTTTTATTTCTCCATGATCTTGTTTCAGTTCATATGTTTTCTCTTTCTTCCTCCCTTCTTTCCTTTCTTCCTTCCTGTCTCTTATCCTTTCTTACTTCTTTTCTCCCATGCTTAGGTTGTGCTAATAAATGCAAAAAATCAAATGTATGGGACACAGTGGTAGTCCTACTGTACTTGGTATTGGTCAGAGTAGAACATTATGCTCTAAGAATCACTTTTTAAGGGGATCGTGATCAAAGTGATGCACATCCAGCAGTTCAGCCAAAATAAATATGAAAAAATGTAGGTTTACTTTGTTCACCTGAGAAAAGAGAAGGCATGTTAACTCTCTTCATATATCTTTTGAAAGGATCTTTCACAAGAGAGAAATAAAGCTTATCTTTTATCTTCCAGAAGCAGAACCAACAAGTGCATCTAGCAAGATGGTTCATGTTAGCTCAACATAAGATGGAACTTATGATTATCTTGTACAAAATTGGAATGGACTGCCTTTGTGAATTGTGAGCTCTCTCCTCTGGACTCATGTGGAGGTAGATAGGAAAAGTCTCCTTAGCAGTATTTTAGAGGCCAGGAGTACACTTCTCCTTTGGCTAAGATGCTGTAAAAAATAACCTTCACTCTCCCAGTGAGCTCAGATTCTAGGCTTGTTTATTCTGTGACTCTTATAAATTTAGAAAGTAAGAATTTATAGCCATCTGGAAAATAAAAAAACATTTATGCCACATTCTGAGTATAATGGAAGGAAATTTTGTATCACAGTATTGAAGAAACTTTTCCAATTGGTGAATCAGAGTAATCATTAATATTTTTTACTTCCAAAGTAGTCCCCCTTATAATGTGCCAAGAAAAAAAGGCAATTAATTTTTACACAAAATATTCTCCTCATGCATATCCACACTGGGAGAAAATATGATGCATTTTTTAATAATAATAAGGTTCAGTCAGAAATAGAAGTTTAGTTCATCTTAAACTAAACAGAATAGACACTGGTAAATGAGAAGAGATGACACAGCACGAGCTATGTAATTACATTTAAAATACATTTCAGGGTAGTTTCCTTTAATATTAAAACTGTAATTCTTGATAGAAATGGATACAGGATTTTTGAATATTTTGGAAAGGATATTGAGATCTTGGTATTTTTGTTCTTAGGATTTTATATGAACATAAAATCACATTCGTTTTAAAATCATCTCTTTAGGGAAAACAACACATTTAACCTTTCACTGTGGAATAAAAGCCTATGTCGAAATGTTTTAGAAATTCAGATACCCTTTACATTCTCTGGATTCTAGAGTGACAAGAGAAATCTGAAGAAAGACTCAAGTCCTCTAGTCCTATTAGGGATGGTGAACACACCACAGGGGGATGGGGTTACTCTGAGAAAGGAAAATCAATCCAGACACAGAGAGGATGAAAGCGAAAGAAAGGCAAAATGTGAGCCAGATGTTCTTCAGGACAGAAATGAAATCTGATCTCAAGTGACAGGCAAAGGGATGAGAGACCCAAACTATTTGACTGGATTTTATGAAAGCTTTAGGAGTATGGAATTGTATAATTTCAGAGGAAATTAACAAGGGGGGAATTTTGGAAACATACTGCTAACCCAACGTTACAAACAACTTAATGCCTTAGGTTGAAAAGTCATGACATATCCAGAGGAGACAAAAATTACAGAAGTAAAGGCTAGCTGAGGACGTAATCCTATAGTCCTACCAGAGTCCAGGCTCCTGCAAACAGAAGAATATATATACACATGTAGTATCTGTGGTAGAATAAGAATGAGAACCTCCCTTGGAATCTAAAGAATATAAGACTGGCTTTGCCTCTAGATGTGTGATTCAGTTTACTCATCTTAGAAATAGAAATGCCAATATGCACCCCAAATTATTTTTGTAAGGGCCAAGTAAGAGTGTATGAAAAAATATTTTATAAAGTGATATATGGACAGGATGTCTTATTATTACTGTCTACAGTGGGTATCTGTGGTTTTTGCCATTCAGGCATGCTTTCCCATTATTTTGGGAATCAATCTGTTTTTCCCTTTTGTCCAATCCCATACTTTCAGTCTAGATCAGTCAGAAAGGGCAAACCTCCCCCTGGAGGGGAAACCATGACACAGATCAAGATGGGGAGTGTACCACATCAACCCTGGGCCTTGCCGTAGTGATTTTTTCAGAACAATCATGAGTCGGGTCAGGCCAATTGGTGTCCAGGACTTCTGTTGGAGCTAGAGGAAAGAGGAACACTTTATGTTATAAGAGGGTAGGGGAGCAATGTAAATTGGTAGCCATTTGGGGAGAGCTTGCCTGAGAATAAGCTAACTTAAGAAGGAAAGCAAAACCAAGAAATAGTGAAATAGCATCCCAAGACACCATCAACCCCTGGTATTCAGATATGCTTGAAGCCAGAATTGCCCCTGGAATTTCCAGTTACATGAGTCCATAAACTCCTCTTTCTGTCCTAACTTGGATTTGGCTTTCTGTCATTGGTCATCAAAACTGTACTATCTGAGTCACTATAATTAGGGAAACTTTAACTAGAAATTATTAGTGTTACTTGGAAAATCTCCACACCTAATGTATACCAAAGCTATTACAGTTGCCCCTTCAACAATGGAGGGGTTGGGGTTAGACTTCCTTGATTGGTTCTGTCATGGGTCTTGTGAAGTCATGCACAACGTCTGGACAGTTCTCTCCAGCAGGAATTTGTTGTTTCAGGGTTCATGGCTTTCATGGCTTTTTCTTATAACAACGATGGCATCTTCAATGGTGTAATCTTCCCAGACTTTCTTGATGTTCTCTGTATTGGGGTTCTCCTTCATAGCATTGACAGTCATTCCCATAGAGTACTATGTGTACTGAGCCTTAAAGGTCCTTAGGACACCCTGATCTACACGGGCTTAGAGATGTTGCATTTGGGGGAAGGTAGACTACTTGGTTGCCATCAGTGTTGAACTCATGGGAATCTGGGTGGCCAGGAGCATCATCCAGTATCAAAAGAATGTATTTCCTGACTTCAGGGACAAAGCATCACAATAGAACCAGGCCAGAAAAAAAGGGTTCTTGTTGTCCAGGCCTTCTTGTTGTACATCCAAAAGACTGGAAGCTGGTGTTTATCTTTTTTCTCTTCAAGGCTCAGGGGTTAACAGCCTTACAGATAAGGGCAGTCCTGATCATAAACCAGACTGCATTTGTACAAAGGAGTAGAGTTAGCCTGTCCTTTCTGCCTTAAATCTTGGTGCTAGCTTTTCTTCCTTACTAATAGATTTTTTTAAAAAAAGATTTTATTTATTTGAGAGAGAAAGCACAAGAGGAGGGGAGGGTAGGGGCAGAGGAAGAGACAGAAGCAGGCTCCCCGCTGAGCAGGGAGCCCACCACGGGCGGGGGGTGGGGTGGGGTTTGGACACGGGACTCGATCCCAGGACCCCTGGATCATGACCTGAGCTGAAGGCAGATGCAGATGCTTAACCAACTGAGCCACCCAGGCACCTCCCCGCCCCTTACTAATACATTCTTATGGCAATTTTCCCCTCAGAATAGGGCACTTTCTTCCGTATTAACAATGTGTTCAGACAGATATCCTTTCTCCTTCATGATTTTCTTAATGGCATCTGGGAATTTGTCTGCTGCCTCTTGGTTGGCAGAAACTGCCTCTCCTGGTATCTTGACATTTTTTTTAAAGCCAAACCTTTTTTTTTTTTTTAAGATTTTATTTTTTAAGTAATCTCTACACCCAATGTGGGGCTTGAACTTACAACCCTGAAACCAAGAGTTGCATCTTCCACCAACTGAGCCAGCCAGGCGCCCCTAAAGCCAAACCTTTTAAAAATTATCAAACCGGGTGCCTGGGTGGCTCAGTTGGTTAAACGACTGCTTTCGGCTCAGGTCATGATCCTGGAGTCCCGGGATCGAGTCCCGCATCAGGCTCCCTGCTCATCAGGGAGTCTGCTTCTCCCTCTGACCCTCCCCCCTCTCATGTGCTCTCTCTCTCTCTCTCTCATTCTCTCTGTCTCAAATAAATAAATAAAATCTTTAAAAAAAAATTATCAAACCATCCTTTGCTGGCATTAAATTCTCCAGCTTTAGATCCTTCACCTTCCTTTTGCCCTAGTTGTCATATCATGACTTTGCTTTTTCATGAATTATATTGGAGTCCATTGCTTTCTTAAAGCAATCCCGTACCCACATACTAGCTGCATTTTCAGTATGATATAAAAAGGTATTTCACAGAAAGTGTGGGGTTTTCATGCCTGCTGGCAAAGCTGCAGGAGCAGCTTCTTTTTTTTTTAAACAATTGTCCTTATGCTGGACTTCTTTATCTTGAAATGGCAGACAACCACAGCTGCAGACCTCAATCTATGGTATATATCAAGCAAATCATCTTTTTCTTTTTTTTTTTTTTAAAGATTTTATTTATTTATTTGACAGAGAGAGACAGTGAGAGAGGGAACACAAGCAGGGGGAGTGGGAGAGGGAGAAGCAGGCTTCCTGCCAAGCAGGAGCCCGATGCGGGGCTTGATCCCAGGACCCTGGGATCATGACCTGAGCCGAAGGCAGACGCTTAACGACTGAGCCACCCAGGCGCCCAACAAATCATCTTTTTCTTGTAACGTCATGACTTCTTGGGATTCTTGGGAGCAGTTCCAGCATCACTAGTGGCACTTCTTCTGGGTCCCATGGTGTTAGTCAAGGTTTATAATATGGCACTAAACATGATGAAAACTATGTGAGAACCACAAGAGATCGCTTTTTACTGTGATGCGCAATTTGCTGGAGAGCCAAACTGCTCAAGTGGAGGTGATTAGCGTCAAAGGCGTTTCAAGAGGATGCTCGCAACACTTGAGCTCACTGCAGTAGCAACAGGAGGTGGCTACCAAATTATTACCACAGTACAGTATGTACTACAGTTAATTTTCTACAGTTATGACTTAATACAGCATCTTTACATTTGTTTACATTTCTCTTGACTGCAAATGGCTCCATGTATGGTCTGTAAGTGTGTGCAGAAGCTTTGATAAATTTTAACTTTTCTTTAACAGATTCGTGTATATTTTATAGTAGTAAACGATAAAATAAACTAGTATTACATATATATTTTAAGCATTCATGACATACCTACTGTTTTCTTAATTTTTTGATATTTCTAGTTTATACAGTTTGCGAGTTTTTTCAAATTGTCACAAATTTCTGAAAGCTTTTCCAATATATTAATTGAAAAAATTTCTCACATAAGTGGACATGTGCAGTTCAAACCTGAGTTGTTTAAGGGTTAACTGTACTAATTGGTCACAGAATGGGTGCTAAAAATGTAAATGATTGTTTGGTCTTGAAAATCTTTAAGTCTGCTTCCTTTATTATTATTTTTTAATGTTATCATACTTGCTTTTAGTCCCGCCCTGGCCCTTTAGAAAATGATCCTTCTCCTGAAATAGCCTGAAAGCCTCTGTAGTTTAAAGCAACCTAACATGATGCTGTAAACAGAGACTTAATGAACAGGGGAAACAGCACCACAAGTCTGACATATGCCCGCTGAACACAAGAAACTCAAAATTGTGCAATACTCAAAAAGTCCTTCAAGGTTCTGGAAATTCTCCAGCTTCTTCCCTGAGTTCCTGACCTCTACCCCAGACTGGCGACTTGGCATCCTCAGCTGTGTGTTTGGTGTACTCAACAACCAGAAACCTCCTGCACATACCTGATCCTCTGGGGGAAGCCTTTCAGTGGGTTTCTTACCAGCTTGCTCACCATGCAGCTGAGGGTGGGTCTTGTGGGGACATGAGAAAATGTCCACCACCTCCAGGAGCAAAAGGAGCCCAAATCTAGTTTCTTTTCTCTGAGCTTCTTCCCTGGGAGAGGGTGTTCCTTTATGCAGATTAAAGAGCACAAGAAACAAAGAAAGCCACAATACTGCACTTAATTTCAAGTACCACTCCTTTCCTAAAAATGGTTAACTGGTAGCTACATGGTCTCATTCTTGTTGCTAATAAACAGTAAAGGCGCCAAGAAACCGAAGCAGCACAGGGGAGAAAAGGAAGAAACCAAGGGTTTAGATCATTTGTGAAAATGGATATTCAGTCTTTGAATAATTAAAGATATCCAATCTGTAGAATGTTAAAGAAATCCCTAATCTACATTTATGTTAGAACATATCATTACTAATCCAGGACATTAAAATTTTATCATAATAGTTATGGACAGTTCTGCCAAAGAATCTCACTCATTGGCTATCAAAATAAGGGAAATGCTGAATTATAGAATACCATACTTTGAATATTTAATAAATTAATCCTCTGTGCTGATAGTAGGAGTTCTAGAAATCATGCCTGTTGCATGACAGCACTTAGTCAATATACTAATTAATAACAGTTGTTTGAGAGCAAGTCAATGCCTAATAGGTTAACAACACAAATTAGAAGTACAGAGAAATCATACTCAAGGTTAAATTCATTCTAAAAAAGACCACTGGTAGTTATGAATACTTAAAGGAAAGGAAAGAAGATTGGAGCTTTTGTCAGAGTTGACTCTTTTGAGAGTTCCTGGGTCATTAAACAGGAGCTTATTCATATAAATTTTGGCCCTGGTATCTGGATCTTTCATATTTTTCACATAACTGAATTGTACCAGATTCTCTTGGGTGCTCAACAACAGATTCTGACTCTGAAATCCATACCATTTCTCAAAGGGGGAAGAAGAGGGGGAGGCAATAGGGAGAGAAGGAAGGAGGAGAGAAAGAAGGGGAGGGAAGAAGAGGAGGAGCAGGGCATGGAAAAGAAAGGGATAAAGGAGGAAATGTGGGAAAAGGAAAAGAAGAAGGGGGAGGGAGGAGGAAAAGATGGAAGTGGGGCCACGGAGGGATTGAGGAAGACCAGAAATCTCATTCATTTTGACGCAGGAAGTGGACTCCAACTTTTTTGTATAAAATATTTTCAAGTGAACCCCTAGATATACATATAGTGGGTGACAGGAGCTCCCTATTTCTAGAGAATTTAAAAAATACTATGTAATCAATCCTTGATTAGGACATAAATACTTAATTTTAAACTTCTAAGTATTATATAATTTAAATACAAGTTTTTTGTAGATTTAAACGATTCAACATGGAGATAGTACAAGTTAATTTTCTTACAGAATTAGATTTTTGTTTTCTCAGCATAATTGCATGACATTTGGTAGAAGAAAGTTTAATGCTGGGGGGAGAACATGCTGATAGTGACTTTGGAAGCTTCTGGGCAGGTGCTTTCCTGGAATAGAGCAGATGATTGTTAAGACCGGAAGAGAAAGGAGATGCTGAAGAGGTTTGCCCCTGTGACCATTTACATCTGGCTGGTTTACATGTTTTAGGTTTGCTGTTCTGGTCAGGTCTTCTTGGCAACTTATTAAATAATCTGATAAAACTGATAAATATATTAGAGTAGGCTAATGATGGGGATTCCCACTTCCTGAGTTGGTCTGCCTGCACTTTCCTACAGAAAAGTCCTGTTTCAGCCACCTGAACTATAATTTTCTTGTCCCAAGGATATTATGGTGAAAAGATATTAATCTACATAGAAGGCATTGCTTTAATCCCTACACTTCATTGGTTTGATGAAGTTTGAGGACAACAGGAATAACTCAAGTGTGTTGAGGATCAGTGATTTCACATTTAAAAAGCATAAAGCTTATTAATGGTCTTGAAGAGAAAAGATTCCATATGAATACAAAACCATCATTATCCCTGGTAACATCCAAATATCTTGCCAACATTTTTCTGATTCAGACTGTTAAATTTCATATTAAAATATAATAAAAAGATATTCATTTAAAAAACCCTTGTAAACAGACAAAGCTTGAAAAACAGAAACTATACTTAGGAAACTCCACACAAACAAGCACATTTTAGGGTACTTTTCCCAAGTGATAAGGACAGAGTTAGGATGTACCAATAGCAGGAGTAGTTGAAATTTAATTGAGGGCTAAGCATCCATTAGGCACTGTTCCATCTGCTTTCAATATATTATCTTATGTAATTCTCACAAAACCCTTCTGTTCTCTTCCTATTTCATCGATAAGGAATCAGCAAAGCAAAAATTCCACAGAATGTACTGGTGTATACAAAGAGAACGGAAAGAATCTGAGCGTCTATCTCATATATCCCAAAACAAGGATGTTGAAAAGTGTTTAGTAGACACAGAAGACAATACAGCTGGTAAAGTTGGGATAAAGGGAAAGAGTATAACACAAAAAGCATATTCATTAGACTAAACTAGGTTGTCAACTTGATTTAAGGAACTCTGAAATAATAAGCTACATTTGTTTTGTTTTCTTAACTTATTGCTACTTGGTGTGCTGAAATGCTTTTAAATCTCTGTAGTACCTGTCCGCGTACCTCAGAAAGGGCTTGGCTCTGGGCAGCCTCTGTCTCTTGAGTCAAACTGGCTGCAGAAATCTGACATCTTGGTCACAAATATATTATGTTGCCATCACTTTAAGCATAAGCAAAGTAAATACACTTTAAGCATAAGTAAAATAAAATTTTAAAAAACAGATAGTAATAATGATAATATTTTTGGAGTAACAGCAATATGTTTTGCTTTATTGGGCAGAATTGACCTTAACATGGATCTTATTTAGCTTTTTAAAGTTAATTTCTATTTTTCTTTTTCATTTCTTCAAGAAGAAAAGGGCTAAAATAGGCTCAGTACTCTACTAGCACTTTGCTGGTGACAGTGGACTATTTAACTGGTTTTAAATAACATGGCTTAACTGTGGCTGTCAGTAAAATAGGGGCCTTATCATACCACAGGCGCCCACACTGGGTACCACAGGCCACAGAGAAGCACTTAGTAGTTGTGTGTAATCAAATTTGTGAAAACTGATCCGGAAGAGCACTTCATTATTTACAGGAGTGCTGTAATAAATCTTTTGCAAACTATAGAATCCATTTGTAATGTGAAATGTCTCTTAATTTGTGTTCTTAAGTTTGAATTTTTGTGTACATGTGGTCTTTATAAAGTAGGACACCTCTGGAATATATGGAAGCCCAGGTAAATCTAAAGTACTCAAATGTAATATTCATTCATTTGTTCATTCATATTCTGAAATGATGCATTGTACTAAGCATAATGCCAGGCCAGAGGGATGGCCATGATGAAGTCCACTGATGCCTTTATGGTGCTCAACTCAGTTGCGGAGGAGAATTCTGATGCCTTAAATATTCCTCTCTTGGAAAGTCAAAGATGAAATAAGCACCTTCCTCATACAAAACAGCTACCCAATCATTTCTTGAAAGCAATGCCATAGGTAATCTTTTTGAAATCTCCTTGTCACATATTAAACAACACAATAATGTGATGAATTTGTGTAGTCATAAAATATCAAGTGTGAAAATGAGAACTGGCAGGTCTCAGGGAGCTGAATGCCCTGGAGCCCTACGCTGTAGCTAGAGGTTGGGTCTTTCAGCGTTTCAGCCTGAAGGGACCTCAGATTCTTGTGTTCACCCTGACCCCTCCTCGGTCCCATCCCCTACTTTGTTTTTTCAGAGGAAGAAACTCGTGATCACAAAGGTTGAGAAAGTAGCTGAAACCAGAATCAGTCAGGGCTTTTTCATCCCCAGACTTTTTAGCTGATTTGCTGAATGATTCTGCTCCTCCTCAGAAAATCTATATAAATGACATATTTTAGGGCTTGAGGGGTGTTCTCTTGCTCCCTTTGGGTTAAACTTACATGCTTGTAAGTAGAAGGTGTGGTGGCAACAGATGATGGATGGTAAAAAGAACTTCTGCAAGGACAGCCAGAGCAGACCTGCTCTGGGCTCATGTCTCCTTAACCCTTACCTGACCCGCCGGTCCCCCTTAACTCCGCCGGCCACTCTCAGGATTAGGCTGGTGGTAGGGTGAAACTACAGATCCCAGGAGGCCGAGGACGTCCCTCCCAACCTCTCCGTAAGCGGGTCGCTCCCCCTCGTTGCATTCTGGGAAATGTAGTTTCTTTTTAATCAGTAACTACTGTGCTTGGAAAGCGGAGTTATTAGGTTTGAGGGATCCGCCCCTCCACTGGCCCCGCCCCCTCCATTGACCCCGCCCTCTCCATTGACCCCGCCCTCTCCATTGACCCCGCCCCAGGTTGCTCAGGAGCTCAGAGACGCCGAATCCTGGTCGGTGTTGCCGTGGGGAGCAGAATAGGTGCAGAAAGAAATCCTCCGAGGTCTGAATGTGGCCCGCCTCAATGGACAGTTCTGGCAGCTCCTGTCAGGACTGGTGCAGCAGTAGGCAATACTGGTTTGAGCTCGGACCCACGGACTTGCTGGAGCGCAAGGGCTCCCTCACCCTCCGCTCCCATCACAAGAAGTACTCGAAACCCGTGTTGGTGTATTCTTGGTGAGCGAGCTCGCTGCAGTTCCCGGCTGCTGGGGGAAGGGATGGGGGAGGAGAGAAAGTAATAGGGAGAGGGCAAGGGTGGAGAGGATGGAATAAACAGCGAAGAGAAAGAAAAAAGAGGAAGGGAAGAGCAGAGAAAGGGAAAAGGAAGAGGTGAGAAAGAAAAAGATGAGACAAGTGAGAGGACTGGGAGACGAGACAAGGGAGAAAAAAGGGAAGAAAGATCTTCAAAGGAGAGGTAAAGAGGGTGGGAGTGAGAATTGGGGCAGCGCAGGAAGAGATAGGAAAGCCTCCAAGAGCCCTGCCCTGCCACTGAGACCTGCCCTGCAGGTCCCTGTCCACCAGAGGTTATAGATCACCCTCACCGACGATGGAGGAGAGGGTGTTTGCAGAGGCCTAGAAATCACATTTCTGAGATAACAGTACTTACTCATGAAAGGAAGGGTCCGTTAGCGGAGAGCAGGAGGGAGATGAGTTGTCTAAGCCCTCCTTGATCCCATTTATTCATGTAATGTATGTGAACCCTGCAGTTTCTGCCTTGCAAACTTTCTACAGCCTCTCCACTTTCCTACAAGCCCACTCCCCTACTTTTAGTTCTCATCCCTAAAACTGACTCTCTGCCTATTTTGAACTGAGTGTGAGAGGCTAGATAGATTTGGAATCCAAAGCTCTACTGGGAAGTAGAAAATCCTCTTTTAGCCTCATATAGGGCTTACCTCATAGACCTCAAGCAAAACACTTAGCTCTTCCATGATTTTGTTACTCTATAAAGATGTAGGTCATAGTATAAATCACTATTAGAAATTAGTGTTAAAGACAAAGAACTTTTTCAAGTGGACAGTGTTTCTGCTCTCTTCTGCCCTACCATGACTTGTGGACATCGTAGACATCAATAGCAAAACCACCGAAGAACATACATGAAAAGGAGATGAGGAATTTGGTGGGGGAGAAATGTGGTCTAACACGGAAAGTCATTCTGGTCACTGCTGAGAATGTAGAGAGTTCTTATGCTGTTAGTTTTAGAAAGAACGTTTGGGAACAGGAGGAAATTCAACAAGCATTCATGTGTCATGCACTTTGCTATGTGTTGGAGACACAGAGACAGATAAAGTGGATTCAATGAGTTAATTTGTCTAAAGCATTTAACACCATGCTTGTACATAGTAAGCAGTCAAAAACATATGGTAGCTAATACTAATTTTTTAGGATAATGATTACACACTTGGACTCTAGGTTTGAATATCAACTCTGCAGCATGTGATATGGCAAGTCACATGAATGCTCTAGGCCTCTGTTTCTACAACTGTAAATTGGGGATGATAGGATTTTTGTAAGATTAAACATGGTATTGTTTGTGAAACACATTTTAACATGTAGCCTGGCACATAGTAAGCACAGTAAAGGTTATATACGTGTATTAGGACATGGTCATGGACCTCAAGGAATTTCGTAGACCTGTAAAGGAGAATGCCATTAAATTCAGTATAATCTGATTTGTGCAAAATAGAGATGAGTATAAGAGGTAAAGGTAACAGGAAGAGGTTTGTGTGTGTGTAGTTTCCTGAGCAGGGTTTAGAAGGAAGAATAGGAGCTCCATAGATACACAAAAGAGAACATTGCACTCACAGGCAAGTGCAATGGAATAGTAAGAAGCAACCTCGTAGGGAAATAAAAATAGTTCTCTATAGTCCGCAAGTACAGTTGATCCTCATTATTTGCGGATTCTGTATTTGTGAATTTGCCTACTTGCTAAAATGTATTTATAACCCCAAATCAATACTCAAGGCAGTTTCGTGGTCATTTATGGACATGTGCAGAGAGGCAAAATTTTTTAATCACTCTCCCATTTTTAGATCAAAGTGACACTTTGCCTTCTTGTTTCAGCTCTCATACTGTAAACAAGTATGTTTTTTTTTTTCATGATCTATTTAGCATTTTTGTGCTTTTTGTTGCTGATTTCATTGTTGGTATAGCCACCTACTGCTGGAGTGCTATCTAGTATTATGTGCAAGAAGGCTGTGATGTGCCTTGTGGAGAAAATAGATGTCACACAGGCTTCATTCAGTCATGAGTTACAGTGCTGTGAGTTCAATGTGAATGAATCAGCAGAAGATATCAAATAAGGTATATTTAAACAGAAACATACATAAAACCAGGTTATATATTGATTGGTTGATGAAAATGTGAGCAGAGGCTCACAGGAACCTACTCCTTTATTTCCCCTAGGAGCAATGGTTCAGTATTTGCTAATTATTTGTGACAACTTTATAGAATATAACAACCTAAATAATGAGAACTTATCATAAAATGTGAGAAATACTTGATTTCTTTGAGCTGACTATGCGGTTGTCATCCTTGCTTCCCTTCCATATCTAAGAAGTCACCAAAATCTGTCTTAAAAAAAAAACAAAACTATATAAAGTTCAAATTATATAAACTTCCAAATGAATGATCTGATCAACTATTTTGTTTTTATGCATTCTGGTCATAATTGTTTGTTTTCTATTGACTTATTATATATTGAAACTCTTATTAAATTTTAATCTTTTATGAGTGATTTTTATTTAATTGATGAATACTTACTATCTATGATATAGCATTCAAGTGGCCTCTCGGCTGAGTATTTGATCAGTTAAATGACTGTACCTCTAGGTTTGCAAAGTAGAATCTGTAACTGGGAAAGATTCTTATTTACCTCTGCTTATATAGTTTAAGAATTTGCATGATTTCTGTGTTTCTCTTTATGTTGCATGTAATACAAGTCTGTCTGACTTCACTTCACATATTAAAAACAGTTGTATATAATAGACTTGATAAAGTGATATGCACAGAATGGTTGTTAAAAGAATCTCTGGTGCATTACTGGAATAAGGCATTGCCTAGGCACTGTCTCTTCCTTACAGCTATGATGGACAGGGCCATTTCACCTGCATCACACTGACGCTTCTGAATGAGAGAGGCCTTTTCTAGAAATTATTTTTCTCTATTCATTCCTGTAGCATTTGTGGAGTTGTATCATTAGATGATTCCATGAGAAATTCTGAGTTGGGGAAATTTTCTCTCGGGGTATCTTCACATTCATTGGAATAATGGAATTCTAAGAACCAGAACAACTAGATTTGCCCTTAATAAATTCTTTGATGTGAGGCTACTTCTTACATTTTTATATATGTATTTTAACTCATCTCTTCATTGCCCAAATCGACATCAGGTAGTAAGTGATGATAATTTAAAGCCCAAACATTCATTCGAGTCTCCATGGAGACAGTTCATGCTCTGGTCTCCATGGTGACACCTAGAGTTTTAAGAGCTCAGGTTAATTTTATGTATATTTCAATTACTTTTCTCCCCTGTCTAAGCCCTAATTAAAGAGCCTGTGCATTTTACTCTTCCCTTCCTCACCCCCCCCACCTCCCTATAATAAGAAGAAAACAGAAAGAGAAAGGGAAAAAAAGGAAGAAAAATAAAATTCAGTGTTCATTGTGGGGTAGGGAAGTTCATAGTTTTACAGATTTCTACAGAAAAATCATTTGGGTTGGGGAAAGAAATTAAAGAGCTTTCTGTGATGCTCTTCAGACTTACACTCTATTGTGCTGTCTGAACAGGGAGTTCATGTCTATTTAAGGTACTGCACAGAGAACCCGCTTTCAAGCCCACAAGGTACCATTAGCGTACTTGCAAAGAAAATAGAGATGCATTTTCTAATTTGCTGTATCATTCTTCCTGTATTTATTCAGCGACTTTCTCAGGGACTAACCTGGCAGTATTTGGAGTCCTTCTCATGATTCAAGGCCACGGTAGGGTGACCCAGCCCTTCTCTAGCCAGCATCTTTCTCCTCACATCTCCAGTACACACTCACAAAATGGGATGAAAAGGCAAATCCGAAAGCCTTTAGTAACCACATGGTGCAGCCTGCCTCTTTTTTGAAATCCGTAAATGCGTCCGCTTCCACCAAGCCTCCATCCTCCTACCTTTAACAGCTCAGGTCCTCAACCGAATGATTATTAACTCCTATTTTATGTATATTTTAAAGAAGTTTGCTTGTGTGGTTTCCATGCACACAGCATAGACTTTGGAGAGAAGAGAGAAGAGCCTTTAAAGAGGCTTTTTTGGTCAATAATGAGAAGTGAAAAGAGCAAGCCTCAGGGCAAAGGGTAAGAACATAGTGGGGGCTCAATTAACATTCATCAAAGAAATGAACAAATGAGCAGATAGAATGAACACACAGAGAAACCCAAAAGGCACTGGGTTGGGACCCTCTATTTTATACTTTAGAAAGGCCCAGAGGTAAAAGTCTATAGGACAGCATAAATTCATAATAAAACGAGAATCGATTTCTCATAGCCTGATCCTGATATAACAGGACGACACTGAAGCCTGTTTGCTCACCTCTGTATAAGTGAACTTAGAGTATAATGTGCTCTTCTTCTGATTTGAATGGTGAAGAATTTAAAATTGGGAGCTAAACTTGTGCTCTTCCTACTTGCGGTGCATAACTTATCAGGGACTGACAGATACTAAGAAGATTTTGAGTTTATATAGGGACAAATGAGTTTATACTTTAAAGAGATATTTTGATTTCTTAACTCGTGCTTAAAAAAACAATTCTAAATTATAATATCATGTGACCATTTGAGATGATGTAATAGTAGACCAATGACATGCAAATATATTCACTATCAAGTGGGTAGCAGAATTAGAAATTTGCACACAACTCAGCTGCATATATAAAATTTATTTTCTAAAATTGATCCTCATGGCTTTCATTGTTAGTTAGTAGGAAAAAATTCAAACTTGCCAACTATAGGGTATCTGTCTCTTCAAGTTTAAACAGCTTGTTTTAATTTAAAATAGTCTCTCAAAATGGTGCCCATTATTTCTGAGTCCTTCATCCTCCACACTCTCCTTTCCCCAGTGGCATCTGTGTGTGTGTGTGTGTGTGTGTGTGTGTGTGTGTGTGTGTGTGTG
>NC_058415.1:12379391-12473308 GCF_002201575.2 Neomonachus schauinslandi
TGTGTGTGTGTGTGTGTGTGTGTGTGTGTGTGTGTGTGTGTGTGTGACTGACGTTGTATGTTATTTTGGCGGTGGGGAGTGAGGCCACCAGATTATGTGTGGGTCCTTGTTCTTGCTCACGTCATCCTTTGTCCAACTTCTGGGCCTTCACCCTGAATTGGTGACCAATCCACTTTGTTGAGGACCCGGTGTCTCTGCTTACAGACTTAGTTCCATTTTGGCTCTTACTGTCACTACAGATCCCCATGTCATGCTTATCCTCCCCATGCCCCTGACTTAGGCTGGTCACCCCTGTGGTAGGGGCACCTCCTCCCTCAACACAGCAGCCCTGCAGCGGCACTCTGACAGCTTCTGTCAAATACCCTGTGGAGAGGGTGTGTGCATGCGGGGGTGTGCCCAGGAGAGTTTACTGCGTTGGCCTGACAATTACTCAAAGCCTTTTCTTCCACTTTCTAAAGTGATCTGCTTTAAAAGATAAATTGTAGGGCGCCTGGGTGGCTCAGTCGGTTAAGCGGCTGCCTTCGGCTCAGGTCATGATCCTGGAGTCCCGGGATCGAGTCCCGCATCGGGCTCCCTGCTCAGCAGGGAGTCTGCCTCTCCCTCTGACCCTCTTCCCTCTCGTGCTCTCTGTCTCTCATTCTCTCTCTCTCAAATAAATAAATAAAATCTTAAATAAAATAAAATAAAATAAAATTTAAAAAAATAAAAAATAGGGCGCCTGGGTGGCTCAGTCGGTTAAGCGACTGCCTTCGGCTCAGGTCATGATCCTGGAGTCCCGGGATCGAGTCCCGCATCAGGCTCCCTGCTCGGCGGGGAGTCTGCTTCTCCCTCTGACCCTCCTCCCTCTCATGCTGTCTCTCATTCTCGCTCTCAAATAAATAAAATCTTTAAAAAAAAATAAAATAAAATAAAAGATAAATTGTAAGGTCACCTTATCTGAGCTCTTTGGGAGCTTCTGAGTCTTGTTAATAGCAGCTTAAGAAATTTTGTGCTTTTATTTCTCCACAATGACTTTGAAGAAAAATATCTCACTTAGGACTCAAAAATTCCATTTTGTTAGTCAGAAGTTAATCAGCCATGCTTTATTTTCCTTCACATTCCTGTCAAAACAATCCTAAATCTTCCCGAGATAAATGTGGATGCCTCTGATTTATTAAAGCAAAGGTTATTCTACAGAATTAAGCAAAGAAAAGTGAAAAGATGAATATTTGAAAATACAGTCTCATTATAGGTAAAAACAAAACAAAACAAAAACCAGGATGTAATGAATTCCTTTGTTAAAGGTATATGTTGATATGCATTGAAAAGAGATTGAAAGGACATTCAGCATAACACAAAATACTTATTACTGGATGGTAGGTAGAATGTGGATTATTTGTCTTTTTCTTTTTTCCTCTTTGCCACTTCTACATTTTCCATAATGCACATGTATTATCTTCATAATAGGAATAAAGTAAAATTACCTTAAAAATTTGATATCATTTGCTACAGCTTTTCCCCTGAAGCAAACATTCTCTAAATGATCAGAATGTAGACACAGTGCTTCATCTCTTTTAGAGTCTGAGTCACTCTTCATGGTTTATTATGAGTCTTTTTAAAATATCTTTTTAATTGCTAGTTTTATGTTGAGTAAAAAGGATGATGTTATTCACATTCATTCGGATTAACCACCCTTTCATTCTTGTCTCTGTTCTATAATGGTAGATCCTACGCCACAGTTATTTTTAATCTAGTCCTACATTCTCATTCCTCAACATACGCACATACCCACAAATGACTTTGAATGTAGTAGTTTTGGGGGGGAAGCACCTTATTTTCTATTTTTAAGATGAAATCCAGGGCACACTGCATCCTTTTGCCCTGACTGAATTTTTCTTTCAATGCTATTCTCTTTTATGAAATTTCAATCAAATTCTCTTCCTGAAAACTGGGGGTTATAGAATTCTTGTGCCTTGACCTTTATGTGAGGTTTTGCTTAACTTAACTGGTGGCCAAAATAAAACATCTTGCAAGTTTTGCTTGCAAGATGAACCCTTGTAAGGTAGAATGTTACGGGACAGGCATTTCCACATGTGCATGCACTTGGATTAGGAAAGGCCATTGCTGTGTACAAGTGCCTCTGGCTGAGCCTACCCTATACTTACTCTTGGGACTATCCCCCACCTTACTCTTGGGACTATCTCCCACCCATAGGGGCCACCAAAGACCACTCCGCAGGATAGGTAAGCGTGTGGGGCATGAGGGAGGAGGTAAGAACAACGTGGGGCCTAGTGACATTTTGATAAGGTGAGGTTCAATCTATGGATGCTGTGATACCCAGGCTTAGGGCTCAAGGTTTTGTTGTTGTTGTTTTTAGGTAAGCTCTACACCCAGCGTGGAAGTCAACACAGGGCTTGAACTCACGACGCTGAGATCGAGACCTGAGCTAAGATGAAGAGTCGGACACTTAACCGACTGAGCCACCCAGGCGCCGTGGGCTCAAGTTTTTAAATAGCACTAGAGCTAGTATTATTAAACTACTCCGAGTTGGCCAGGAAAGCCACCTATTGGTACTCTTTTCTGTGTGAGGTGGTCAGATTTCTTTTGATTACAAGTGACAGATACTCAGCTTGAGCCTAAGGAAACAAGAGGAGAATGAATCAGCGCATTAGATTCATGGAAGGGTTGATTGCCAGATAAGAAGGAAGACAAGAGTGCGGCTCCACCTTAGGAACAACTGGAATAAAAGATGCAAATGCAAACAGGTCTCTAATTTCTCCTCTCTCCTCCTCTTTGTGTGTTTGCTTCATCTTATCATTGAAAACTACAGAAAACATGGCTGCTGCAGTTCTGGAATTTTTATCTATATTTTTATCCTACAAAAAAAAAAAAGGTTGGTTTTAAGGTATTTTCAGTTCTGCATACAAAAATTTCAGGTTAGATGTGCATCCTTGGGCCAAGTATCTATTTGGGGTCATCCAAATAGGCAGGGTTAGGTGGAAATATGTCAGCTCTCCAATAACCATGGGATAAGATGGATATACCCAGGAGAAAGGAGTGCTGAGCTCAAAATCCTATAGATATCTACTATATCCCATTCTATCCTAGAGATTTCTACACTATCTGCTATATCCTATAGATAGCTACTATAGTAGAGAATGAATTCCATGTTCCAAACACCCAATTTTATAGCAAAAGTTTAGAATATACACATTAATATATTAGGGATTTCCTACATTGGCTCTTACTTTGACTTTAAACTTTCACCACCCCACCCAACCAGCACCTACACAATGCACTTTTAAAAAAATTGATTTTAGGTATAATGGACAGAAAACAGAAATCTTGTGTAGACATTAGAGAAATATATTTTTACAATGCTTTAAAAAGTTCTGAGTAGATTTGAATATTGTATTACTGTTTTTGCTAGACACTAATCTTTTACTACTGTTTCCCTGATTTCATTTTGAAATACAATTACATTTTAATTGTTAGGAGTCACACAGTGTTTTTTCTTTATTTTAACTTAACTAAGTTTTGATGCATTAACCATTACTTGGCAGAGATTTATATATGTTTCTTTGGTAAGATGTTAGATCCCTAATCAGATTGTTCTAGGTTCAATCAAATGGAAGAGTTAACATAATATTATTTATTTATTGCAAAGAATTTAGCTTTCTTTCATAGAAAGTGGTAGGAAGAAGGGGCGCCTACGTGGCTCAGTCGGTTGGGTGTCGCCTTTGGCTTTGGTCATGATCCCGGGGTCCTGAGATGGAGCCCCATGTTGTCAGGCTCCCTGCTCAGCGAGGAGCCTGCTTCTCCCTCTCCTTCTGCTGCTCCCCCTGCTTGTGCTCTCGCTCTCTATCTCTGTCAAATGAATAAATAAAATCTTTAAAAAAATAAAAATAAAAATAAAATAAAATAAAGTGGTAGAAAGAATATTTTGGGATTAAAATGTATGAATGGCTTGTCAGAATTTTTTTTTTTTAAAGATTTTATTTATTTGACAGAGACAGACACAGCAAGAGAGGGGACACAAGCAAGGGGAGTGAGAGTGGGAGAAGCAGGCTTCCCGCGGAGCAGGGAGCCCGACGCGGGGCTTGATCCCAGGACCCTGGGATCATGACCTGAGCCGAAGGCAGACGCTTAACGACTGAGCCACCCAGGCGCCCTTGTCAGAATTTTTTAAACACTTGGAAAAATACTGAGATGCTCAAGCAGGAGCCAGAAGCATTAAATCAGCTTTTGAAAAAAAAAAATCACTTAAAAATATTTTTATTTCTAAATAGCTCTTTTTTTGAATAGCATTTGTTTGAAAAAATATATTTATTATTAAACCACTGCTATGTTGCAGGCACTCTGCTGAGTCTGGGATTTGACAGTGAGGTCAAGATTACTGTGAGACAGGAGTAGGGAAGACTGACCAGGCAAATACTATGCACTGTGCATACTAGGATCAGGGTAAGCAGGATGCTCTGGGAACATCCAAGAGGAGCACTTAGGCCTACTGGACCAGGACAGGTTCTCTAGAGGAGACTGTTCTAGCTCCTAGGGTTCACGTGGAGAACTAAAGATGGCACATTAGTTAATTGTCAACCGAAAGCATTACTACCCCTTCCACTGGAGTGTTTGGTAATAGGTGTGGGCATTTTTAATTGCATAATTACCAGTCTCTAGTGATGTCAAGTGTATGATTACAAGATTTGTGACTTATAGTTCTAGGGAGGGTCACAGCATCTTAATAGCATTTAATCATCTGTATATATGATGCCTAAGTTACATATCCATAACTCTATGGCCAGGTGGGTGGGGACAACAGAGCTAATATATATCTAAGGCCAACACACTCAGGTTAGCTAATTGACATATGGTCATTGATAGCAAGGGTGTGAATAGCAAACCTCCTAATAGATCGTCACAGAAAAGGATTTCTCTACTCCTTACTGCATAATAATCCTGAGCTTTCAGAGCTTAGTGGAATCTGCTCTCATTGTAGGGGTGCATATCGACAAAGCAACCAAAATTTCATTGAAGGCAGTTTTCTACAGGTTAACATATTGTGGCCTTCCTTCTAGACTTTGAAAGAAGTATGTGTATTGTGTGATTTAGTAGAGAAATCTAGTCTGGATAGATTGCATTTTTTTTTAGTTATGTTATTTTGTATGTTAAACCGTCCTTTTTTTTTAAAGATTTATTTATATGAGAGAGAGAGTGAGGGGAGGGGCAGAGGGAGAGGGAGAAAGAGAATCTCAAGCTAACTCCCCGCTGAGCACGGAGCCTGACATGAGGCTCGATCTCGCGACCCTGAGATCATGAGCCAAAATCAAGAGTCGTCGCTTAACTGACTGAGCCACTTAGGTTCCCCTGTATGTTAAATAATCTTACAATAAATATAATAATTTGGAAAAGCTGCCTGTGATTGTTGTACACTTATGTCGAAATGAGTGTAGTGAATGTAATGTGTTCCACTACAGGTCTTATCGACCCTATCAATGCCTTTTACCTCTGACATCTGAGGAGATCAGGGCATGTCAAACATCCTGCTAGACATTAAGGTACAAATAAGAAATTTCCTTCCATAATAAAATCATCTGGGCATGGTACTGTTTGATGGGTAACTCTCTTTTTTCTTTGACATCTTTCTCTGTTTCTTCTTTGGGAATTGTCTATTAGACTTTCTGTCTCTACCGAGGACAATTTTGGTAAGTTACTTTTTGTACAAGGTTATGTGTGCCATCTAGCTTTCCAAATATATTTGCATAGAGTTATGGAAAGTAGTCTTTACTGCTTTTAAAATTTTTCTTCTATTTTGACGGTTATTCCTATTCTTAAGAACCTTATTAAGATACAACTCACATAGTATACATTATCATCCTTTTAAGGTGTATAATTCAATGGCTTTTAGTATATTGACCAAGTTGTACATCTGTCATGGGGCACCATGTGGCTCAGTCGGTTAAGCATCTGCCTTCAGCTCAGGTCATGATCCCAGGGTCCTGGAATCAGGCCCCATGTTGGGCTCCCTGCTCAGCAGGGAGCCTGCTTCTCCCTCTCTCCCCTGCTCGTGCTCTGTCTCTGGCTATCTCTCTCTCTCAAATAAATAAATAAAATCTTAAAAAAAAAAGTTGTACGTCTATCAACACAATTGATTTTAGAACATTTTAATTAACATAAGAAGAAATCCTGTTCCTTTTAGCTGTTACTCCTGAATCCCCTAAACCCTCAAGCCCTAGGAACCATTAACCTACTTTCTGTCTCTATAGATTTGCCTATTCTGGACATTTGATATGAATGGAATAAAATAATATATGGTCCTCTGTGACTGGCTTCTTTTACTTGGCATAATGTTTTCAAGTTTCACCCATGTTGTAGCAAGTTATCAATACTTCATTTCTTTTTATTGCCTAATAATATTCCACAGTGTGGATATTATAACCCTCTACTCTGTTTATATCTCCTGCCCTTTTTCTTGATTTTTTAGATGTGTTTATTTTGCTTACTTATTCATTTATTCTGTTTTCTAACTTATTTAATTCTGCATTTAACTATTTTATCTTGAATTATTATATCATTCTGAATTCTTTTGGCTTGCTTGTTCTTTTTTCTATGTTTTTGAATTAGATGTTTTACTTATTTTCATTGTTTCATTTTTATTTATATAAGTACTTAAAGCTTAGAATTTTTTTCTGGGTACTGCTATAGCTATATCTTATGGATTCCTGTAAGTGGTATTTCAATTTATTGGTATTTTTTAGAAATTCAACAATTTAAATTTGTATTGATCTTTGATCTTTGAAGTGTTTAAGTATGTTCAGATTGAAGAAGGATCTCTTTAAAAATGTGTTATAAATTTTTAGTTTTATTGAATTGTCATTTATATCTTTCAAACATATTAAAATATTTTTTCTTAATTTTTATAAAAGTTCCATGTGCACTTTAAGTTGTATTTAGGCAGGTCACCAAATATTGGCTTCACACTCCATGTGCAGACTATGTTCACCTATTTATCCAAGGATAATGACCCAAATTCTATCTAGTCACAGGTCAAAATTTCAAGATCTCCACATGTTATGCTATTGTCTCTCTACTAAGTCTAGCTGTAGACTAGCTGTAACTCTATGTGATTCAGAAAACCATAAAGGAAAAGGACAAATTTTCTGTTCCCAATGTACAATGGTGGGACAGGGACAAGATAACTGTAATAAGCACCCTTGCTCAGAAATAAGGATGGAAGGGACAGACTGTCATTTGTCTACATTCTTAAATCCTGTGCAGTACACAGAGCCCTAAGCTGGTGTCAGGAATGTTCTTTTTTTTTTTTTTTAAAAGATTTTATTTATTTGAGAAAGAGAGAGCACAAGCAGGGGGAGCAGCAGAGGGAGAGGAAGAAACAGACTCCTCACCCAGCAGGAAGCCGGACATGGGGCTCGATCCCAGGGCCCTGGGATCATTACCTGAGCCAAAGGCAGATGCCTAACCGACTGAGCCACCCAGGCGCCCCAAGAATGTTTGTTAGACCCGCATTCTGAAGCAGCTTCCCTTTCCCATTGTTCTCTTTGTCCTTGGCTCTGCCCTGTGTGTGGTCTTTTCTATTATTCTTGACCACATCTGCAATGGATGTTATAGACTATGCCCTCCTGTGAACTGTTCGACTCTCTCAGTTCATTTCCTAGTTCCAAAAGTTTGGGGGCCAAAGAATATTTTTTTAAAAGATTTATTTATTTTAAAGAGAGAGCGCACGCTTGGGGGAGAGGGAGGAGCAGAAGGAGAGGAGAGAATCTAAAGCAGGCTCCCTGCTGCATGCGGAGCTCGAAGTTGGGCGGGGGGGGGGCTCTATCCCACAACCCATGAGATCATGACCTGAACCAAACCAAGAGTCGGATGCTTAACCGACTGAGCCACTCAGGAGCCTCCCAAAGAATATTTTAAATATTGAACAGTTAAAGGATTTTAAATTCAGACTCCTGGCTAACTTGGAAGAACAGTTTTTAAGAACTTCATAAGCTTATTTGTTTGAATTCAGTCAATTCCAACTGGTAATAACCTCACTGTTAATTCTTTCTAGACAAAGTTCTGCTTTATTTCTTTACTTTTTCTCCTATAATAAATACCTTGAATATCACTTTGAGACTGCTGTAGTTACAGAAATCAGAAACCCTGGGAATTTCTGTTTGACTATCTCCTTAGGCAGATGTTTGCTTGAATGCAGCTTAATTCACTGGGAGCTTCTAACAATGGGATGAACTTTGCTACAAGGCTCAGCTTTGATAGAACTTTGTCTCAAAAAGATCTGAGTTTTCTCTCGTACTGTTTGAGATCTAAAAGTTGCTCGATCTTCTAACATTTCAGGTCCCAAATTTTAGGACTCTCATTTCTCTTTACCTTCTTGTAAACCAGCCAATTTACTGAATTTATCTCTCTCTGTTTTATAAATACATTGGCAAAAAACAATCGCAGTTCACACACGGAAGTCATGAGCTTTCTCAATCTCTTTCTCGGTCTTACCAGGTACATGAGTTGACTCTTTGCCTACTGTGGTCATGAAATGTTTTACCTTTCCAGCCTGCAATATCAGCTTTCTATTGTCTTTGCCTGGCCATATACTTTAGATTTTTGTTACAGTAGCACCCACCCCACTTCTGGTACTGATTTCTGCGTTAGAATAGGCTAAACTTAATCTGTGATAACAGTCCCCCAGATCTCAGGGGATTAATACATAAAGGTTTATTTCCTGCTCACACAAAATCATCTGTAAGTTTTTGGTGGAGAGGGGGCACTCTTCCACATAGATACTCTGGGATTCAGGCTGATTCAGGCTCTATGCTCTAGAAAGTCATTGACTGCTCTGGCAGGGGAAGAAAGAATTGAGAATTGGACAAAAGCTTTCACTGTCACAGAAAGGACACATCTTATTTCTGCTCATTTTTATTTTGTTATCCAGAACTAGTCAAATGGGGCGCCTGGGTGGCTCAGTCGTTAAGCGTCTGCCTTTGGCTCAGGTCGTGATCCCAGTGTCCTGGGATCCAGTCCCGCATTGGGCTCCCTGCTCTGCGGGAAGCCTGCTTCTCACTCTCCCACTCCCCCTGCTTGTGTTCCCTCTTTCCCTCTCTCGCTGTGTCTGTCTCTGTCAAATAAATAAATAAAATCTTAAAAAAAAAAAAAAAAAAGAACTAGTCAAATGGCCCCACTAACTGCAAGAGAGCTGGGAATTTAAATCTCTTGTATTCCCAGGAAAGAAGGAGAAATTATATTGGTGAGCACAATGTCTATCACATATGGAAGACTTTCTTATAAAGCTCACTCCTACGTGGATTCTAGGGCTAGATTTTTGTTCTTCTAGCCCTGAAGTCATTGTCCATGTGCAGTGTTGGCAAACACCTTGAAGGCATCAGCAGATTGGGTATTTTGAAATTCTACTTAACCCTTTGGTTACAGACTTTCATCCAAAAATTGACCTGGAAATTCCCCCACTGGATTTTCAGCTCTTAAATACTTTTAATGTGTTAGGATTTAAAAATGTATTTTATCTAGCATTTCCCATTGTTTTCAGTTAATTTATTTGCATAACCTTGGAAATATAATTTGGCTGTCACTTCAAGAGTTCCCACCTCTGACCAATCTCATTAGTGAGATTTCTCCCTACAGCCTATTATCTTCACTTCTTCCACCTGTCTCTGACAAATTCTTTGGTTCCCTTTGTCTTTGAATGGATCTTGGCTGCTTATGGGAGCCCTTGCACACGGTGTGGTCTGGGAATTATAACTTCTGACTTTGCCAAAAATTTAGTTTTCTTTTAATTTTTCCATTTCCTTTGTTACTTTTGAATGATTTCTAGGAAGACATGGGGAAAATGCTCATTTCTATAACTATGTTCATAATGGAAGAATATTTAAACTTTAGATTCTATTTATGAAGAACAGTTTGTTCATTTGTTTCTAATGTGAATGAAATGAATTGCTTTGAAACCAAAGAACCTTATAATACCTAGTCAATATGACTTGCTCATGGGTTCACAGAAGTGTACATTAAAATGGGCCTTAAACTCATATAATACAATCTTTTGATGTTATTCTAGAATAGTTAATTCAAATTGTTTAAACCAGTAATATTAAGACTAGGGAAGGAGCTCATACAAGTAATCAGGTGTTTGCTTTTTGTTTTGCAGGGGGACAAACTGGTCTTCGTGCCATTCATGAAAGATATACTATCAAGGTTTTCTGTGGACTACTGTAATTACTAATGTATAATACACTTAAAAAAAACTCTGTCTGTCTTCAGTCTTACTCTTCTACCTCCCAGAGTGTAGTCAGTATAAGTTGGCCAGTCAGTATAAGTTGATTCTGGAGGGGAAGATCAAAGGAACTCCGAGAAACATCCTAGGATTTTAAGATCATTGAGAACCAGTTGTTTAAACATGGAGTAACAGAATTTCCTGATCCTGCTTTGACCAGGACAGTCCTGGTTTTCACCACTCCCAGTATACTTAGTACCTCATTTCCCTCTAAAAGTGTTCCAGGTGGATTAATCAATTACAGTGTCACCCTGTCTAATACATGTCCCTTCAGCTGTTTTCAAAGTCATGTGTTTGGCAGTTACTTAGACTGACAACATTTATTTAACATTTAAACAGTTTAGACACAGGCTCCCACTACTATATTCTTTTTTGTTTCCTCCCAATATTCTCCGTAGGGCCTCCTGTTTCTGAAGATTTTCTATTAAGAAAATCCATAATAATGATGGGTCTTATTTACATGCCACTCAATATATGTCCAGTGAAGAAAATGACTTCACTTATCTGCCTTTGTCAAATGGTTTTCTTTTGAGTGCAGTTTAGGCTTCAAATTCTGTGGTTTCAGGTTATGGATGCTCAAATCACAAAAAGCTTGAGACATTGAAAACCAAAGTCCCTCTTCATAAGTTTGAAATGTCACCAGTTCTCCCAAGGACATAAAATTTTCTTTATGACTCTGCAAATACATCTAGAAGTCTTCATTTGTCAGTTTGATGAATATACCACTAAAATAACATTACCTTGGCATGTAAATCATTTTCCCATGAAATCTTTAAAGAGCATTGTCAAATGTTTTTTTGTAGCCTTTGATTCTCTTGGTTTTATGCTTCTGAGGTGTCAGGAAATAAAGCTGACTCTCTGGGGTAATTTTCTTTTAAAGTTCTAGATAGCAGATGTTTATAAAACCTAATAGAAAAGGTATCTTTCTCTTCTTATATGGGTTAGATTTATATCGGAAAATACAATAGCTGACAGAGTAGTTGTGAACTACATTAATAATTCTAAAATTTAAAATCAATATATTCTTCCATCTGGAGTCTTAACTAAACATTTTTAACATCTTTGAAATCCGCAAAGAAAATATGTCTCTTGTCAAGTAACTAGAAGCTAGAAGGGCTGGGATTTTCATTGTTCTCATGTCAGATATTGCTCAGATTCACACCCCCACTGCAATCGGTGTTATGCATATGTATGTTGAGAGCTTTCCCATTCAGCAAGTAGATTTATAATTCCTCTGGAGACAAGTCTTTGTTGCAAAGGACTAGCATCTCTATATGCATAATCACTCCTTCTTTATGTGTGCTTTTGCAGAGTGAGCTGGGATGCTTTTTATTTTTATGGACACATTTGAAAGCCTCTGCTTTCAACATTTATATTAAGGTGACAGTACCACAATGTAAGAACATTCAATCAATCAATGATTGAAGATTTAATGAGCATTTATAATGTGCTAGACTATGCTAGGCACTGAGATCACAAAGATGAATAAAGAGTAATTCCTGTATCTAAGCTACTCCTAGTCTAATGAGAAGGCAGATTCATTAATGCATAATTATAAAGAAAAAAATGTGAAAGGTGGAGCAGAGATAAAGGTTTTGTTCAAAACCCCCACTTTTTTTCCCCCATGTAGACGTGGGACTACGGAAAGTGAGTGTAAACTTTAGTGTAACTTGAGTGTCACTTGGTCCACGAGAATGCAACTCGGTCTCCTTTCCTGCAAGGAGAATCTGATGGCCTAACCCCACCCTGTCCTCCACTGGGAGCTGGACCACTCTGGTTTGGGGCAGCCTGAGGGGAGCTGCAGGTCCTTGCCTGAGAATGCTCTGAACTCGAATTTGTTTAGTTGTGCAACTCACTTTAGGATCGTATGTGTTTACTCAAGGGGGGCTTGCAGATCCAATTTGGAGTCATCCAACTCTTATGATAGGAAATCCAAGCTCCCAAAGGACCCCAGAAACAGACCCTGGTCTCTTGACAGGGCATTACTTGGGACTACATTAGGTCTGAAAAGATAGGAAGAACGGGATCTCAAGGGTTCAGGTGATTATATAGAGTTGGTGATGGGAAGTTACATACCGACTGCATATGTTGGGCATTTGTCCAGAATGGGACCTGCTCATGCTATCTGTAACCTACTAGATTGTATTGACCTTAATCCCCTCTGAAGCAGTCTAAGTGACATTTTTGAAAACAGGGTCATAGTTCCAAGCTCCTTTTCATACATTTGGCAGCTCTGATCCTGTCCTGTCAGTCCTTTCCCCATTCCCAATTCTATTCATATTCATACCATCTCTTCCACAATAGGGTATAGAATGCAAGCTTCATCTCTTATAGTTGAGGTTGTCTTACATAAAGATTTCTTATGTAGAGAAAGAGTCACAGCACTCAGCTCTGGCCTTGATGGAAGAAGGTCCTAAGCAGAAGCAAGGCTGCTTGTCAAGGAAGATTCTGGCACTGAAGGCAGGGAGCCCTGTGGACCCTTCTCCCAGCAAGAAGGTCAGCCAGTACCTGCATGCTTGACATGGAAGACATAGTTCTTCCTTCAGTCCGCAGCACGAAATACCTGTATTCAAGCATCTTTGACCTTGAACTGACTGCTGACCAGCTGCTGTCAAATTCATGTCTGGACAAATTAATATCTGCAGAAGCCAGTCAGTAGACTAGACCAGTACTGGTCAACAATGACCTTATTACTAATCCAAGGTGATAAGACTAACTGTGAAGACAATCTGGCAAGTTTTTTGTATAGCTAAATTTATTTGGTTTAAAGGACTCTGAGATTGTTTTTCCTTATCTTTGGTGTTAGAGGTCTTCCTATTAAAGGCAGTAGATGATTTTTCATTTTTAATGTTTCTGTCAAAACAAAAGTTGGCAATTTTATGTTGGTTCTACAAATTGGGGGGGGAATGTTTTGCTGCTCCATGAAACAGGTTTGAGAACCACTGATCTAAGAGTTTGGTATAACTGTTCCCTGGAGCTTTCTTAACCTTGACACTTTTGACATTTTGAGGCAGATATTTCTTTGTTATGGGTGGTGGGTTGTTCTGTGCATGGTAGGATGTTTAGCAACATCACTGGCCTCTACCCACTGGATACGAGTAACAACCCACCCCACCCTGATGCAACAACTAAAAATGTCTTCAGACATTGGCCAGTGTCTCAAGATGGGTTGGGGTGGATTTGGTGGGGGCTGTGCTCAAAATGTTTGAAAGTTACTGCTCCAGAGACATTGTAAATTTTATTTTATTATAATTTTTATTTTATTATTTTCTCATAATGAATTTCTCTTGCAATAAATGACAGGTTATGGCTGGTTGTATAGTGACCATTAATAAATGCAGGTAGCAAGGAGAACAAGGCTATATAAAGTATATATGTATTTATTTATATTTTACTTTATTATATATTATAATACCTTGATATATGTCTCATGAAGATGCTATAAGGTTTAATTGGCATTAACAAAGTATTGAAAAACACCCAACTAAAGCATATGGTAGATAGACATAGTATTAGTACACATAATAATAATTTGCATTTACATGTCACTTTTCACTTGAGACTCTCAATCCATTGATTCATTTGTTTCCTCAGTGTATGATTCTTGGTTCATCTCAGGGAAACTGAGGCACAAGCCAGTGTTCACCTGACATAATAAAATCAAGGAATTAATTAAGTCTGACATTTTCTTTATAATACCCTAATCACTTTTACTATATTTTTATACATACTAAACATGTATTTAGTATATAGTAAATATTTATTTTTTATATTTTATATTATATTTTATATACTTTATAATTTTTAAACATGTTTATTTCTCTTTGCTAGGCTCTTAGAAGTAGGGGCGAGTCTTCTTAGCTGTGTATTTCTCAGAGCCTGCAGACTGTGGGCACAACATTTGTGGGCAACTGGCAGGCACAAGGGGATGCCAATTGTATTAGCTCAGTTCTCCACAGAAAGTCTTTCATTATAGATTCATGTTTTCAGTGCTGGACTTTTAGTACCAAGACTGCTCTAAGTAAAGGAACATATCTGCATCTTTTGTAATAATCTAGTTATAATACAATTTAATTTATGGTACATTCTGACTTTCATGGACACTAATTATCTTTGCCTTCATGGGCTCCTTCCTCCATTAAAAAAAGTTAAAAATGATAGTTTATAACTACACTGCTATAAAGATGGATACAATCAAAGATGGATTATATTCTTTTTTTTGCTGATTAAAAAATAGTTAAAAGACACTCTCATGTTTTAAAACACTCTGTACCCTGGGCATTGTGCATGGTAGCTAGTGAAGAAATGAGCACCAGGATCACACATTCAAAGGTTGACTGTGCTTTTCCTCTTCATTCTTATGTTCCCAGGGAGATATTCTGGTTTTATTACCTCAGGGTGAAAGACCCAGCAGGCAACAAAAACACCAAATTCTTGGGTTTGGGGTTCAAAAACTTGGATCTTAGGATGACACCATAGATTTGGAAGAATAGATGAAGAGCTGGGCTATTCTGTCCCATGGTAGATGAAGAGTTCATGGACTGAAGATGGAGGGCACCAGAGAAGTTGAAAATGTGTGGATTTGTCTGGGACCCCAAATTGGAAAGGTTAAGGCTTTAGAAATTCTCAAGCAGGTGGGACCTATCACTGCCTAGCCCTCCATTCCTAGGGAAATGATTTTGGAGCTCTTGAACTGTGGGGCTTGTGTGTATCCCCCAAGCCCAGTGTGAGGGGGACATGAAATGTTCTTGAGGGGCCAGGCAAACAGCTCAGGGATGGCATCTGTTTTCCAGGAACTCTGGGTTCTTGGTGGCTCATGAAGGTTCTTGGTGGCTTAGATAATGGCACGCTTGTGGCAGAGTGCTAGTCTAAGCAAGAGTCTATGTGTCAGGACCAGAAGGGCATAGCAGAGATTTGCATGGATCCATAATGGAAGACCACAGGAGAATGAGGAGATTTCCACCGATGTCAGCAGGGAGAGATGATGACAACAAAGATGGATTCTTGGCATTGTGGCACCACAGAGGCCCTTGAGAGTAGGAAGAGATCCAGAATTGACCAAGATTAAGGTTTTTCCATCTTAGTGATATGAGCACTTAGAAAAGAAATTAAGTACAATTATGGAAAAAATAAAGTTGCAATTCATGTACACCAGAATTTTTTAAAGCTGGATTAGTATTCATTATACATAGGTGTTTATGATACTTTACAGTATTTGAAGGACCTTCTGCTTTTATTTTTTTCACTTTGCAAAAATCTTATTGGTCTTATTTCTGTCTTCATTTTATACATGTGGAAATGGAAACACAGAAAGGTTAAGTGAGTTGCCCAAAGTCACACAGCTAGGACTTGAGCAATGACTCAAACCCATGGCCCCGTTCACTCTACCATTACTGGTTCTTGATGTTGTTCAGTATTCCACCTAAGGACTAAAGTGAGACCTTCCTGTGAGGCTCTCGGAAAATGCTGATATGGTACCAAAATGCTTTTAGTGTTCTGCAATTTAATGCTCAGATGTGTGGAGGGTAGAGGGTTCACATGCCTGAGCTCTGCTGCTTCATCCTAGGCTCCCTTCCTATTGTGTTCTATGCAGTGTTCTGCTCTCATCTCAGAGGTGGAGAGGCAAGGGTGTACTTTGAATGCAGTGCAGGGTCCCAGCCCCCAAACAGTGGGATGAGGTGGAGGGTCAGGCCCTAAAGGGCCTCCTGACTTAGATTAGCATGCCCCATCCAGATGAGTGGATGCTGTTCTGCTTCCATGACCCTGTGCCCACATTGTAGAATTTTGTTTGTGTCTTTCACCAGAGTGTGAGCAATGAAGGCAAGGACTGCATCAGGCTTGGTCCCCATTGCATCCCCTGCCTGGCATGTAGTAGGTACTTAAAATATTGACTGAATGAATGGACAATTGGATGGATGGATGGATGGATGGATGAATTTTGGGCTACCTCAGTATCCCTTACACAATCCAGCCCTGTACCCCTCAATAGCAAGGCCCCTTCTGAGAGATGTTTGGGTTCAGTTTCATTTATCTTACCCAAGAAAGCTATGTAAAAATAGCTACTTCTGCTGCAGGCCGCTCCACCTCCTTCTTCCTCCCCTCCTCCCAAATCTCTCCTTTATTATTGTTTCTATCTACCCTTTTAGTCAAGGTATTTGGAATATTTTTCCCTCTTCCATCTACATGTTTTTTTCCAGCTTATGCTTAATTGTCAGCTTCCTTTAAACCCTCTTTAGAAACAGGAAGCACATGTTATAAATCCATATGAGCAGATACTTTGCTCTTTCTCATTTTGAAAAAAAACTTTTAATTAAAATTCATGGTAGAAAAAATTGCTAAAGTGGCAAGTTGCCTTTCTAATTTATTACCAGGTCTTATTTTAGAATTTACTTTTGGTAACTAATCTACATTATTAAATAAGGTTCACTTCTTTGGAGTCACTGAGTAATTGCTGTGTTGGATAAGTATTGTTCTTATGATATTATTAGTTTTATCACATGTGCTAAGTTGTTTTTAGGAAGTAGCCTCAGCGTTACTTGAAAAGAGATGGAAAATACTTTATATATCCCACATCCAGTGAATTTATAATTAAAACAATGTCACAAATGCCGTCAATATTCATTGGATAATTTTATTAAAAATTTTAAATGCAATACGTGATTTTAAAAAAAAAGCTAAACCCCTTAACAGATTCTAATTTATTTTTCAAGGCACCATGACAGAGAAGCCTATCCAAAAGATTATGATATAGAGGGTCCTGAAAACATAAAAAAACTGTGTAATTCAACATATTGGCGACTTGGAACTGATGAACCCCCAGTAAGTAGTTGCTGCTGATTTCTTTAGATCTTTAATCTTCTTCCTAGTGAAACATGGAAAAATAAAGGGAGGAGCTCTTTGTTGGTGCCACCCCTCCATGCTGTGTTGGGTACTTAGGCAGGTGACTCAGTCACCGGATGCTTCAATGATGTTACCTGTAAAATGTGCACATGTCATAAGGTTGTTGGAGAAATTAAATGAGATAAAGCAAATAAAGTGGTTGACTCAGTGCCTGGCACATAGCAAGTGCTCAAGATACCATCCGTGCTATTATGATGCTGTTGCTGTAGCCACAGCATTTTGTTCCATGACTCCTTTAATCTTCACAATAACCCTGTAACGTAGGTGGTATTATCTCTATTTTATAGAGGGAGAGAAACTCCTAGAGGTTAAGTGACTTAAAGTCCCCAGTTAGGGAGTTGAAGAGTGAGACTTTTAATTCATTTCTTTGATTTCAAGTCCTTGTATTTGTCATAAGGCAGTAGAGTTGTGAGTTATTAAAACACGCTGGTATTATTCTCCTAACTTTTGTATGACCCAGTTCCAAAAGGAATATTCATTGCACGAGTACTTCCTGTTTGAAGTGTCATGAGTGGGTTACTCCTTGGCTATTTAGGTGCCTGCCCAATTGGTGTAAGGCAGGAACTCACCTCTCCAGAGACCCCCAAATTTTATGTCCTACAGTGTCAAGAAATTTGGGCTAGTTGAAGACTCAGTTCGGCCTTATAGGATGACCTTGGGGCTGAAGAGCTGGTAATTTGACTAGAGCAGGTGCAAATGTGTTGAGAAGACTGGGTTTGTATCATACTCTGCCCCCAAAGGCAGGGCCATTTTGAAATAGGGCAAGCCAAGGAAGATCCATAATTCTATGTTGGACATGGGTCTAGAAGATTCTCAGTTCTCCAGGGTGATGGGAATGAATTAGCTTAGCAGGGCTCATGCTTGTTTCTTCCTGCCTTTTATAGTTAACAATGGATGGAGAATAATAAGGATAGCCGGAAAAAATGGACATTTATTATAAAGATGCAGCTGCCTGGAAATGGAATCAAGGACACTTACAGGAACCAAGACATCTCTAAAGCAAGACATCCTCCCCCCTCCTCTCTCTCTCTCTCTCACACACACACACACCAGTGTCTCATTGACATCCTGATTTTGTGCTGCTCAATGTCTTTTTGCCCTACAGCTCAAATCTCAAGGGCATTCTGATGGTTTCCTCAGTTTCCACATTGGCCTCTTGCCTCTACATCAGGCTGCCTTTTTGGTCACTAGACAGCACATGGAGGGGTTCCCAAGTCTGATGCTCAGTTCTGTTGGTAGCCACTTGGCCCTGCCCCACCAAACCCAGCTTAGCCTTGCTTTCTTGAGCCATGGGGCTGTGTAGTCAGGACAAGAGCAAGTTAGGCAAAGCACACATTTCCTGGCATGCACTTAGCATCTTTGACTCTTAAAAAAACATTTATTTTTGATTTCCAAATGAAAATGTTCTTGGTCTCTGGGTTATAGGAGGAAGTTAGTTGAAGTGAACTATGAGATGTAGGAACCTCAAACTTTCATTCTGTGCATTATACATATTACAGCAGTCAAGCCTCAGGTCTAATAGAGGGTATAGAAATAAGATAATATTTGCCTTCTATATGACTTTTGTTCATCGTCATTGAAATCTTGTCCTTATTGTTCCAGGTTTACAGATATATTAGATAGGAATGAAAATAGATCAAGGGGTCAACTATTTCTGACGAAATTGCTATTCTCATATCCTAATAGTAAGTTACATTTTTCTAGACTTTTTGTGTATAAAGCACTTGTTCACCCATCTTGTTTCTTGCACTTCTCAACAAAGTTATAAAGTTGATAAGAAAGATATTATTATTCCAGTTCTAAACCCAGACCCACTGATCTTAAATGATTCACCCAAGGTCCCAGGTATAAAAAAAAGGGGGATACACAGAGACTTCATATTTTCATATGTCAGGTATGATGTTAGATGTAGCAGAAGGATGGTTGAGTTCTTGTTCTTGCCACAGAGTTTTGATAGAGACCTAAATACTAGAATACTCTCAATAGTTGGTGAAAAACACACATCTTAAAGCAAGATGCTAGACCATCTAGGCAGGACCTGCTAAGATATTCTAAACTAGGTTAGGCCAGTATGAGTGATTATGTCCTTGAAGACTAGAGTTCAAGGATTTATTTAGTTGTGGGATGCATGTCCCTTCTTCCTCAGTTGAGACGTGTTTCAAGGAAATAAGAGAGATTAATATGTGTATCCTGGAACTTAGAGGGCGTAGGGTCCAGGTGTTTGACACTTGTGAAACAGCAAGGCCCACCTGCTGCAGGATTCCATGCCTAAAGTAGCACCCAGCTGGGAAGGTGAGAAGTTTAAATCTAATACAGTTAGCAATTTTGATGATTTCACTGGACTGGAAAATTTCATAACTAAAATGAGATCCTTCTCAAGATTGAGGGGCCTAACGTTCTGCATGGAGCACTGGGTGTTATGCACAAACAATGAATCATGGAACACTATATCTAAAACTAATGATGTAATGTATGGGGATTAACATAACAATAAAAAATTTAAAAAAAAGAATATTTAAAGTATTTTGAGTATTCAAAATTACCAACGTTTGTTAAGTATAAAATTGCTGTTCTCTATAAATAAAAAAATTTCAACTGTCAAAAAAAAAAAAAAAGATTGAGGGGCCTAGAAAAGTTATGGGACTTGCGTAAAATTTCCATTAAGTGAAAGGAAAGAACTAGTCATCCATGTGGGAAGAGGCAGCTTGATTAAAATGAAGTTGCTTCATGATTGCATCCTACTGATGGGATAGGATCAATTCAATAAAATGGTTACATGAACAGTGCCTCATTTCATCCTTTGGACAACTCTTCAGGCTAGCACTCTAAGTGGCCACATTGTATAAATGAAGAAATTGAGGCCAGGTGAAGCTCGATCACTTGTTCAAAGTCAAACAGCAAGAAAGTGTATTAAAAATTAAAACCTATTTTTACCCTCTGGTTCCAGAGTCTAAGATCTTAAATACTTCTCAAACTGTCTCCTGGAGTGCCAAGTGGTTCCACTCCCAGCGTAGTGGCCTTTTTACCCCCCAAACACTGCATCCTCCTTGCAGAAAATGAACCTGATTATTTTTTTTGCTCTGGCTTGGGCATGTGTTGGGGCATTGGTTTCTTATGTCTTATCTATAACCCCTGTCTTGTTCCCTGAATTATGTCCACACACATGCTAGCTAGCCCCATTCCCATCTGTTTCCTCTCCTACATGTCTTCTTAGCATTTTTGGATTTTTGCGGTAATGCTGCTGAGTGGTTGATTTTTTTTGACCATCAGTATTTCTATTCCACTGTATGAAGTTCTCCTTGCCCTTAAATGCTGCTACTGGGGCTAATATGAGCATTGTTTATTTGTAACAGGATTTTAAATAGGCCTTTCTTTGTCTTTATTTTGGCTGAGACTCCAAAAGGCCACAAACAAATCCATAGTCCCATGTGCCAAAGTGAAATATTAGGCCACTTAGGTGAGACCCTCGAAGATGGTGCCCTTAGGTCAGTACTCACATGAAGGATATAAGAGGATTGAAATCCAAGAAACCAAAAGAAGAGTTTGAGAGTAGAAACAGGGTTTTGGAAAAGGTGTACTGTGAATCTCATCTGCTTGGTGAAGGGTGCCTGGTGAAGTTATAGATATGAGGCGCTGGTGATCTTTCCAAAGCAGCAGAGCAGAAAGAGGGGAACTAGCTACATGTACATCATTGGTGAGACAAGGATAATTGAGTACTTAGGCCCAGAGGTGGCTTTTGGGGATCAGATGTAGAAGAGAAATATGACAAAGAGCCATTTTAGAACCTGCCCAAGAGCCTCTCATGTAGGGATGGGAGGGATGGTGACTGGCTTCCAGGGGCTGAGGCAGGACAGTTAAGTCCAGAAAATGCCATCCTGTGTCATGGAACATAACCACTGAATGTTTCCAGAAGTGATCTCAACATCTACAGAACATTCTAAAAAAGTCAGCTTTGAACATCCATCAGTGCCAGAGAGGGTCAGACATCAGACATACCCAGAGGAAACGAAAACAAGAGTATACTTCTACCTTTCTTGCATTTGCCTCTCTCCTTCCTCATATCCCACATCTTAAACCCTCAAGAAGCCAGAGGGAATTGAGGAGTAGGGAAGAAGTTTAAGGGGGACAATTGAGAAGAAGCCAACTGTGCCTGCTTTTCCCACTGAGGTATGCCAGGCCAAAGCTGACCTAAACTACAGGAATGAGTCTTTCATTTCACATGAAGTTTTGGCTAGTACATGGTACTGGGGATTTTACTTACCTCAGTGAGACTTCTCTTGGGACAGAAGTAGCCAGAAGATGTTTGTATTATCTGAGAGTGGCCACACAGGTCCTGGCAATTGTCCTATATTTTATCAAGGAGCATAAAAAAGAATTCGCCTCTCCAAATGTCTATGGATGGGCAGTGATGGAGGAAGAACAGATTTGTTTTCTGATTGTACCTACTTACAAGTCCCACTTGTTCAGTGAGCTCGTTGCCCATTTGTATAAAAAAGAGCAGCCCATTCACATCATCCCTCCCTATCCCTTTTCCTTACTTTAGTTTTCTTCATGGCATTTAAATCACTGGATATACTTAAGACTTCTTTAGTTGTTAATTGCATATGTCTCTTGACTAGAATACTAGCTCCACGAGAGAAGGGACTTTGGTTTGTTTTGTTCTCTGCTGTATCTCCAGTTCCAAGAATGGTGCCTGGTCCAGAGTGGGTCCTCAATAAATACTTGTGGAAGGAAGGAATGAAGGAAAGAAATAAGGAAAGAGACAAAGAAAGAAGAAAAGGCAAGAAGGAAGGAGGGGAAGAAAAAATGGAGGGAGGAAAGGAGGAAAAAGGACTATATTCCACAAATATATATTGAGGCCCTATTATTTTGCTAAGTGCTGGGGTAAGAAACAATTCAAAACAAGGTCACTGTACATCAGGAACTCACAGGCCTGTGGGGAAAGTGCAGGTGTACAACCACAGTGACAAAGTGTATGATGGATGCTATGATAGGAAGAAGATCACGATGTGGAGAGGGACTCCTGAACTGAAATAGGTTGCGGAGAGGATCAGGGATGGTTTCCTAGTGGAGGTGGCCACAGCGAAGCTCCTGAGCTGAATCTAAAGGAACCATTAGTTGGTGAAATCTGGAAACATACCAGGCAGGTTTCAGTGGTGCCATAATTGAATTCCTACCCCAGTGGTCCTTCCAGCTTCAGGAGAGCGCGTAGGATGCAGTTTCCCAGACAAGCACTCATTCAAGCCACTGACTTTCTCTGATGGTTTTATGAGTCTAAGCAATTTATGGGAAATAGTATTTTAAACTATAGCATTTTGTCTTGGTATTTTATTTAAACTTTATTCAGATGCTGCTTAACTGTACCAGAGTGAGTCCCATGCAAACTAAAATGCTCAGGAGCTCTTCTCTCGTGGTTCCTTCACTTGTAAAGTCCCTCACCCAAGGATCCTCAGAACACTACCTCTGTCACGATCAGTATGTAAGACTGCTTTTGAGGAAGGAAACTTCCTCAAAACTGCTAATAATTAAGTACAGAGTACATTTGATGCTGTGTCATAGAAGGTGAGAACTTATCAGACATAAAGGAACAAGGAAAACCATGGGTGATTTTACTGAACAGATTTTTCTTATACAGCTAATGGATCAGTGCCAAGGCATTTCTGGAACTAACAGGACAACGCTAATATTAGTATTAATAGCATTACAGTCATTTTGGACTTTAAAATGGTAAATAAATGAATAGTACAAAAGTGTGCTCACATTCTTTTTCTGGATCGGTAAAGGATAGCCAAGCAAGTCTCAAATATGAGCTATTTTAGTGGATGAAAATATGACATTTAAAAATTAATGACCCTAAAATGGATATAAAGGGCTATAATTATACCAGACCTCAGAAATTCAATTATCTTTTACTTAATTGGTTCAGGTATTTTTTTTTTCTTTGATTGACATAGTATAATAGTGTTTTGATCATAAGACTATACTTACAGATGCTTCTTGCATTCAGATCTAAGTACCTGAAAGAGGCATATGGATCAAATTTTTGTAGATGGAATAATTTTAAATGCCATTGGAGGAGAACCACTTGAGCCAGGAAAAAGGAAGATGTTTGGGGCAAGTGGATGATGGAGTCAGGGTCTCTTGCTTCAGGTTTCTCTCATCTCTGAGCTTGGAGTTGATGCCACTAGTTCCAGCATCCTCTCGTGGCTCTACTTTGGATCGTCTTTTCCAACATCAGCACAAGTGCACCTGCCTCTTTTGTTCCAGGAATTCTGTATAAATTTAGGCCAGCTGAGTGTACTTTCCATGTCTACTGATGCAGCTATGGGTTTATTGATTCAAGTGCGTATCCGCTCTGTCATTTTTAGGGATCTGGGACAGGAATGAATGTAGGCGTCTGCCATTTTGGTCCTGTCACTCCCCTTCATAATTCTTTTTCTATAGTAATAATCATGCCTCATTTAACTCTTAGAGAAACCAGATTTTAATTTTTCAGTATATCAGTTTGCCAAAGCATGTGCACTGTTATGTTGAACAAATGGCACTCAAAAGATGCAATCGCACACACACCTGTATTCTTTGTCTCCACTGTCTATTGACCTTACTTTGTGGAGTGAGTTCTTTTCTATAACCCTGGATAAAATGTTATGCAGATTTTATAATTTTTATGGTCACTCTCTGATCATAACAAGTCTATTGGTCCCATTTCAGTAATTAAAGTATCTCATCAAAATGATGAATTTCATTTAAGGTGAAAGATTTTCTCTTCCTCCAGCTAGACTGCTCCAGGCCAGGGAGGTCTGTCTGTGTGGGGAGGGTTGGCTGATTTTCTAGTTCTTCACTTGCTCTGTTCTTTCCTTCCCTCAGATCACAAGACAACTAAAAGGCCCTCTTGTGATTATTCTACCAACATTCATTACTTAAGTGAGACTGTTTTTGTTTTGTTATCGAGGTGATTTGTTTTGTTATCTGAGGTGATTATAAGAAAAGATAGAACAGGTAGTAAAAAAAAAGAATGAAATCATTTTTCTGATCATACCCCATGTGTCCCAGTTGTTCAAAATAATGATGGGGAGGGAGCCTCACTGATTCTCTGAGATCCTTTAAATAATCTCTGTATGGAACTACTACTGAGTTTTCCTAGACATGAAAATAGAGCCAGAATTTCCAAGAGCAAAACTGCTGAGAAATGAGAATCATCCCTTTTTAAAGATAAAGACTTTTTATGAGGTCTTGATATTACTTGTTGATGATGATGACCTTTTGGCAATGGTACAAAAAAGCTACAATTGGTAGGGGAAGTGCTACTTAACAGGTAAAATAAAACTCTTCAGATATGACTGAAGATCTAAGATGATAGATGCCAAGTTCTTTATTCCAAAGTGAGGTGCCAAATCTGTCACATAGAACATGCAAAGCATTTGGGCGGTAACTGATTCCAAGCCTCTTGGTCTCTCATCCACCTTGAAGATAAAAAAAAAAGAAAGAAAAGATTGAAATTGAAGAGACCTGGCTGAGAGTATTTGCAATTTGGAGGAGTCCTTTAGAGAGAATGTATATGTTGAGTTCCACCCCTCCTTTCCCCATGGGATAAGCTACTTCCTGCTGTAGTGTGGGGCCTTAGGGAATTTGAATAACTGTTACCCTGAAGTTGGGGACCTTGGTTGACTGAGCTCGGACTTACTCCTGAAGCAGCCTGTGGCATCACAGAGGGAACTTGACTTGGAAAGTATCTGCACTTCCTAAAGTATGGGTCAGAGGAGTCTGCTTTCTGGGGACCCTATAAGCAACATAAGAAAGAAATGTCAATTAGCGATCAACTAAAATGAATCTTTCCAAGAGACATTCTTCTGGGGGTAAGTCATCCTCAGCAGAAAGAGTCTGGTTACCCTCAAATGTGGAACTTGAGGGGAAGTTATAAATGACTTTCTCTTTCCCTGTACCAGTTACCCAGTTAACAGTCACTATTCTACTACTGGGATTTCTTAAATGCCACACATAGAGGAAGAGTTCATCTTGGAAGATTAGAAGTTGAGACTTTAAGAAAAATTGATACTCAGGAAAATGGGGAATAAGAATGATGTTATGAAGTGAACTTCCTAAACACACATTAGATATTTTTTATATTACCATTTGACTCAAGCTAGAACTTATTATGCAAATTTAATGGAAATTTTAGTGATTATCCGGCAAGTTTGTGCTGTGTTAATTTAGCAATCTCACATACCAAATTGCCAATCTCCAGTTTGTGATATATATATATCACAAATATGACGAGTGACTATATATATATATATATATATATATATATATATTGCCCAAAAGACTTTTAAACATATGCTAGTGCTTTTATAAATTATCCACCCTTATGTCAGGTTATGAACATTGCTAGACCAAAGTGATTTTTCACATTAAAATGGTGTAGGATTAGGTTTGCCCACATGCAACAGAAACCACAAATCAACAGTGGCTGTTCACATAAGGTTTTATTCTTTCATGTAAAAAGTCTGGATGATAGCAGGTCAGGACTGGTATGGAAGTTTGTCAGAAACCTACTCCTTCCAGCTTTATACCCTGCCATCCCTGTGCAGACCCCAAGATGGCTGCCAGAAACCTGTCATTATGTCCACATTTCATGTAGGAGGAAAAGAAAAACAGAAGCGGGACCTTTCCTGGAGGTTGTATAAATTACTTCCATTTATCCCTCGTTGTTCAGAACCAGTCACTCATCATATTTAAGTAGAAAGGAAACTAGACCTGAACTTGCTGTGATAAGCACCGGGTGTTGTATGGAGTATTGAATCTCTATATTGTATACCTGAAACTAACATTACACTGTATGTTAACTAACTGGAATTTAAATAAAAACTTTAAACATTTAAAAAAAAATAAAGGAGACTAGAAAATGTAGTCTGAAACACCAGGTCCCTAGCTAAAATTTTGGGGTTCTAATACTGATAAAGATGGGTGGTCTCAAATTGAGGGACATTTGCCCCTGATACAGGAAATAGAGGTTAAGAGTGGGTCCTGGAGACAGATGGCTTCTCTTTCATTCTTGGCTCCACCACTTAGTAGGTTGTAACTTTGATCAAGAGTCTGAAACTTTCCATGTCTTTATTTCCTCAGGTGTGAAGCGAGAATAGTATTTTATGCTATTAAATAGCATTTAATGTGAAGACATTTAGAATAGTGTCTAGCCATGTGCTGTTGTCATTACCATTATCCCCATGATTTACTGCAACTCACTAAGCTCTAGTCAGTGGAGCCTCTGGAGTTTGTTTCCTACACTAGCCTGGCACTTCATAGATTTGGATTGATGAATGAATGGGTCAGGCTGCAACGTTTTGAATTGTGGAACTTCTACTTTCTCACTGGTTTACCTGGGCCTTGCTTATTCTGTTTCAGCCTCAATTTTCCTTCCTTAAAATGAAGATAAACTATGCCAAGTGTTTTTCCTTTCTCCCTCCAGATCTGCTTTCCCCCTGTCTCAACCCTGCTCTGTGCCACGGAGGCTGACATTTAGGGACAGCTTCAGTGATCTTCCTTGCCTTCTGGCTTTCTGTTGGGATTAGCCTGTGGAAGGCACTGACAGGTGCCTTTGGATCAATCTTACACATGAAAATGGTGCCTAGTAATTTTTTCCCAAAAGAAATGTCTTATTTTTTGTTAAAGTGTATAATATGAAGCTCAATACAGTGTCTCTTACCATTGACTTGTGAATCTGGGAATCTATGAGGAAGAGTAGTTGAGCAAAGGGTATAGGAGTCAAAGCTGGCAAATTGGGCTGGGTGGCTGGTGATTCAGGAGGTTGAAGTCTCAGAGAGCAGTGGTCAGAGAAGCCAAAGATCTACAGAGCCATGGAGTAGACCAGGGAACCAGGGCCAGAGATTATAGTTAAAATTGCTTTGAGTAGGATCGTTTCCTAGTTATAGCAGAGCTTTATTATACCAACCTGAAGTGGACCAAAGGTGTTTGACTATAGCTATGATATTTTTCAGTTAAAGTCTCCAAATATCTAAACAGAGGTTTCTTTTTCTTTCCTTTTTTTTTTTTTTTAAACAAAATCTGGTGGGATTAATGTGACTAGGGCTTCATTGGATGTCTTCAGGTTTGAAGAAAGTAATGGATTTTCTTGGTAGTGGTGAGTTCTGCTTCTCTTCTGTGAACCTCCACATTCATGATCTTCTAGAGTTTGGAATGGAAAAAAATATTGAATCCTCAGCATCCATTGTTTGTAAGATTCCCTAAATGTTACTCATGATGCTTCTTCAATTGGTTTGAGTACATCTTACAATTTGCAGGTCTTTCTCATAGTAATAAGTGCTTGATAATTCATTGAGTAATCCTCTGATGGAGAATGGATGATGGTGGCAGTGGTGCTGGTATCTGAGTCCAATGTGATTTACAAAGTGATTGCTACAAACATTTTCTTACTTAGGGAAATTAAAATATACTAACTTTGAGAAGAAAGTAGAAAGCACATAGAGTTAGTATTTGGTTGAATGCATTTCATAGAAACAAACAATTTGATTTTTTACTTTCCAATAACACATAGTAAGGAATTGCCATTTTCACATATTTATGATGAAATAGTTGAACTGCTATGAGATGGTACTTATTTTTTAATGTCAACAGCATCAATAATTAAAATCAGAATGTACTTCAAAAAATATTTTAGTAACTGACTGTTTTGGGCAACGTATGTGTTTTTCTTATATGTGGCTTCCATTTTTTTCCAGATTTGGATATCAGAAACACATGAACAAATGGCACAAGTTTATTCAAACAGAGAATTGGCTAAAACAAAGAGAAAGGCTTTATTGAATGACGAGACAATGAGCTCTGGGATTATTGAAAGGTATTCTTACTACTTTCCTTTGCTTACAGAACATACACATGCAGGAAGGGACTTGTATGAGTAGCGAGGAGGTGTAGCGACCCCAGCTACACATTACAGTACCACATCAATCACAATGAACGTATCTCAAGCTTCCATGCTTTCTGTTCATGCCATTCCCTCTGTCTGGAATTCCCTTTCCCTCAGTTGTTTGCCAATCAGCATTACCCATTCTGGGTCCAGCTAAAATGTTACCTCCTCTATATGCATTTCTTTCTGGTCAGTGTTCTGACTATTTAGGTTTGAACACCAGCTCCGCAATTTACTTGTGAAATAGTGTCTATAATCTTCAGCTTGTCAACCTATATAATGGGAATTATAAAAGTATCTACTTCATAGGTTGCTCTGAAGTTTAGGTGAAAAGAAGTATGAAATGTACATAGAAATATTGCCTGACAAGCAGTAAGAATTAGGGTAAGCTGTCATTGATCAGGATTAATTGCTCTTATATTCTTGCCCTCTGAGCATTTTGTTTAGCATGTTCTGTAAAACAGTTGGACTTACATTCTAGTTATTTATATGTATGTGTGTTTCCCCTGAGATAGTTCCTAGAGAATAGGAGCTGTTTCTTCTTCATATCTGTAGTCCTGCAGCTTGGCACAGTGTCTTTCCGTGGAAAAGTCTTTCCATTCATCTTGTTTTGTGTTGTAATTGTTGGAAAATGCAGTCAAAACAATGACAAAATGCTGAATTTTTCATTTACTTGTCGGGACATTTTATTTTGCAAAGTGAATGAAAGTTGCAAACATGAATAACCTTTAAGAAACTATCATAAAAATTCAGCCCCAGCTGTAACCACACATGCATTTGTAATAATTTTCTTCATGGTTATACAAGTTATAATTGGAGGGAGGATTCAGAAATTGACCAATCCCGTTAATAACTGGTGGTCCTGATACAGCATTTTCTTTTCTTTCTATCTTTTTTTTTAAAGATTATTTATTTATTTATTTGACAGAGAGAGAGATAGCAAGAGCAGGAACACAAGCAGAGGGGGTGGGAGAGGGAGAAGCAGGCTTCCCGCCGAGCAGGGAGGCCGATGCGGGGCTCGATCCCAGGACCCTGGGATCATGACCTGAGCTGAAGGCAGACGCGTAACGACTGAGCCACCCAGGCGCCCCCCCACCCCGCCCCGATATAGCAGTTTCTCAAGTAAATCAGTTTCTGACTACTCGCACCGTCATGGTTATTCTTGCTTACATAATCAACAGTTGAAGCAGGTGCTTGACGAGTTATTGCTTGAGCAATAATAGGTACTATCAATTTTATTCTATAATTATTAATATAAAACAGTAAGCCATTTCTCAATGCCAAGCACCATTATTTGTTTGATCAGTCCTACCTAAAGCCATATTTTTACTATTATCATTCCCTGTCTTAGCAGCCTGAATAACTAGATTATTAGTCAACTGCAATCTAAATAGTACTTTCTTTGTACGGAACTGCTGAGTCACTATATTGTACACCTGAAACTGATATAACACTATGTTAACTACACTGGTATTAAAATAAAAAATGAAAAATAAAAAAAGGATAAAAAAATTCAGCCCCAAATTAGTTTTATATGGCTTTGAAAGTTTATAAATGTCAGTCTGACATGTTTTCTAAAAATTATTGTCTTGTTTCCAGGGACACTGGATTACCTGCTACAGGCTTCGGAGCTCTCTTTACTAGACACCCACCAGATCGGCATAAAATGTTAGTAGGCTCTAAACTGCTGCAGATTGCACAAAACATTTCTTAGTTAATCAAGAGGTTTGTTTGTGGAGGTGAGAGGGTGAGGGGTATACCAAGGTCAACAAAATACCCTTTACAAGGCATTTTATAGACTCCTTTCTTTTAACAAAAAGTTTTTTCCCCATCATTATACAAGCACTAATAATATCATCAATCTTCGTTATTCAAGATTCCATATTTGCAAATTCTCCTACTTGCTGAAATTTATTTGTAACCCCCAAATCAGTATTTAGGGTGAGTCATTCATGGATACACATAGAGTGGTGAAAAATTTGAGCCACCCGATGTGCACATTTCCAGCCGAGGTGGAACAAAGCATGGCTCTGCCTTCTCATTTCAGCTCTCATACTGTACATGAGTGTCCTTTTCATGGTCTTTTTAGTGCCATGATTTTTGTATTCTTTTGGGTGCTTTTTGTTGATGATTTTGCTGTTTGAAATGGCTTGCGAGTATAATGTTAAAGCACTGTCTAATGTCTCAAGCACAAGACTGTGATGTGACTTACAGAGAAAATACGTTAGATAAGCTTACTTCAGGCATGAGTTATAATGCTGTTGGCTATGTTCATTGTTAATGAATAACAATATATATTAAAATGTCTTTAAAGAGAAGCATGCATAAAACCATATGATGTACTGATTGTTTGATGAAAATGTTGTGAGCAGAGGCTCTCAGGAATCTAATCCCGTGTTTCCCCTAAGAGCAATGGTTCAGTATTTGCTAATTCAGTGTTTGCAGCAACTTTATAGAACATTACTATGAATAATGAGAGTTGATTGTAGAGCAGGAAACTGCTATTTTTTACTGATAAAAGAAATATATTTATTTTGGAGCACCATGACTTGTTACCATACAAAAGAAATTTGTCTTCCACTCATCTTTCTAAAGAAGACAAACTTTCATAATTTCTGTAATGATATATAGATAAGTGATATGGAAATATAGGTACTTACAAGCATGATAAAATTCTAAGTATTGAGTTGTGCACTATGTAGATATAGACGCATGTCATCATTACCAGAAATTTGGATGTTTTGCTTCCTTTGAGAAATGTCTGGCATTAGAACTAAGCTACTTTGCAGTCTGCCTGGGGTCAGGGTGGGAAGTGTCTTAAATGAAAATGCCCCACCCCATCTCACAGTCACTAGTAATTCTGGCCAGATGTTCTAACAGTGCAGGTCCTAACATTGATTCCTCCTGTGAGACTGGCCTGGTCTATGTCTCCCACAGCCTGCTGTAGCATACCTAATTGGGCTGGAAGGTCCACAGGGAGTATCCCCAGAATGATCCCTGAGCAGGGTGGACTTCTGGCTTCCATGAAAGTGATGAGCTAAAAACATTCCACTGGCACTGAAATCTGGAAATTCCAGCAAAGGCATGGAAAGGCAGAATGAATCCAGAGGCAGACTTGAAAACTGTATCAGAATTTTGAGAAACTCTAAAGAAAATGATGGGCTAGTGGAGGAGAGGGCTGGGAGATGGGAAGGGGGAGAAGAGAGAAGACAAAGGTGGAAGTCTCTAGAGGGAGTCTTGGGCCAGTCCAGGGTGGGAGCTGTGATCTCGGTCGGGCAGGCTTAGACAGGAGCTGAATGAGTCTTGTCTATTGTGTTTGCAAACATGGAGTATATGCTCAAAGTTGGATTTTCTACAATGACTTTGCCTGCTGTTTTCAGTCCAGGACAGAAAATAAAACACCAGGGCCCTACCTAATAGATGATTTTATACCAACAGTCTACCTCCCTGAAACTCTGATCTCAGTGTTGAAATCTGTAATGCCAGCTCCAGTGGCCAGTGGGGACTGGAGTTGTCTCCCCCAACTCCAGTTCAAGAAAGCAGTTTCGGATACAGAGGAACTAGGTGGTGCATCTAAAGGAAAAAGAAATGCCAACGAAAACAAGCGCAGTTAAGCCCAGAGACCTGCAGTAGAGGCGCTTAACTCGATCTTCCTCCCTCACAGTGAAGACACCAGCTGACCCTCTCTTTTCAATGGGCCACCTTTGTAGTCATCAAAGCAGAGGCAACCGATGGTCTCAGGAATGCTACTGTTGAAGTCCCAGTTGAAAAATATCATGACACATCTAAAGAATAAAAGTATCATGAAGAATGACAGGACATAGGCAACCTACCTATATCAGAGGGAGCAGACCTGATGGAACAAATGGAGCAGGAATTTAAAGCTGTATTATTTGGAGAAATAAAGGAAACAGTTGCAAAAATAGGGAAAATAATAAAAATCAAGTTGATGTTCACTTTCCAACAGCAACACTGGATTGCAGGAATATAACATTGAAGTGTTGATAGAATTTTGAACCTAGAACTATTGAAATGGGAGGATGAAATAAAGATATCTTCAGGCACACAAGGACTGGTTTCAGACTTACTGTCCTGCCATGCATAATTATAGAACTAGGCAAAATGTAGTAGGCAACTGTTGTCAAGCGTTGGGTAGCAACTGGGTGGCTCTGTGCTCCTTGAGATGAGAGGGGAGCATTTCATTCTCCCCTGACTTACTCTCTGAGGATACTTCTCTCGGCTTTGGTGCAGGGTGGTGAGCCCAAGGGTAGAGCAGTATTCTTGTTGAGCTGGGAAGCAGGAATAGGAATTTAGAGCTTCCGATGTGACTCAAATTTGTAGGACAGGGTATCGGAGGGAAGAAAGTTGTGTGTGGAGGTGAGAAAGGGAGTCTGCATGGGGTTCCCCTTGGGCTCTTGGTTGAGGATGAAGCCCTGTGTGCACTATAGGAAGAATAGCTACCCCTAGTTTTAAAAGATCATATAGAACTGTCTGCAGTGTATTCTGAAATTTTACAATGGTGCTCCCGCCTGCATGGTAGTATCGTGTCAGGGGTCCCGGGGCTATGTTACCTGCCTTCAGATCCTGGTGCTGCCTCTTACCAGCTGTGTGATCTTGGGCAAGTTGCCTAGCCATTTTGTACCTCAGTCTCTTCATTTGTAAAATGCTAATTATAAAGGCATCCGTGTTCTGGGGTTGCCATGACGATTAAGCAAGTTTATATACATAAGATAGTTAAAACAGTAATCGATGTGTACATGATAAGTGCTGTGCGAGTCAGCTGGGCCAGACACTCAGCAGTCTAGAAACTCCTATCTATCAATTCAGGGAAGTGTTCTTAATTTACTTCATTGATGATTTTTACCTTCCATTTTCTGTGTTCTTTCTTTTTGGAAATCCTTTATTTGGATGTTGAATTGCTTGGTCTGGTCCTGCAATTTTCTTGTCTTTCTGTTTTATTTTTGCCTTTACTATCTACTCTCTCTTTCTTCAACCCTACTGTTGAGTTCTTTTGTTTTTTGTTTTTTTGAATTCTTCTGTTTTTATAGGATCCTTTTTAAATTTCGAACCTGTAATATCTTATCTATCTAGGGATGTTAATGATTGTTTTTCTTAATTTTTTTCTCTGTGTATAGTCTCTATTTCCTCCAAAATGCTTTTTTGTTTCTGTTTGTTTTTTTAGTGTACGGTATCTATCTTCCATGCTAGAGGCTTTCTTGATATATCTGATAATCAACCTTGCTTTTCTGTTCATGATTAAGAGCCTGAGAGTGAAGCTAACTGACTTGGAGCTTTACTGGAGAGATCTAGGTGGGTCTGATGTTCCCCCCCCCCCCCAGAAGCCCTGGTGTCAGTAGTCTTTCCTCTTGGGCTGGTCACATTCCCCTTGAGGAAGCACCCTTACTTGACCATCTGACAGGTGAAGGGCTGGTGCCTGTGTTCTTGGAGTGAGCAGGAGATTTTGCTAGGACATCAGTATTAATCTTCCCATTATGTATGGTCACTGAACCATGTTCTTGATCGATGACTTTCTCTTTTACCCTTTCTAGTGAGTACATTTCTAGCTTCCTGCTGGAAGAGAGGAGGAGCAGTTACCCTTTTCCTGTTCTCCTTATTCTTATAGGTTTATTTTTTAAAGCCTCTTTAATATGGTTTTAGTGGAGTTTTTTGAAGAAGCAAAATGCAATGTGTACCTTTAATCTTACCTGTGGAGTTGTCAAATCTTATCTGAAATGTCACCTCCTCCAGAGGACCTTCCTTTCCTACTGTCACTCCCAGTCCCCATGACTTGGTAGGTCCCTTGGGGGTGTCCATGACATTGTGTGCTTCTTTCATCCTAACGCTATTCATCTTGGTTGCAATTACTTGCATTCCTGTTTGTCTTTCTTGCTAAACTCAATGCTCTAAAGGGCAAAACTGTCACAGCTCTATCTCCAGTGCCTGAGGCCATTGCACAGTAACTGTTTCTTGAACGAATGGATTATTTCTGATGTGGAACAGAATTTTTTTTTTTTTAGTATTTTTATTTATTTTTGCAAAAGAGAGAGAGAGAGAATGAGTGGAGGGGGAAAGGTAGAGATGAGCAGGGAGCCCAATGCGGGACTGAATCCCAGGATTCTGGGATCATGACCTGAGCCAAAGGCAGATGCTTAACCGAGTGAGCCACCCAGGCGCCCTGGAACACAAAATTCTAATGAAAGAGAGGTAATACCTCTTTGAAATATTCATTTCAAATAAATGAAGCTTATTTGATTTAGGGCTTCAAGACCTGTAGAACCAAAAGTTGTTCTGAGTTCTATTCTGGTGAATGCATTAGAAGACATAATCTTTTAGAAAATCAGTCCTTTATTAGTTTGAATTGCTGAATTATTTGTTTGTCTTATTTGATTGCATATTAGCAAGGAAATAAATACATGAGCACCTTTTCCTTCACTAATTCCATATGTAATTTCTTTTTTCAGTTAATGTACATTAATTACAGTGTGTTCCATACCATAGAATGCCATGATGCTTTAGAATATTCTCTCTTTAATATTAAATATTCTTTTGCTCCTTGCCAACTGTACAGCTGTGGAAGTTAAATGTCTAATGTCTAAATGTCTAAAAGTTAAATGTCTAAATGTTTAAAAGGCAACGAATGAGTTTGCTCAATAGACCAAAGTAATGTGCTTCAACTTATAAAAGAAAGGCTGTAATCATAATGTAAATTTAAACTTCTAGTTACCTCTTAACAAAAAAACATCAGAATATAGGAATAGCTTTGTTATTAAAGAGACATTAGTCAGATGCATTTATCTTAATTTTTAGATAACATCCATTATATTGTGATGGCATTTGAAAGTCTGTTTCTTTTCTCACAACTCAACTGATAGCCAACCCACTTTATTTGGGGCCAATGTGAAGAACACACATACTTTTCCTCCTTAAACTGGCAGCGTACATCTCTGGAACATACTGAAAATCAGAGCTAGAGTGTTTGGACACCACTTGTCACTCCTGACCTTAACTAGAGAAAAGGACTTTGTGGATAATTCCTTCCACATAAGTCACAGATTGAGATAATTTTTTTTTCTTTTAGAGAGCGAAAGAGAAAGAGTGCAAGTGGGGTGGGAGGGGCAGAGGGAGAGAAAGAATCCAAAACAAGCTCCATGCCCAGCACAACCCTGAGATCATGACCTGAGCCAAAATCCAGAGTCAGACACTTAACAGAGTGAGCCACCCAGGCACCCCGACTGAGATAAATTTTTAAAAATTGTAATATAGGGAACAGTAAGGTTGAAACTAAAAGTGATATCAATGACTTAACTTTAAAAATGAGATTTATATACATTGAGACTAGATTAGCTTCTCTAGAACTAGAGTTATTGTTTCTCTTGAGAGTTGGTTATATTTCTTTCCAAGGAATTAACAGTGACCAGGGGTGGAAGGGGTGAGAGGGAGGCCCAAAGACCTCAGCCATCAGCAGTGTTCTTCTGGTCTCAGATGGGGACAGTTGCATGTGTAGGGCATCTCTGACATATATTCCTTTTACTGCATGGATAGAGTCATTAGAGGCACAGAAACGTAATGAGAGACACACAGGAAATGTGGATAAGAACATGAATCTAATTAGTAAGTTAAGAGGCTTTCTTTGGCCTCCTATCTTGTTCTCGAGAATTCTGAAGCAACTTTCACTTAATTTGGAAGCTCGTTATGGAAAGCGAATTCACTGATTATCAGAAGGCCCTTAGATACATGATTATCTCTTACAAAATCATTTTATGATTGCCCGTAGGAATAGACAGTTGTAGCTGATTCATTCTAAGAAGTAAGGTTTTCCATGTATAATATTTGGACTGCATCTGTGACCATTAACCAACCAACCAACCAGAAACCAAAACAACAGAACAAACAACAACAAAAGCTATATCAAGCAGATCCAATTTTGTAAATGAGATTTAGTATAAACACAATTTTAAGACCTTATTTCTCAGAAGCCCTTATTTAAATATGCATATGTAACCATGCATGGTCCTGGGATAATGGCTCATAAGAAAAGCTAGTTTTTCTTTACAGGGAAGAGCCAACTCTGGCATAGAATATGAGCTGGGTCAGAAACATGCCCATGGGGGCCTGTATCAGTTTGAGGGCAGCCAAGAAGTACTGACTACAGCCGGTTGATGGAGAAGTATGAAAAGTAGACCTCTTACAAGGACAGCCGTAACTACTGTCTTGTCATTTTGACCAAATTTCATTGTCTCCCAGTGGTAGTGGTGAGTGTATATTGTCAAAATTTTATAATAAATGTTTCTTGTTTCTAGAAGTCATCCAAACGCTTATGTGATTCACTTGACTGGAGAAGAAAGAAATTTATAGTGTTTTGGACCACGGGGTAGCTATTTGGACTTAGTGTGGTTTTTCATAAAAGGCATGGTATGAGAAAATAGGAGACATGGGTTCTACTTCTGGACCTGCACTGAACCTGCTATGTGACCTTGTGCTGGCTAATAAGCCTCTCTGGGTTCCAGTTGTTTCCATCTGCAAAATGAGGGTATTGAACCAAATGATCTGTAAAGTCCTTTCCTGCTCTAAAATGTTATAGTTCTAAGGAGAAAGGCATCTGTAGTCACATAAATGGACAAGTTAAATGAGGCCAAAAAATAGTTCAGGCAGTTAAGTTTTCATTGTTGGCATAGAGCACTTATCCATATGTGTGTGGAGTGATTACTTTACAGTAGCCATAGGGAGCTCAGGCCACAGCTTAAACTCTTTCAATTTATTTCTCTCACTGGGGCATTTAGCGTCTGTAAAACCTTTGGCACTCTTCAGAGGAAAGGGACTGAATATGAATAGTAAGAGGGGTTTTTTGTTTTTGTTTTTTGTCCTTTTCTCAAAGTGCAGTGCAAGGTATTTGCTTTCTTTTCTACTCAGGCACTTATGTGGTGGCTTGTCTCTTGGTAAGATACCACCCAGATGTTGAACATTTTTCCAGAGGGAAAAAAGTAAAAAAAAAAAAAGAAAGAAAGAAAGAAAGAAAGCCCTATGATGATGGTGATGAGGATAACAACAAAGAAAATGTGAAGTGGAGAGTGATATGGTGAAAAGACCGTGGAACAGGAGTGAGACAGACCGGAATCCCCTTCTTGATTCCCCATCTTATTCATTGTAGAACCTTTTGCTTCCCATTCAGTGTAGGATGTAGGCCATATGCTAATGGGCTGATTCTCCTCCTTACTCCCACCTCCCACAAGTCCACATGTGGGCCATAGGACCCAGGCCAAGCCACTCAGAAAGCATTCTAGGATAGTAATTGAAGTTTGGGACAAGATGTCCTCACATTTTCCAGGTGGCAAGTTACAGAGGGCATCTTTCTGCTGGGGGAGCATTTATCTATAAATGAAGCTAAGCAGAGGTGTGGAAAAAGTTCTGTTGGTATTCCTTTTATATGTGCTGGTATTTTCCTTCTTTTTTTTTTCTTAATTGAGTTTGAGTTGGGTTTCTGTAACTTATAACTTTAATACTAATAATAGCAAATATTTATATGGCCTATATTATGTGCCAGGCTCCATTCCAAGGGTGCTAACTCATTTACTTCTGACAAAACTCTGACTTTGTTCCATCTACATTATCTACATTCTGTGGTGGGAAAAACAAAAGCAAAGGGAAGTCAAGTAACATGTTCAAACTCTCAGAGCAGGTAAGTGATGAGCCAGGATTTGGACTGAGATTGTCTAAAGCCAAGCCTCCTGGTCTTAGCCACTCTTCTATGCTGCCTCTCTGAATACTAGGCTAACTAAGAGAACTCTGAACATGGAGATGTTAATGGCTGCATTTAGGCAGGTCAGGCCTTGAGCACCAAGCCATTAAGGGAGGTACTGGTTCTTCTCTTGAAATTTCTGAATTCAAATTTTCCATTTTTCAGATAATGTGACTACTGGTTCCTAAGACATGCTTTGGTCTTGGCTTGGTACTTTTCCCCTGTGAGGCAGGAACCCTGTGTGAGCTTGTATCACCCACCTGAGCTCCCTGGAATGGGTGGCTTGGCTGGTGTTGAGTGATGATGATGTTTCCAGTTGGCCAAATTTGCTGAAATGATTTTAGAGTCAACCTAAATCCTATTGCTCTTTGCGTAATTCCTGTATTTAGGGTATCCTCCCTTAGCTGATGCACATTGAAACCAAACAGCTAAGTAGGTGGGACACTTTTCCATTTGTTAATAATATTTGAGGGCATGGCTCAGGTCCTGACTTGGCTTGTGTGCCTTGACACAGGAATGTTTTAATGGTGGGTGACAATAAACTATTTTATTGCTATCCTTGCAGAATAATTCAAATAATTTGATAAGAAAATTTATGTGAATTGTGTAAGACTGTTGAATCACAGGCCTGTACCTCTGAAACAAATAATACATTCTATGTTAAAAAAAAAAAAGAAGAAGAAGAAGATAGCAGGAAGGGAAAAATGAAGGGGGGAAATCAGAGAGGGAGACGAACCATGAGAGACTATGGACTCTGAGAAACAAACTGAGGATTCTAGAGGGGAGGCGGGTGGGGGGATGGGTTAGCCTGGTGATGGGTATTAAAGAGGGCACGTACTGCATGGAGCACTGGGTGTTATACACAAACAATGAATCATGGGACACTACATCAAAAACTAATGATGTAATGTATGATAATTAACATAACATAAAAAAAATTAAAAAAAAGAAAATTTATGTGAAAGCACTTGGTATAGTGCTTGTTAGATCTAAAGTTTGGGCATCACAGTGGATTGATGGCTGACTCAGACCATCCCTCTAAGTCTTTATAGAATCTAACTTCATTAGAGTAGCCATTCAAGTTACAATCTGACAATCAGGTTTATTTGCATATTCAGGTATGCTCAGTGAGGTCTTCATGGTAAAATTCTGAAGATAGCCTTTTCAACTTACTTATTTGGTCTCTAGCCTCCAGAAGTAGTCATCAACAATTCCTTCCTTCTCTGCGCATGCATGCCACAGCTCCCATCAAGAGGCAGAGGCTATGTACCTGTCTTACAAATCTGAGCTGGCCTTGTGACTCGCTTTGATCAATAGAAGGTGGCAGAAGTGATGCTCTGGGACATCTGAGTGCAGACCTTATGAGACTGGTAGTTTCTACCTTCTGATTCTTGGACTCTAGCCAATATGCTGTGAGAAGCTCAAGACACATGGAGGAGAGCCAAGGCATTGTGTTTGACAGTTCCAACTGAGCTCCCAGATGAGAGACAAAACCACCTGCCAGCCATGAGAATGAGCTATCTTGGATATTCCAGTCTAGAGTCAAGTACCTGGATGACTATAGCTCTAATTGACATCACACGAAGCAAAAAAAAACACCCGGTTGAACCCAGTTATCCCACAGAATAATCAAAGATAATAAAGTGATTGTTATTTTAAGCCAGTAACTTTTACACCACAGCAATAGGTAATTGAAACAACCTTCATGTCTCTAACTACCGTGATTATATGGCTGCTTCTACCATTATTCAGCTTATGGATGAATTTTTGTCATTGCTAATCCACTGGGGATAGAAGCGGTGCAAACTTTCAGGACTGATGAGCTAATAAACAAGATTTTCAAAATGTCAATATTATGGAATTTCTATTTGATCCTGACATTTCCTTTTATTCCATGTACATTAATGATTAGCCTGTATTACTAGTATTACTCTTTATGATATTGGAAGGTTATGTGGTTGTCATAATGCTATAATTACTTAAAGTCTTCAGTGGGTCTCAGTGGATTGTACTGTACCATGCATCTTTTAGCTATAGAAGGGTTTCACAGGAACAAGAGCTTTACAGCATTACAGAAATCTTTGCTTCTATCTGTATTTAATTTGATTCTATATTTGGCACTTACACAGTTATTATTATTATTATTACCTTAACATATAAGCCTCATATTGCTCATCCAAATGGCTTGCAAAAATTATTAGGCCTGAGGAAATTATATTTGTCCCCCATATCTGAATTCATTCTTTCAACATAATGAGTGCCTACTATGAATTAGGAACAATTAAGTATTCGGGATGTGGAGATAAAAGACACCCCATTCCTGAAGTAGCTCATCGTCTAATACATGAGACAGAAAAATAACCAGTCAATACTCACCTATCAGTAAGGAATACACTAGGCTAAAAGTAACAGAAAACCTAACTAATAGCAACTTCCTATACTATACATTATATATAGTATATATATATATATATATATATATATACACACACACTATATACCTATACTATACTATATACTATATACTTCCTATACTATACTATATAATAGTATCTTCCTAATTGTATAGGCAAGGAAATCAAAGCACAGAGATAATCAAAGAATCCTATTTCTCATTAATTAATCTACCCATCTAGTCCATAAGTATTCATGGAAGAGATACTAAAGGGATAATTAAGATGTAAAGTGTTTAAATGACTTGCTCAAGGCCCCATGACCACTTGGTGATAAAAGTAGAGATTAGAGTATCTGGGTTTCCGGGTGTGCTCTTGATGGAAGGGGAGAACTGCTTCTAAACTTCTAGGGAAATTAGCAAGGGCTTGGCTTGGATCAGCAGTAAAAGCAGACTCAAATTGTCCTCCATTTCATCTATTATTTCCACTTCTTGCCCACTAGCTTCCTCGAGGTTGATTTCTAGGGTGGACCTAGAGGGTATAATGCTAAGTGAATTAAGTCAGTCCAAGAAGGACAAATACAGTATGATTTCATTCATATGTGGAATTTACAAAGCAAAACCAATGAACAACAAGGAAAACAAGAGGCAGACAAAAGACCAGACTCTTAAATACAGAAACAAACTAGTGGTGGCCAGAGGGGAGGTAGGTGGGGGAATGAGTGAACTTGATAAAGGGGGTGAAGAGTACACTTACCATGATGAGCACTGAATCATGTAAAGAATTGTTGAATCATTATATTGTACACATGAAACTAATCTAACACTGTATGTTAATTATTTTTTTAAATGAGGGAGTAAACAAAGATAGAGAAAGATAAGAGATCCCCCAAATAGAAAATCCTTCACAGGAGAGCTGTGGCAATTATCCCCAGGACAAGGCTCCCCAATGTTCCAGCTGTGCAGCAGCTTGGGAGACTAGAGCAGAAGAGAAGTCTCCAAGAGAAGATGTTCTCAAGAAGCAAAATTAACTGAACATATTGAGATGAGAATTACTCAACTGGGGAAGTTTGAGGGTAAATTAGTGGTACATTAAAAAAAGGCCTGGCATTCAGCAGATATGGAAGAACGATCAGATTTGCTCTGTGTGGCTTTGTTCCATAGGTAGAAGGAAGAGGAATCTCTGCTCAATACGAGATTTAAAAAGAATGATGATTTCTGTTAAGAATGAGACAGAATTTCCCAGGGAGGTTGTAAGCTCCCCTTCTTTCTTACCACACAGAGTCAAGTGGGATCCATAGCCATAGGGGCTATACCCATCCTAAATGGTGGGTGCTACCTCTCCTGCTGTCAGCAAGGGGATTTATTCCAAATTAATCCTCTGCTTTTTTGAGTCTTTGAGTCACTTAGTCAGATTCAGACTCTTAGGTGGGACCATGTGATTTGCTGAGTAGATGTCACATGCCCTTGTTGTTGCTGCCGGGAAACTGGGTAAGAAAATATCTGCCCCTCCTTCCGACAAAACAGAAAAGAAGCATTTGACCCTTAAAGTTCTTCCAAGTTTAAGAAACCATGATTCCATGGGTTTTGGTATATCATCTTGTCCCAGATTCACACATGTTACCACAGGGCTTAGTGCATTTATAGGCATTTTAACTAATACCATGGCTTTAATAATAACTTCAATATCAGACTTCTTTTCCTTTTTTATCTTGCAGAACACATTTAGTTGTTCTCTAACTTACAACCGCTAAAGGTTGGAGAGGGCATGTGTGGCAAACTGTGGGTGGTGCTGGGCAAAAGCCAGCTGTCCACCTTCCAAGTGTTCTTACAGCATGGCGTTATACTGGTAAATTTACCAGCATCTGGTCTTCAGTTTTACATTTCCAGAAAGACCATTTTATCTGTGCTTCAGAATTTATCTGACTCATGGAGATTGACTTATGCTCATTAAACTCACAAGAAAAGCCAGTATTTTAATTAGTTAATTTATAATGAGAAATAAAATGCTCAAGCACACCAGTCATGTCAGCCTAACAAAAAAAAAGAAAAAGAAAAAGAAGGAAAGAAAGAAAAAGGAAGGCAAACTATAATCAGAATGTTGTACAGAGTGTTTGGAATCAGAACAAGGTGAATTACTTATAAGAGTATAATGATTGATGGCCTCAGACTCTGATTACCTGATTATAATAGGACTTTTTCACTTGTAAGTAAACAATGCACAATTAAAATTACCTTGAGCCAAAAGGAGAGTTTATTAAAAGAATTTGAATTACCACATGGAACTCTGGGAAAGTCCTTGGAAGAGCTGAGCTTCGGAGACTACTGGAAATCAGGACCAGCATTCTCTCCCTGTTGGCTTCGTTTTCTCCCTCTGAGGGGAGGGACTGTACATCCCATGGTTCTTATCACAGGAGAGTGACTGACCCATTCTCATTCATCTATAGTAAGAAATCCCAAGGTAGAGCCCTGATGGGATCTGAGCTGGAGGCTGATATTTGGACCCATCAGCTATGGGTAGTGACAGAGTGGTGGAGCAGGGACATGGGTACAGGCTTACTTGACCTGATTCCAGGTAATGAGCTGAAGTTATTGTTGGCTGTCATAAGTCAGACTGGAGCACTGACTTCAGTGTACTGCAGCTCTGCTCCCAGAACCTCCCCGGGAGGTCTGTTTATGAGCCAGGACACCTCTTCCTCGTGCCCAGAGCCCATGCCTCCCTTAGTTTTCTCATCTCTTGATTTCTTGAGTTTCTCTGAAGGCCATTTCCCTTCTAATGGACTTATTTTTTCATTATATTCTTTATTTGGCTATAGCCTTCAGCTGATATCTAAGAGGAAGAACTCTGTTGATTTTCCATGGTTTTATTTTGAAAGACCATCTTGTTTCAAATTGGATGAAATATATCACTTAAAGATTTTTGCCCTCTTCTTCAGATTAAAAAGTGGGTGTTGGGGGGGTGATATCAAATGGTTTATAACTGACTGAGCTCATTGGATATTTTAACCTTCCACCTTACTTTACTTTGATTCCTTGTAGTAAATCTGTATCTTTTTATATTCTAATTTTATTTTTATTGCTTTATGCATTTGATTAATTTGTCAGTGCCTATCTTGTATCAGACTCTGTGCTGGGAGCTGATAATAAAGAGAGGGAGAAGGGGCTGCGCTTGGGTGGAATGGGTTTCCACCTGAATGCACTGAGAGATGCTCAATGCTACCTTGCAAATTGGCCTGCCCAAAGCAATACTCTATTTGACTGATAATTACACCATCTGAGTCATAACTTTGGATGAGAATAGGGTAGGGAAACAAGTTCATTGTCATCTATTAACACTTAAACATTTTAAGATTATGGAATATTTCCATATTAAATACTCTTCAGACACCCATCTACTTATTACCCAATTATAATGTAAGTTAATATTTTTGCCATATTTGCTTCTTATTTTTTTAGAGAGACAATTTATCATGACTTACCGAGTCAGCTAACATATCCACCATATTGATGGACATTGGCTTCCAATTTTCACAGTTACAAATAAAGCTGCATTGAATATCCTTTTATGTATCTCCCTGAGTATATAGTTTGCAAGGATTTCTTAATACTCAGAAATATAATTGCTGGCTATTAAGATATATGCACCTTCAATTTTGTAAGATATTGCCACTAGTAGTGTATGAATATGCTCATACTTTCATATCCTTATAAACATTGTAGAGATTTTTAATTTTTACCAAGTGGATAATAAATGGTACATTGTTGTTGTTTTACTTTGCATTTCACTGGTGAATTTAAGACAATTTTAAGGCTGAATTTGTTTTCAAGTATTTATTAGCCATTTTGTTTTCTTCTACTGTGAACTATTTATAGGCTTAGGCCATTTTTCTATAAGATATTGTCTTTTATTGATTTCTAAGAATTTTTTATTTATTCTGGATACTAATATTATTTGACTTAATTTTATAAAAAATACCTTCTTGTCTATGACTTCTCTTATAACACTATTTATGATGTCTTTTGATCAATAGAAATTTTAAATTATAATTTAATCAAGAGTTATATATAAAATGTCATATTGTAAACCTTTTAGAAATTATAAATACACACACATGTATGTATATGTAACATGTCTTGAGTTTATAAATAAAAGAGTTATTTTATGTCCTTCAGCAAATTTTGTAATTTTTGTCATAACTGTCTTTTAAATCTTCTGTTAGATATATTCCTATAGGAACATTAGAGATTTTATTGCAGTTGTAAATGGGAAATTTTCACTTTAATTTGCTTTCTAATTTCTTGTTGCTGGTGTATGGGTATGCTATTTTTGTATATTGATCTTGTATCCAACAACCTTCATGAAAATTGCCTGTTGTTATGATTTGTAGATTCTCTTGTTTTTTTTTTAATGTAGACAATCTTATCATCTGTGAAAGGTGAAACTTTTGTTTCTTCCACTCCAGTTATTACACTTATACTTCTTTTTCTTGTTTTACTGCATTTTCTTGAATCTCTAGTAAATAGATTAGAATCCAGTTCATTGAATAGAAACACTGATGAAGGACTTCTGTGACTATTTGGGAATGTTTCTGGAGAGGGTTTCATCAGCTTAGTTTTGATTCTCATTTACTGTTTTCTTCTTATAGTAATGTTGCACTTCTCTGTTCATTTTAAGTATGTTGAATTTTCCTAGACCAGCCCCAATCAGGCGATTCTAAGGATGGGCAATGAGACATTTGGGCAGTTTTCTCAATCTCTTAGTTCAAGAGTGCCCTCTACTGTTGGAACAGTGAAGTGATCTTTATTTCATTAAAGGCATCTTTTTTGAAAGAGTGGTGGTTCTAGGACCCTTAATTTCTGAACTTGAGTTCTTATTTTTCTTTATCTTGCTAATTGCTTCCCACTTTCCCAGAGGCAGCACCTTCCCAAAACTGCCACTGCGGTCTTGAATACTTTCCAGGCCTCTTTCTTGGAAAGCCAATGTTCAGATCCTCTAGTCTTAGACTTGGTTCTCAGTATTTCCCCATCAGGGAAGGATGCTTTCTTTCTGGGGGGTGATGCCTTCTGTGTTGCAGCCCCATAACGCACTTGCCCCCCCTCTCCTCTCTTCCATGTAGTCCCCACCTGATTTTGTTCCAGAATGGGCTCTGGATCTGGTGCTACTGATTCTGGATTGTTCTCCCACCTACACGTAAGCCGAAATTTGTAGTCTTCTCTAGCCTCTGTTACACTCTAAGCTTGGGTGACTGTGTGATTTCATTTGCTTTTGCTGTTGATCTATATGGTTTTGGAGGATATATGTAAATATTTGGGTTTAAGGAACCAAAGAATCTAGGAATATCAACTGCTTCTTTTCTGTTTTGTTGGAAGGAGGGGCAGATATTTTCTTACCCAGTTTCCCGGCAGCAACAACAAGGGCATGTGACATCTACTCAGCAAATCACATGGTCCCACCTAAGAGTCTGAATCTGACTAAGTGACTCAAAGACTCAAAAAAGCAGAGGATTAATTTGGAATAAATCCCCTTGCTGACAGCAGGAGAGGTAGCACCCACCATTTAGGATGGGTATAGCCCCTATGGCTATGGATCCCACTTGACTCTGTGTGGTAAGAGAGAAGGGGAGCTTACAGCCTCCCTGGGAAATTCTGTCTCATTCTTAACAGAAATCATCATTCTTTTTAAATCTCGTATTGAGCAGAGATTCCTCTTCCTTCTACCTATGGAACAAAGCCACACAGAGCAAATCTGACTGTAGATTTGTCATTTTATCTTTGTGATTCTGTAATTTTTTTGACTTACATATTCTATGTGTTGTTAGGTTTATGACTTAGGATCTTCCTGGTGTTTGTTCCTTTAATCAGTAGGTAATGATCTTTACAACTAATAACTTTTGACAAAAAGTCAATTACATATGATACTAATATAAGAACACTAACTTCGTGTTAATATTTTCTGGCTGTGTCTTTTTATATGCTTTTACTTTCAAACTTTCTTTGAAAATAATTTTATTCTAGGTATAGAAGCATAGAGTTGTACTATGTAATACACGTTGACATTCAGTTTAAGTCTGAGAAATACTTTCACTGATGAGTTTAACCCTTTACTTTCATTGTGATTGCAAAGATATTTATTTTTATTTTTATGATTTTAATTTGATGAGAAGTGATTTTCCTTTCTTCCTTTTATTCTCCTTTCCTGCTTTTTTATTAGATTGGTCTTTTAAAAAAATTTATTTGCTAGTTTGAAAATTGCATTCTAATTTTTGTTCTTTTAGTTGTCAGTACTCAAACTTGAGTGTGCATCAGCATCACCTAGAGGGCTTGTTAAAACACAGACTGCTGGGCCCTACCCCCAGGTTTCTAACTCAGCAGATTGGGGCTGGGTCCCAGTTGTTTGTATTCCTAACAAGTTTCCAGGTAATGCTAATATTATTACTTTGGAAACCACATCTCAAAAGCCTAACAGGAACTGATGGTTACCACCAGGTAAAATATTAGCACCTGTACCCAATAACTACCCAATAACCATTCTGAGTTCGACTTCCTTGTTATTTTGGAATTCTTTTACTTGTTGAATTCTCTTTCCCACCAGCATAGCCATGCATTAAAATGTTTAAATTTCCTTGTGCCCAATATTTTTAGGTGTGCAATTCTCAGAGGAGTTTCTTTGATTGTCTAGTCCCATAATATTGCCAGAAACAGAAGTAGCGCTTTTTTTTTCTCTTTTATTTTATTTTATTTTTTATTGTTATGTTAATCCCCATGCATTACATCATTAGTTTTAGATATAGTGTTCCATGATTCATTGTTTGTGCATAACACCCAGTGCTCCATGCAGAATGTGCTCTCTTTAATACCCATCACCAGGCTAACCCGTCCCCCCACCCTCCTCCCCTCTAGAACCCTCAGTTTGTTTCTCAGAGTCCATCATCTCTCATGGTTCGTCTACCCCTCCGATTTCCCCCCCTTCATTCTTCCCCTCCTGCTACATTCTTCTTCTTTTTTTTTTCTTTCTTAACATACATTGCATTATTTGTTTCAGAGGTACAGATCTGAGATTCAACAGTCTTGCACAATTCACAGTGCTTACCAGAGCACATACCCTCCCCAATGTCTATCACCCAGCCACCCCATCCCTCCCACCCACCCCCCACTCCAGCAACCCTCAGTTTGTTTCCTGAGATCAAGAATTCCTCATATCAGTGAGGTCATATGATACATGTCTTTCTCTGTTTGACTTATTTCGCTCAGCATAATACCCTCCAGTTCCATCCACGTCGTTGCAAATGGCAAGATCTCATTCCTTTTGATGGCTGCATAATATTCCATTGTATATATATACCACATCAGAAGTAGCACTTTTTAAAATTTATTTAATTATTTCTCATAGGAGAACAATTTTTCTCCCACCCTGAGTTCCAAACAGAGAAGCTTTCTTGCAAGTTTCTCTGGACTGGTGGCTGGAGTTTCTTTGGTTTCTTTTATATGAGGGTATAGACTTTACAGGCTCCTGGCTGTGAGTAGTTGTTTAGCTCTTTGCCTTCTCTGAACCCAAGTCCATGTCTCCAGCCCTTCATATGCAGTTCAAACTCCAGCTTCTAGCCTTGGCACATCATCTTATGACTTCCCATTCTAGTGAGTATCCTATTCATTTCTAGCACCTTAGGGTTTCCCTTTGGAGCTTAGCAGTGCTTACAGACTTGGGGGAAGGAGGATGTATTTATTAAGAATTGCTATGTGTTTAATGGGGTGGAAATTGGGGAAGCTATTAAACTCAGTCCACCTGGTTGTCTTCTATTTTCTTTTTCAGTTGTCATGTAGCAGAGAACATGGGGCATAGGGTCAAAACGGTTTGAGGGGCAGAAAGTGGATGGTAAAGAGAATCCCAAAAGGTTGGAATGCACCTAAGCTCAGGGACTTGGGATTTGTAGCATATCATTAGTACGGGAGTGTAATAAGTGGTGTTGAATTGGAAGTGATTGAAGGAAAGTCATCCTGTCGTGGTAGGTAATGCTATAAACAAGGTCTGGGACAGTTGTATGTTTTAAAAATTTTATTAGGGCCAGTCTTCCTTGAAATGTTTTTATTTCGTGTAAAGGATATAACGCTAAACATTTTAAATATCGTTCTTTTCAGAGTCGTTCTTTTCTCAAATATTGACTTCTCTCTCTTAGGTATGCATTGACAACGTATGCTGAAGAATATGCTCCACCATATGATTATCAGCCACTTGTGAGTATAAAATGGCCGAAAAGCCTTATTCTAATACTTATTTATTTATGTACTTAAAATGATTCTTTATATCGAGTGTAAATAGTCAAGCTTGGGAAGAAAGGACAAATTGCTGAGATTCATGAGATTGTATATTTATTTAGAGATATTAGCTATTTGTGGGAGTCAATGGAATGTTTTATGGTTATGATTTATTTTTGGAAGTTTATAGAATTCAGGGAGAAAATATTGCAGTGTCCAAAATGTATTAGTTATTTTCTTCCTCATCTTGTTTTATTGTCCTTTTCCCTGAATTCAATTTATCTGGAATAAAAACCCACCTTTCAATTCATTTGTATTGCATTGACACATAAAAGTAAGTGGTGTAATTTAGCTCTGGGAGATGTGTATGTTGACAAAATATGTCCAGTTTATAACTTCATTTTACTTGTACTTAAAAAGTTAAACAACAGAAACAAAATAAGGTTGTTTCCTCTTAGTCTTGTTATGGAAATCTTGACTGGTACAATAGGTAAGAGATTTAACTATTGAAAAAGAGGAGGAAATAAAGTCATCTTTATTTTCAGAGTATTATTATGTTCTTAGGAGAACTAACATATTAAACTGAAAAGTAATTAGTAGAAATAAGACCATTTAGTAAGGTGATTGAATACAAAATAAGTATATCAAAAATAATATCTTTGCTTCATATCAGCTTAGTTAACTTATAAAAGAAAAAAACACAAATTACTATAGCAACACAAATTTTAAATAGTAAACTTAGTAAACTTATAAAAGAAAAAAACACAAATTACTATAGCAACACAAATTTTAAATACTTTTTTTTTTTTAAGATTTTATTTATTTATTTGAGAGAGAGAGAATGAGAGAGAGCACATGAGAGGGGGGAGGGTCAGAGGGAGAAGCAGACTCCCTGCCGAGCAGGGAGCCCGACGCGGGACTCGATCCAGGGACTGCAGGATCATGACCTGAGCCGAAGGCAGTCGCTTAACCAACTGAGCCACCCAGGTGCCCCTAAATTTTAAATACTTTTGTGAAGAAAATTCTAACCCATATAAAGATCAATAAAGAAGATGTGGTAGTTTGTCTCCAAAGATGGTGGACTTTCCACAAGCCACTTCCCCAGGACAAGGTGAATGATGCCCCACCTTTTGAATCTGAGCTGTCAGGGAACTGATTTGATCAATAGAACATGACAACAGTGACACTATGCCAGATCTAGGCTAGATTGAAGAAGACTGCTTACAAGTCTTGGAGCCCTGAGCTCCCATGTAAGAAATCGAGGCTACTCTCCTGGAAGGAGAGGCCATGAGGAGGAGCCCTGATGTGCTTGATTCATGGGTGAGGAAGCCATCTTGGATGTCCAGCCTAGTTGAGCCTGAACTGCAGCTCCATCTGCTTTCGGACTGCAACCCATGCAAGATTCCAAGGAAATAATAATGAATTTTTGTTTGAAGCCATTAACTTTATTTTAACAAATGTACACCCAGAGATAACTGAGACAGAAATCTTGACTACAAGGGAACAACAACCATTTTAAGAAACTGGAAAACTAAATTAATTATGAGTTAAATTCATAAATTTTATTATATTAAAAATGGATTTTGTTTTCTATTAGAACTCTAAGATTATGAGTTATTTGAAAGAATAAACAGATGAGAATAATCAATAGTTTTAGAAACCATGGTAAAACCAATTTAGGGAAGATTCATGACATTACATTATATGTTGTATTCTTATTTATTTTTTCTCATCAAAAAAGAGCATTCAGACCATAAAGAAAGCAAATATGATAGCTTATGGATTAATGCCTAATAGGTAAAGAACTTATATATATATTGGCAGGAAAATTGTTAGGGAAAGAGCAAAGGACAATATATAGACAATTTGCAAAGCAGGAAACGTAAAACTAGCTACTAAATATAGGGAAAATCCCACTTTACTAATAATAAGAGATGTGAATTAAAACAATAAAAAATTTTCCTGCTAATAAAATTGGCAATTTTTTTTAAATTTAATTTTATTATGTTATGTTAGTCACCATACAGTACATCATTAGTTTTTGATGTAGCGTTCCCTGATTCATTGTTTGCGTATAACAATGGCATTATTTTTAAAAATAATAATATTTAATGGGTGAAGATGTGATGAAATGGGTACTTTCATCTGTTGCCAGGAAGACTGTAAATTGTTTTAATCTTTCTGGAAAGGAATTTGGCAATATGTATCAAGATACTATTTGATCTAATGGAGCACTGGGTGTTATACGCAAACAATGAATCATGGAACACTACATCAAAAACTAATGATGTATTGTATGGTGATTAACATAACAATAAAATAAAATTTAAAGAAAAGATACTATTTGATCTAATAATTTTCCTTCTAAGAAACTTCCTCAGAGAAAAATAACTCAACTAGGGATAAAATTTATATCCAAGGATACTCATCACGGAATTGTTTGTAATGGCAAAACTTGGAAAGTACCTAATGTTTTAGTATTAGGAGTAGTACTATTAAATATGTTACAATCACATGATGAGTTATTTTATAACCTTTAAATGTCCATAGATGGTTCTTAGTGTCCTGATAAATCTTGATTTAAGGTTAAGAAAAACATTAAGATACAAAATTTATGCATATAGGGGTGCCTGGGTGGCTCAGATGGTTAAGCGTCTGCCTTCGGCTCAGGTCATGATCCCAGGGTCCTGGGATCGAGTCCCGCATCGGGCTTCCCGCTCCTTGGGAGCCTGCTTCTCCCTCTGTTTCTCTCTGTCTCTCATGAATAAATAAATAAAATCTTTAAAAAAAATTTATGCATATAAAATTTATTATATTAATGTAATATGTAAATATTATATATGTATAAACTATGCAAAAATATAGAGGAAAAACCAAAGAAACTGTCAAAATGCTAGTAAAGTTGGCCATTGGATGGTGGGATTCTAGGTGAGTTCTTCATCTTTACACATTTTAGAATTTTCCAATGCAACAAGCATGATGACTTATAATCAGGAAAACCCCAAGGAAACAAATATATTATTTAAAATGAAATTGAGGCCCATTTCCTTACATATATGGGATCTGGCTGCATCTCTAAACAAAAGACAAGACACATAATTAAAAACCCACAAAATTTCAAAGGACTAATTTCTCCACAGGCATAAAGATAAAGAATGTGAGATGTATTCTCAGCGTGCATAAATCTTTGGCCATTGTGTTGTATATTCATGCTTTTAATTTTTTTAGCATTATTTCTCATATTTCTCATGTTGCTTATTTCTATAATAACAGCACAGCATGCCATGGCAGTTATTTGGCTTATTTAGAGTTTTGTTCATTCACTTCCAAGTTCCTTGCCAAAGTAATTGATGTTGAGGCCTGTTTTTTAGCCCTACTCCTAGTGCCCCCATTCGATGAATGCTTACCTTGTTACATTGTTACAGGATACAAAAAAATTAAATTATAATGACAGCAAATGGTTAAATAACAGTAGAATAGTGGCTGAACTCTGACATAGAAGTTACTGTGCACATAAACAAGTGTATGATTCATAAAATACTGACAAAAGAAAGAGAATATTTTTTTCTTACTAGAGACTTCACCATGTGGACTTAGCATAAACACAGTACACCATTCTTAGGCTACAGCCTTTGCAATTATGCAATTCCTGAAGAAATCCTAAAATATTTGGACTCATATTTCAAGTGTTTTGCATGAATTGAAACTATTAATTTTTATATTATCATTTCTTATATTTGTTTAATTGATACTTGCATAAAGTGGGATAGCATTATAGGAATTCTAAAGTGAGTGCAAGTTATCATCCCATAGCTCTAGACATGAGTAAATAAATACAGAGTATTAGGAAGCTATGAAATCATTTTTAAGGCCAGAAATGGAAGAGAATTGCAAGCTACTTCCTCAGAACTCCACCTCTTAAGTTGAATACTTATTATGGCTCACCCCAATTTCAACAAAAGATACCTTCTCTTAAAAGCTTCCCCATCCTTCTCCCAAAGAACCAAAATAGAGGAAAACATTAGATGATTGGTCCAAGGCTGGCTGTTTAAAGTGTACATAAGCTTTTAGGATAAAGGACAAGTGAGCTGAGTTTAATGGTGGAGAGTTGACTGAGCACACTCAGGATGAGTAAGGAAAAGAGTTAGGTCAGGCAGAGAGTAGCAAACTCAGGAAGTTGAAGGGTCAAAGGAATGAGAATGTTGAGAAAAAAAAACAAGCATGGCAATAGTGAAGGGGTGAGAGAGCTGGAAGAATTGGAGGTAATGAGCAAAGGGGATGTACTGGAATTTATTGGAATTTCAGATGTAGAACAATTCTGGGGAATGATAGAGCCCAGGATGTGGACATGGACTGAATTTTGATAATGGAATCAAAGCCGTTGACTTTGAAAAAATGGTAAGCCAGAGTGTTGGCTAGATTCTAAATATGGCTGTTGGAAATCAACCCATAGGACAGCAGAAAAGAAAGGTAATGCCATGGACTGAGTCAAATGACCAAGCTCTCAGTGGGAGCATTTTGGAGGTTAATAGCTCCTCCCAGTCAAGCAGCTGCCATTTGGGTACATCTGGTTGGTCATTATCAATGTGAAGTACCATTTTGTTTTCCTAAATAGAGCTGCCTATTGAATTATCTTTCCAAACATATGAGTAGCTTGAACCCCCAAAATGGTACATATCTTAGTTCACTCAGAGACAGAAAGCTGAGGAAGTTTCTTTTCTTTTTTCCTTTTTTTAAAAATTTTATTTTATTATGTTATGTTAGTCATCATGCATTACATCATTAGTTTTTCATGTAGTGTTCCATGATTCATTGTGTGCATATAACACCCAGTGCTCCATGCAATACGTGCCCTCCTTAATACCCATCACCAGGCTAACCCATCCTCCCACCCCTTATCCCCCTCCCCTCTAAAACCCTCAGTTTGTTTCTCAGAGTCCATAGTCTCTCATGGTTTGTCTCCCCTTCCGATTCCCCCCCTTCATTTTTCCCTTCCTACTATCTTTTTTTTTTAAAACATATAATGTATTATTTGTTTCAGAGGTACAGGTCTGTGATTCATCAGTCTTACACAATTCACAGCACTCACCATAGCACATACCCTCGCCAATGTCCATCACCCAGCCACCCCATCCCTCCCACCCCCCTCCCCTCCAGCAACCCTCAGTTTGTTTCCTGAGATTAAGAGTCTCTTATGGTTTGTCTCCCTCTCTGGTTTCATCTTGTTTCATTTTTTCAAGCTGAGGAAGTTTCTAATAGAGAATTATGTTTTAAAGTTGGTGCAGGGCACCTGGGTGGCTCAGTGGATTAAGTGTCTGCCTTTGGCTCAGGTCATGATTCCAGGGTCCTGGGATCAAGCCCCATGTCAGGATCGGAGCTGAGCAGGAGGTCTGCTTCTCCCTCTCCCTCTGTCCCTCCTCTGGCTCTCTCTCTCTGTCAAATAAAATCTTTAAAAAAAATAAAGTTGGAATGCATTCCAAACTAACTTTGAGGAATCCCTGCCATGTGGTACTGTAGGTATGAAAAGAGGCTGCATCTGTTTAACATTATTCTCTGCAATAGCAGAATTGACCTGTCCTACCACTGGGGCTCAATGCACTGGTACAGATACAGAGTTGTTAAAATACTGATATTTCTGTGCTGATTGGAAATGTGCTGTCACCTTGAGTTCCCCAGAACCCTGCCCCCTGAGTAGCCCCAGCCCCTTCCCTAGACTCCCAGGATGCAGGACTGCATTATGGCTTTCCCAGATCCTGAGGGCTCCTTCTTCCATTAAAAAATAAAACAATATATATTGTACAACTGCAATGATATAAAGACAAATACAATCCAAGTTGGATCACATTCACTTTTGGTGGCAGGGGGTGGATTTAAAAGCTTATTAAAGAAATATATTTCTTAGGCTGTTTGTCTTCTTGCCTATTTATGACTATATTTAATTATATTTTATGTCCATGTTATATGACCATGTTATTGTTAACCCTCTTGAAATTATTACCAATGTACCAATGGGTGTTATTACACAAAACGAATGGGTGTTATTACACAAAACGAAAACATACTCATTTTTGGGGGGAAGTACTTTTGGACTCTTGTACCCTATTTTAAGCAAAAATTTCCATATAATAGCTATTGTTTATGAGATGTTTATGAATATTAAATGACCAGCAACATTTCCTGCTTAGCTATGAGTTTCTACCATTTAATAGAGTTAGTTTTTCAAAATGGCATCTGCATTTTTTATTATGGTAAAATATATGTAATATAAAATTTACTATTCAACTCTTGTTTAGTGTAGAATTAATGGCACTAATACCTTCACTTTGTTACTAGATTCATCTTGAAATTTCTGATTTTAAAAGAAATGAAACATTTTTGTGAGCCCTCAAAAGTACTGTGGGCTCTAGGCACTAAGCCTCCTGTGCCTCATGGTTGAGTGGGCCCAGCCTGAACCTTCTGGAAATTTAATACTTACTTAACCAGGGGCCTCTAGGACTTGCCCAGTCTGAGTGACTGTACTGATTGATAAATACTTTGAGTATCATCCCAGACCAAAATGCATCTTGGCTAGGAGTCAGAGGTGGACAGCAATCTTTAAGAGCCCTTTATTGTTCAGTTAGGCTCATTCACATGCAAGAAAACCCCCAAAGGGATTGGGGAATTGCCTTTAGTTTTCTGCTTCCTGGGAAGAGAGGTCTACCAGTGCTCTTAAAAAGAAGAGAAAGAAAAGAATGACTTGCTGAAAACATCCAAAAGCTAAGACAGTGAGTGAATCTAGAACAGGTTGGGGGCTCTGAAGGAAACATCATTTCTCTGAACTAAATTAGCTTTGGTTTTCTCTTCTTTTTAGAATCTTCTCTTTGTGTCTTTGTTCCATACTGTGCCCCCATGATCTTCCATAATTTCATTCCAGTATACAGTCCTTTTCTTTTTCTGGTTCTCTTTTAAAAACATAATAGCATGCAAAGTTGTGTCATCTAAATTGGTCACATGGAATAATCATGTATAAGCTTTTAGTCCAGAATGAAGTATACTTTTTAAACTAGGTAATGTCCCAGGTTTATGATGTGTTTTCGTGACTTTTATTTTACTATTTTCCCTGAATCTTAATATATCTACTGTTTAATTTTCTCTTTTTTGTCCTGTTAATGTTCTAACTCAGTATCTGCTGACAAAAGAATGATGGCCATTTGCTGAATATCCTTGTTTATCTCATTACATTGACTATTGGCTAAAATGAGAAAGAGTTTTAGATTATTCTACAAATGAGGTAGGGGTGGGAGGTGAATTTGGAGAAGGATGGGGTCATGTGGTTCTACCTAATATTTTTTGATTGATGTCAGGATGTTCCAAAATTCTGCTGTTAGCTAACCACAGGAATAGCCCTCTATTACTTGGGTTCAGAAGGAAATGGTGGCCTTCCTCAATCTAAAATAATGCCTGAAAGATCTCATTGTATGTTATACATGTGTGCTGACCTTATACATAGACACATAGATTTGATGTTGTACCTTATAGGCCAAACAGTTCCAGTTCTGAGTCTTACAGCTGCCAGCATTCAGGGATCACATTTCCCAGGCCCCAATTTCAATTTTAGGACCTGCTGGCATTTCTTCATATAGCTCCACAGGGAGCTATACAGCTTTCCCAGGTTGGGATACAAGAGGATTTACCTTATTTGGGGGACTGTATAGTTGCTAATAGTGAGAGGAAAGAAGGAAGGAAGGAAGGAAGGAAGGATCTCTCTCTCTCTGTCAGTATATATATGCAGTATATATATACACAGTTGACCCTTGAATAATGTGGGAATTAGGGCCACTGACCCCCCCCCACAGTAAAAAATCCACATATAATTTCTGACTCACCAAAAACTTAACTACTAATAGCCTACAGTTGACCAGAAGCCTTAATGATGACATAAGCAGTTAACACACATTTTGTATGTGTATTATATGCTATATTATTACAATAAACTAAGCTAGAAAAAAATGTTATTAAAAATCATAGGAAGAGAAAATACAGTTACAATACTATATTGTATTTATTTTTTAAAAATCTGTGTATAAATGGACCTGCACAGTTCAAACCCATATTGTTCAAGGGTCAACTATTGTCCCAGACATATAGAAATAGAACAAATAGGAGATAGAGATGATAGATAAGTAGACATCCTTCATATCTATCTATCTACCTATCTATCCATCCATCTGTCCATCTATCCCTTTATCTGTCTATCTCTTATTGGTTCTGTTTCTCTGGAGAACTCTTAATAATATAGACAAAATGCTCTGTATGAGCTCGCTGGCTCTCAGATTTCACTATTTACATATTTGAGGTGATTTGTTTTTCTCTCATTGATCCTGTCCCATTCTAATAGTATTTATTTATGACCAAGAAATCTTTTTGATGAAGGACCTTGGCAAACATTTAATTTGAATGTACTTGAAAATTAGGAAATGAGTATTTTAACTCCTGCTCATCTCATGTACCACTAACAGTTGGGAAATTGTGGTCTTAATTCTCAGGAAACTCAGATTTTCAAGTGTTTTGTTGTTGTTGTATTGTTTTAGTAGAAAGAACCCTGTTTTCTCTAAAACTATGCCTTCATTTTATATATCCTTCTGAATCTAAGTAACTATGATCTTCTTTTGTTTCTGCGTCAAATCATAAAGCTTAATTCTAATTTCTTTCTTTTAATTATGTCTAACTTCTACAATGAACATATTTGACTTTTGTAAAGAAGAAAAAAACTTTAAAAAATGAGAACCCTGGGCCTCAAATTTATAACTAGCCATACCATTATAAGTATAAAATAGTGGCAGGTGTCCTCACATAATGTAGACTGAGGAATAAAAAAAAATGATATTTTTTTCTATGATTAAAATGATAGGACCAATCAAAATTTGTGCATAAAAAATAAAAAATGTGTCAATAGCTAAGGTTTAATACTGTATTGCTTATTTTTTGATGCTGGCCATTACTAAAGTTTGTGTGATATTGTTTAAAGTCAGCTTATTTTGTGAAGTGATTGTTCATATAGATCTCCATATTTTTCTTTGTGATGACCAGACTCAGTAATGATATAGATATTTATATTTATATCCATGGCCTAAACTTCCTTGCACTTCCCATTGACAATTTTCCTTTAGTTGAATACCTCTACTGGTTACAAATGTTTTTCCTTTGTAAAATTTTATCAAATAAAAAGGTATAATAAATATTTCTTAGATACATAACAAAAATATATCCAACTAGTGATAGTTTGTCGTAGCTACATTTGCCATTTACTCTTAGGTCTATAATGGAATCCCTGGGAGAAGAAAATATCCAATAGAAATGAAATCATTTTTAAAGAAGTGAGGAAGTGAATGTCTGAGATACCTCTCCTCCATGATCCCTAGGGTTGGTAAAGTAGATTTGGCTGTATGGAAATTGTCCTTTTTTCTCCCACATCACTCTGCATGTGTGTATAGAAGACAACCTCAATGGGGGATGACAGGTCTTCAGTCAAGTGCATATAACAGCTAAATAATTTTATACATTATGTATACTGAAAATAATGAAATGAAATCTCACAGTAATCTACCTGTATATTTATTTACTTTTACTCCATCCAATGTGACATTCACATAAATAAGCTTGCTGCCTCAAATACCTTTTTAAGACTAGATGAAGTACCCCAAATGAGCATACTTACAGGTATGCTAGGGAAGAATGGTCTTTGCTGTATGAATGCCAGGTGGCTAATAGCTATCTGTAATGGTGGACACAAGGTTAGTTCACAGTGACTAATTTGGCCAGGAAACATAACACATTGTGAATTTTTATGGATGATCTGGATGAAGGAATTGAGACTATGCTTTCAAATTATCGTATAATATTAAATTAGGCAGAGTTACTGATGTTTCAGAAAGCAGGCTGAAAACTGAAAATGACCTTGAAAAATAAAACTATAAAAAATAAAAGATCCCAAAGAAATAAAATGAAATCAAATAAGACTAAGTATAACCAAAACTGGGTGAGGACTGAATACAGTTGACTAAGAAACAGTCATGTCATTTTATTCCGAAGAAAGTTCAGGAGACAACTGTGCTCAGAGTAAGAATATAGCACTCAGGGGGCCGTGGGGTTGGGGGTGAGGAGGGGATGGGGATTTAAGAACAGGATGCCTGCCTCTTAAAGATATGCGGATACATTTTATTGATATAGGTGGTAAAACCATAGGCTGTTTTGTCCTTCATAATGTCAGAAGGTCAAGTAGGGGCCCACTCACTAAGAGGACACTCCTGTAACATCCTGACCATGTCTGTCCATGATTTGTTTAAAAGAAGAGGGAAGAGAAAGAGAAGAAAAGGAAGAAAGCTTTCTTAACCTTAAGGCAGATTTTCCCCATATTCTCTTGCTGCATCTTTAGTGCTTCCTGTTTCTATAGAGCCTGTTTGCCCTCAGCATATCTTTCTCTGACATGCTTTTCCCATCTTTTATCAGGATGTTTCATTTGACTTCCTCTAGTTCCCTGAAACAGCACTGTTGTTTGGTTTGTGTTTTGTCAGGTGTTTCCCTCTATGAAGTTTCTTTGGAAGTGGGCACTTTTTGGTTACCACTGCATTCCTCCACCTCCCTCAACCTTCAGAAGCTATGACATTGCCCACTTCATACCTCTCCTTCTGTGCCCTTCATGGCTTCTTTATGGACCCAGCCATGAGCATCCATAGGACTTGGGATCCAGAACTCTGTGCTTCTCATTTTATGTAATCTCAGAGAATTCATTCACTCCCATGGTTCCTCAACCATCACCTTTTGGGGGTAATGTGTTTTATATAATTTCAAACTTACAGGAAAGTTGCAAGAATGGCACAAGGAGCTCTCATATAATCTTTACCCAGAGTCACCAATTGCTTACCATTTGAGAGTAGGCTGGAGACATTGAACTCCTTTGCCTATAAACAGTTCAGTGTGTATTTCCTAAGAACAAGGACACATAGCTATGGTAATATTTTCAACCTCAGGAATAATTGATGCAGTCTAATTATGTAATTCACAGTTGGTATTCAAGTATCATCCGTGGTCCCAATACTGTTCCTTAGAGCTATTTTTCCCCAGCCAATGACTACTACTGTGCATAGGGCACTGACCTCTCCAGGCCATCTATCCCACAGCACCACCTTTCAAAGATTTTGTACTGATGTCCTCTCACATTTAAAACGTCTAAAATGTGACTCATCATTTCTCTCCTATAACAAATTCTCCCCCATCTCCATGTCTTTCCTATTCCATTTAGTGGTTTTAGGACTCTCCCAGCCATCCAGATTTGAAGCTATGGATCATCTTTGCTTCTTTATCTTCAGTTGGCCTGCTAGGTCCTCTAAGTTCTTCCTGTGAAATGTCTCTTCCAGTCTGGCTCTGTGTAAGCCATTGTGCACTGATAGCCACCCATTCCACACCTCAGACAAAATTTTTCTGTGATCCTCATCTACCTGAAAGGCTCAGAAAAAGCTCATAGTGATTATCCTATCTTAAATATAACGTCGTCAGCACTCAGTGTCTGTGTAGCTCCAGAACAGTGAACCAACCAACAACAACGTGTGGTGATTCACACAACTGCTTCTATGGACCATTTCTAAACATTTCTTCCCACTCCCACTAAATAAGTGTTGAACAGACATGTAAATATTATGTTAGGGTGTGGGAATACAACAACTGTCTGCAACTCACATATGCAGAGGAAAAGTGTCTAACTGATAACTAGCCTTCTTCTTGAGCCCACCACCAGTAGGAAAACACTAACTCTTCAGTCCATTTACAACTTAGTCTGATTCCATAATTTAAATAGTTCCTATAGGAGGTGTTCAATCTCCTTTAAAAAACTCTCATTTTCTCAGAGATCTTCCATCCATTGTTGGCAGAAAAGAACTAACATAGTAGAACTGAGCCTGTTATCTATTAAAAAGCCTGCTTGCTAGGTTGGCCCTTGGCTAGCATCTAGAAACTAGACTTGTGGGATTAGAATTCCCTAATGAGAGAGGCTCATTGCACCTAAACTGTTTGTGCGAACAATATGGTTCGTGTTGAACTTGTGGGAGTCTGGAATTCTGGTATTGCAAGGCAACGAGTGCCTCTGTGACCAGCCCCCAAGAAAAAGCTTGGCACTGAGGCTCTAATGAGCTTCCCCAGTAAACAGCATTTCACAATTCTTTGCTGGGGAAATTAAGTGCATCCTGTGTGACTCACCAGGAGAGGACTCTTGGAAGTTTGCACCTGGCCTCCTCTGAACTGCAGCCCACGTGCCTTTCCCCTTGGCTGATTTTGCTTTGTATCCATTTGCTGCAGTAAATCATAGCCACAAATACAACTATATGTTGAATCCTGTGAGTCTTCGTAGCAAAATCATTGAATCTAGCGGTAATCTTGAGAAACCCCAACACATCCTACTTTTCTCCATGTGGCAGATTGTTATTTTTCCCAAATGGGTGCAGCACGTGTGGTCATCCCACGTACTCTTGCAATGTGATTTTGACACTCTTCCCATTGAGAGGCAGAGTCCTTATTGCCTCCACTAGAGCTGGGTGACCTGTGACTGCAGTAGAAGTGATGCTATGTGAATTTGGAGGCCAGGTGATAAAAAGCAGTGTAGTTTCCTCCTGGTTCTCTCTGTGCCATTGTCATTCTCAGAACCCAGTCACCATGGTGTGAGAAAGCCCAAGCAGGCCCCTGGAGAGGACTTGGGTAGTTGTTCCAGTCAATAGCCCAGCTGAGGTCCCAGCAGACAGCCAGTATCAACCACCAACTGGAGTGAGGGATGTTTCTAACCCCAGCCTTCAAGTCATTCCCGGCTTTCAAGTCTTCTCCGCTGAAGCCTCAGACAATGTGGAACAGAGGGATGCTGTCTTTGTTATACCCCTCCCAAATTCCTGACCCAGAGAGTCTAGAAATGGGTATTGTTTTATACTGCTCTCTGTGGGTTGACCTGTTACACAGCAATAGTAACTATGACTCTAAGACGGCATCCAAGTATATGGAGAGAGGGAAGTGACTTACCATCCCGATGCCAGAGGGCAAGAGTAGGATTTTTGTGTGTGCTATTGTCTGCCTCTTCTGGTCTCTGAGGTAATGTCCCTAGTTCACCCAGCTGCTCTTTTCCTTGCTGGCATTGGTGACTATGGTCTGTGGATGTTGAACTGTCAGTCTTTTTCTATTTCCCTCTCTTTCTCTCTGGGCTAGGTTGGAGCCCAGATGGCTTGCCTGGGATAACTCATCCTCATTTCCACTCCCATAGGTATTGTAGACCCAACAGAAGATTCCTATGCCTCTCATCAGCCGCAGCTCCAGTGTTTGGCTTTGCAGCTCCTGTTAGTAACCCCCTTGCAGACTTGCCACAGGATGCCAGAGGTGACTCAGAGTCTTCCTCTGCCTGAGCATGCTGCTCCACCAGTCTGGGTATTGTTGTACTCCAGACAAATGAAAGGGCAGCCTGAGATGCTCAGTTTCGAGTTTTCATGAGGGATGGGGGCCTCTTATGCCTTTCCGCCATTACTCTCTTTTATCTCATACATTTCTCTCTGTCCAGGTCAGAGGAATTCTGGCTGATTAAAGTCTTGGAAGGGGAAAATTGGGAAATACATTGGTCTTTCTGCCGTCCTTCTTTTCCCTTTTCCCTTATTTTCTCATTCCTGTAATTCCCCAAACAGACTCTTCCCTGTCTTCCTACTATCCATTCCAACTTTTGGTTAAGACTTAATGCAAAAGATATTTTTCCTACATATTGGGAGAACTCTATGATCTGAGGTCTTCCAGGTTTGGACATTGATATTCTAAAGTCCTCAAGACTGAGTTGGATTGCAAGGCTATTATCTTGCTAAAAAATCCTATTTTGCATGTTAGAAGCTGATATTACTTTGCTTTTTGGTTGCCATTTTTTTTCTGAAACAAACTGTGATCTCACCTTGGGCAAATGGTTGGTTACACACAGAAAGGGCAAAACTGTTTGTCATTTGGAGATGATTACCCCCTGTATACTTGGTTTGAGTGGCACACCAAATTATTTGCTTGTTCAGGACTCCTACCATCTCAGTTTGGCCTTGGGTCTGAGCTGCAGTCAATATTAAGGTCCTTGAGGGGCGCCTGGGTGGCTCAGTTGGTTAAGCGGCTGCCTTCAGCTCAGGTCATGATCCTAGAGTCCCACATCGGGCTCCTTGCTCAGCGGGGAGTCTGCTCCTCCCTCTAACCCTCCCCCCTCTTGTGCTCTCTCTCTCTCTCTCAAATAAATGAATAAAAACTTAAAAAAAATATTAAGGTCCTTCAGGGTGAATCTTGGTGCAGCTGCTTTATTCTATCTTGTGCCTTTTGTATTAAACTTTGAAAAACATGAAAAACATAGCCTGCTTCCTTAAAATAACTACACCTTCTAGGTTCCTAATAGTTTGTTATTGTCCTGTTTTGTTTGTTCATCTATTCCATATTTGTGTCCTTCTAATTCCTGATTATATGTTTAGTCACAAATTTATTGTTTGCCTTTACTCCTACTTTATATATTTGTCTTACTTCCTAGTTTTTACCCATTTCTTTTTGCTCTGATTCTCAGTAACTCAGTGTTCCAACATTGCAGATTATTCAGGTACACGTTAGTTAGGATGCTTTTAGTAGATTGTACAAACCCCAGCTCAAGTCAAGCCAGACAATAAAAGCAATTTATTGGTTCACATTTTTTTGAAAAGTCAGGTTTCAGGAAAGGAGTGATACAGCAATGTCATCATGCTTCTTACTGACTCTCAAATCTGCCTTTTATGGTGTTGATTTCATGCTAAACTGATTGGAGGAGGGCTACTAATAGAAATCTGGGCTAGATGCTTCCTCATTTATGTCCAACAATGGAAAAAGGGTTTCTTTCCTCCAAATCACTGAACAGAAGTCTTAGGCTTTACTTTGTTTGGGCAAACTCAAAACACATGTCTGACGTTGGATCAATCACTATCATTGAAAAAGGAGTGAGGGATTATTGTGATTGTCATAGGTTAGATTCTGCCCCTACAGTTTGGAGTGGGATCCATTTACCCACATTGCATGGCTGTCACACAATGCGAAATGGGAGAAGTAGATTCAGGGTGAGTTGGAGTCACGTCTTAAAGTTTGCGTGAGCTGATTATGCTCATGTCTTCCCAACTCAGTGTTCACTGACCTCACTTTGGTAGCTCGAAGTCAGCCATAGCAGGAGTATTTACACCACAGAAATTGGCAAATATCACAAATAAGTTGTGTGGGATTTTTTGGTGGGGAGCTGGCTTACCAATGCACCTCTGATAATGGGAGGGACTTAATTTCATGTGTGTTAATAGGAAACAGTCTCTTAACTAGTTTTCCTAACTTCAAGATTGCTTACCCCTACTATCCACTTTTAAAAAATGACAGCTTTACTAAGATAACTCACATGCCACAAAATTCACCCTTTTAAAGTGTACAATTCAGTGATTTTTGTATATCCATAGAGTCATACAGTCATCAGCACGATCAATTAGACAACATTTTCATCACCCCTAAAAAGAAACCGCATATGTATTAATCAAGGTTCTCTACAGAGAGAAACCACATATATATATGCAGAGAGAGAGAGACTTATTGTAAGGAATTGGCTAATGCAATATGGAGGCTGAGAAGTCCCACAGTCTGCTGTCTGCAAGCTGCAAACCCAGGAGAGCTGGTGGTGTAATTCAGTCCCAGTCTAAAGGCCTGAGAACCACGAGTACCAAGAGCAGGATAAGATTAATGTCCAAGCTCAGGCAATCAGGCAGGAAGGGACTGAATTCTTACTTCCTCTGCCTTTTTCTTCCATTTCTTTTATTCCCTCAGCAGATTGGAAGGTGCCCACCTACCTCCATTGGGAAGAGCAAACTGCTTTACTGAGTCCACAGATTCAAATACTAATTTCATCTAGAAACACCCTTACAGGCACAACTCAGAAATAATGTTTAGCCAAATGTTTGGATGCCCCGTGATCTCGTCAAGTTGACACATAAAATTGGCCACCGCACCCATTAACAGTCTCTCCTCATTCTCCCCCTCCCCCTAGTCCCTTGCAAAGTTCCTTTCTGTCTCCGTGGACTTGCCTATTTTGGACATTCTGTAGAAGGAATCATACAATGTGTAGTCTTGTGGTTTAGTTTTTTTCACTTAGCCTGTTTTCGTGGTTCATCTATGCTACAGCATCTGTCAGTATTTTATTGCTTGTATTGCCAAATAATATTTCACTGTGTGGATAGACCACATTTTGTTTATCCATATCAGTTGATGACATGTGAGTTCTTATTCTAATTCTAATTATAGTTCTGGAATCTGGTCCTTTCTACCTTCAGTCTTTAGTACCTTCTTGCTGCCAGAATCCTTTCTTTAAAAACATCACATTTAAGCTTGTCATTCACCTGATCAAAATAAATCATCCTTCCTGCCTAGGAGATGCTAGAGGAACACATCAACCCTGCATTTGACGCTTCCTTCAATTTGACGGAAGCTTGCCTAGGAATGAGCAGATCCTGCCTCCCTGTGAGCAGGCACGTTTGGCCAGTAATACTCAAATCTCATTGAAAGGGCCTCTACTGAACCAAAAACCAACATACAAGCCCCAAAGAAATTAGACCCTGACTATGAAAAACAAAAGCCCAAACTATAGAAAGTAACATGGATATAATGTAGTTTTAGGATTTTGTCATTTATTTCATCTCTTAATTATTGAGAATTTCATGGGGGTACTGGAGGGATAATAGATCTTACAATTAGATAGTTAGTTTGAAGTCCTGGCTAAGTTGTTTAATATTGACATTCTTTAAATCCTCTTTTTCTGAGATTTTAAGCAAATTGTCTTTTCCTATATGTAAAGTGGGAGTAATAATTCCTATGTCAGAGTTCTGCTATGGATTAAAAGATATAAACACTCAACTACCGTGCCCAACCCATAATAGACACTCAGTAAATCCGTTGACCCTATTATTATTGTTATGGTTGAATATATGGTTAAATTTTTCAATTATTTTCAATAAGGCCAATCTAAGATTAGAATTATTTTGGTGTTCTTTCATTGTTTTATAGTTCTGGTGATTTAATTTCAATATTGTGTCAGTGCTTTAAAATTAGTACCAATTTTAAGCAGAAATTAGATAATCAGTTCAAGGGCTTTATGTTCCTTGTCTACCATTACCCTTGATGTAATCTGAGAGAATCAATATTTCCTTTGGGAAGTGGTCAATGAGAGTGTCTTGTTTTATCACAACAGAATCTTCTACGAAGTGCTTTAAGGATAAATACTTTAAACATGATACTGGGTTATCCTGAGGTCAATTTCTCGGAGGAATAAATCTTTGAGTTTGGCATTTACGACTTGATAGCAACTATGAAAGATACAACCTAAGATATTATTCTTTGGAATGATTATAATTTTTATTAACTTTAAAAAGGTGTTGAATGATAGTTAAATTATAATTGTTTTGGTCTTATGTAGGCGATCATAAAATTTAAGTTGTTCTTTGGGCCATGTATTTATGGTTTACAAAAGTTTTATATGTGTAACAATTTATCTTTTTAGTTTTATAAATAAAACAACCGTGAACTAGAGGCTTCTTTCAGAATTAAATTATTTATAAATACTGTAGCCATTTTTTTCATTGAAGCATTTGTAATTTGATATATTAAGTTAATTGTGTGTAAATTAAACTTGGATCATAATAAGACTAACATATTGAAGATCAACTTCTAGAAATCACTTGTTTTTACATATCTTGGTCATTCAATATTATTTCTCTTTCTCCCCCCACCCAATAGGATTATCCTTGTCAAGATGATTATTCAGTAGTCCACAGAAAATGCCGTTCTCAGTTCACTGATCTTGATGGTTCCAAAAGATCTGGCATCAACACTTGGCATGACAAGAGTGGGATTTATGCTAATTCATGTGTAAAACGAAAACTCTACCCATTAACTGGTGGTCCTATTATCCCCTTTTAAAAGTAATCTATGGAATCAGATTCTCTAACCAATGAAAGAATAATGGAAATAACAGTTGATTTTTCTATCCTAATAAATGCAATGGAAATGTTACTATAGTAGTTTCCTTCAAAAACAAAATCTTACATATTCTAGGCCAGCATATATATATGCTTTTCATTAGCTGCTCTGGTATTTTCCAAAGTTTAGTATGTATACCACCGAGAGTGTACAACACAATTCTTGATGGTACTTGGTGGAATTTTCTTTTATTTATAGACTATGTATTTATTTCAAATTTTATTAGAAAAAAATGCATAAAGCTAGCATAAAGCTTATGATTGCTCAGGATATGGCTGATTAAAAAAATAAGCTACCTTACATTCCATTTTTAAGTGAATAAAAATATAGGTGGCGCTCAGATTTGACATGAAACTCATATGACTGAAGTTTGGGCAACACTGGCCCTATGGTAGTGGGGAATGTGACTATTTATAGACTTTGATTTATCTGTAGTAGCTGACTGCAGTGTGGATTGTTTATCCAGCATAGCGTTTTTCCTTACTTAAGATAATACTTTTTGAGTCCATGGATAGGAGAGATGTAGACAGACTCTTAGTGAAACATTACGGTTTGATGGGAAAATCCGGTCATCTAATGTTAGATTTAGAAGAGATCTTGGCAATTGTTCTGACTCACCATCCACTTTAAGGATGAGCAAATAGAAACCCGCAGAGGTTTAAGTAGGTTTTCCTCTTACATAAATAGCAGGCTCTAGATAATCTTTGAAGTGCATTTGACCTTTTCTTTCTTCTTTTTTTAGGATTTATTTATTTATTTGAGGGGGGATACGAGCAGAGGGAGAGAAAATCCCAAGCAGATTCTGTGTTCATGCAGGGCTCCATCCCATGACCCCGAGATCACAACCTCAGTCAAAACCAAGAGTCAGACGGTCAACTGACTGCGCCACCCAGGCGCCCCAGACCTTTCATTTCTTTTGAGGATATGGGTTTAATTATTTGGTCGGCCTAGGCTTAAATTTACTCTCATTATTTTTCTTTAAAAAATAAATTCATGAAATAGCATTTCATGATAAATGCTAATTTAGCATCGCCTCCAACTCCAGCAAAATATGGTAAAAACCATAAGCCTTGTGAGTGGAGAAATGATAATTAATAAAGAAAATGTGGATATACCAAGTAAGCATTCACCAGCAGAGTTTGACCATAATTTCTTGCTGCTTTAAAGTATTTGCCTGCACAAACACACATGCTATATATACACACACACACATACATATATATATGTATATATATATGCATAAATATGTATATTATATATAATGTTAATTCTTGTTCTTATTTTTAATTGAGGTATAGTTGACATACAATATTATATTAATTTCAGATGTGCAACATAGTGATCTGACAATTATATACATTATGATATGCTCACCATGATAAATGTAGTTACCATCAGTCATAATAAAGAGTTACTACAGTATTTTTGGCCCTCTTCCCTATGTTGTACTTGTCATTCCCATAACTTATTTATTTTATAACTAGAAGTTTGTACCTCTTAATCTCCTTCACCTATTTCACCTATTCTCCATGATTTCCCTCCCCTCTGGCAACCACCGGTTTGTTCTCTGTATTCATGAGTGTTTTTCTGTTTGTTTGTTCATTTGTTTTGTTTTTTAGTTTCCACATATAAGTAAAATCATATAGTATTTGCCTTTCTCTGTCTGACTTATTTCACTTAGCATAATGCCCACTAGGTCCATCCATGTTGTTACGAATGGCAAGATTTCATTCTTTTTTTATGGCTGAGTAATATTCACTGTGTGTGTGTGTGTGTGTGTGTGTACCACATCTTCTTTATCCATTCATCTATCAGTGGACGCTTAGGTTGCTTCCATATCTTGGCTATTACAATAATACTGCAATAAACATAGGGGTGCGTAAATCTTGTTGAATTGGTGTTTTCATTTTCTTTAGGTAGATACCCAGAATTAGGATTACTGAATTATATAGTATTTCTAGTATTTTAATTTTTAATTTCTTGAGGATATTCCATATTTTTTTCCATAGTAACTATACCAATTTCCATTCCCCTCAACAGTACACAAGGGTTCCCGTTTCTCTCCATCCTCACCAACACTTGTTATTTCTTATCTTTTCATTACTAGCCATTCTGACCAGTGTGAGGTAATATCTCATTGTGGTTTTGCTTTGCATTTCCTTGAGATTAATGATGTCGAGCATCTTTCCAAGTTTCTGTTGCCCATCTGTATGTCTTCTTTTTTAAAAAATTTTTTATTGTTATGTTAATCACCATACATTACATCATTAGTTTTTGATGTAGTGTTCCATGATTCATTGTTTATGTATAACACCCAGTGCTCCATGCAGAATGTGCTCTCTTTAATACCCATCACCAGGCTAACCCATCCTCCCACCCCCCTCCCCTCTAGAACCCTCAGTTTGTTTTTCAGAGTCCATTGTCTCTCATGGTTTGTCTCCCCCTCCAATTTCCCCCCCCTTCATTCTTCCCCTCCTGCTATCTTCTTTTTTTTTTTTTTTAACATATATTGTAGTATTTGTTTCAGAGGTACAGATCTGCGATTCAACAGTCTTGCACTGTTCACAGCGCTCACCATAGCACATACCCTCCCCAATGTCTATCACCCAGCCACCCCATCCCTCCCACCCCCCACCACTCCAGCAACCCTCAGTTTGTTTCCTGCAATTAAGAATTCCTCATATTAGTGAGGTCATAGGATACATGTCTTTCTCTGATTGACTTATTTCGCTCAGCATAACACCTCCAGTTCCATCCACGTCATTGCAAATGGCAAGATCTCATTCCTTTTGATGGCTGCATAATATTCCATTGTATATATATACCACTTCTTCTTTATCCATTCATCTGTCGATGGACATCTTGGCTCTTTCCACAGTTTGGCTATTGTGGACATTGCTGCTATAAACATCAGGGTGCACGTACCCCTTCGGATCCCTACATTTGTATCTTTGGGGTAAATACCCAGTAGTGCAATTGCTGGATCATAGGGTAGCTCTATTTTCAACTTCTTGAGGAACCTCCATACTGTTTTCCAGAGTGGCTGCACCAGCTTGCATTCCCACCAACAGTGTAGGAGGGTTCCCCTTTCTCCGCATCCCCTCCAACATCTGTCGTTTCCTGACTTGTTAATTTTAGCCATTCTGACTGGTGTGAGGTGGTATCTCGTTGAGGTTTTGATTTGGATTTCCCTGATGCCGAGCTATGTTGAGCACTTTTTCCTGTGTCTGTTGGCCATTTGGATGTCTTCTTTGGAAAAATGTCTGTTCATGTCTTCTGCCCATTTCTTGATTGGATCATTTGTTCTTTGGGTGTTGAGTTTAAGAAGTTCTTTATAGATTTTGGATATTAGCCCTTTATCTGATATGTCATTTGCAAATATCTTCTCCCATTCTGTCGGTTGTCTTTTAGTTTTGTTGACTGTTTCTTTTGCTGTGCAAAAGCTTTTTATCTGATGAAGTCCCAATAGTTCATTTTTGCCCTTGCTTCCCTTGCCTTTGGCGATGTTTCTAGGAAGAAGTTGCTGCGGCTGAGGTCGAAGAGGTTGTTGCCTGTGTTCTTCTTTAGGATTTTGATGGACTCCTATCTCACATTGAGGTCTTTCAACCATTTTGAGTCTATTTTTGTGTGTGGTGTAAGGAAATGGTCCAGTTTCATTCTTCTGCATATGGCTGTCCAATTTTCCCAACACCATTTGTTGAAGAGACTGTCTTTGTTCCATTGGACATTCTTTCCTGCTTTGTCAAAGATGAGTTGACCATAGAGTTGAGGGTCCATTTCTGGGCTCTCTATTCTGTTCCACTGATCTATGTGTCTGTTTTTGTGCCAGTACCATACTGTCTTGATGATGACAGCTTTGTAATAGAGCTTGAAGTCCGGAATTGTGATGCCACCAGCTTTGCTTTTCTTTTTCAACATTCCTCTGGCTATGCGGGGTGTTTTCTGGTTCCATACAAATTTTAGGATTATTTGTTCCATTTCTTTGAAAAAAGTGGATGGTATTTTGATGGGGATTGCGTTGAATGTGTAGATTGCTCCATCTGTATGTCTTCTCTGGAAAAATGTCTATTTAGCTCCTCTGCCTATTTTTCAATCAGATTTGTTTTGCTTTTATGTTGAGTTGTATAAGGTCTTTATATATTTTGGATACTAACCCTTTATTGGATATATCCTTTGCAAATATCTTCTCTTATTCACTAGTTTGCCTTTTTGTTTTGTTGATGATTTCACTGTGCAAAAGCTTTTTTAGTTTGATGTTGTCCCAAATGTTTATTTTTTATTTTTTAAATTTAATTTTATTATGTTGTTAGTCACCATACAATACATCATTGGTTTTTGATGTAGTGATCCATGATTCATTGTTTTCGTATAACACCCAGTGCTCCATGCAGTACATGCCCTCCTTAATACCCATCACTGGGCTAACCCATCCCCCCACCCCCGTCCCCTCTAAAACCCTCAGTTTGTTTCTCGGAGTCCATAGTCTCTCATGGTTCATCTCCCTTTCTGATTCCCCCCCTTCATTTTTCCCTTCTTTCTCCTAATGTCCTCCATGCTATTCCTTATGTTCCACAAATAAGTGAAACCATATGATAATTGACTTTCTCTGCTTGACTTATTTCACCTAGCATAATCTCCTCCAGTCCCATCCATGTTGATGTAGAAGTTGGGTATTCATCCTTTCTGATGGCTAAGTAGTATTCCATTGTATATATGGACCACATCTTCTTTATCCATTCATCTGTTGAAGGGCATCTCATCTCTTTCCACAGTTTGGCTATTGCAGACATTGCTGCTATGAACATTGGGGTGCATATGGCCCTTCTTTTGACTACATCTGTGTCTTTGGGGTAAATATCCAGTAGTGCAATTGCTGGGTCATAGGGTAGCTCTATTTTTAATTTTTTGAGGCACCTCCACACTGTTTTCCAAAGTGGCTGTACCAACTTGCATTCTCACCAACAGTGTAACAGGGTTCCCCTTTCTCCACAACCTTTCCCAACATTTGTTGTTCTTTTTGCTTTTGTTTCCCTGACCTAGGGGACAGATCCAGAAAAGTATTACTAAGGCTGATATCCAAGAGTTTACATATGCCTATATTTTCTTTTAGCAGTTTTATGATTTCAGATCTTACATGTAGGTCCTTAATCCATTTTGAGTTTATTTTTGTGTATGGTGTAAGAAAGTGGCCCAGTTTCATTCTTTTGTATTATAATGTTAATTCGTTATATATTGCCTATTCTAGTGGATACCTACCTAGCATTACCTTTCCTTCCACAAACTGTAAATTCAAGTTTAATCACCCCTAACACTCATTAACATATCTAGGGTATACAGCTGTTTGAAGTATGCAAATCTAAATGCCAAGTTACTTTGAATTTTTTCCTTTTTGTAAGGAAAAAGTCTTAATGGCCATATCATTACCTTTGAACAATGCCTGGTACCTAGAAAATAAAATTAAATTAATCTGCTTTAGCAGAAATTGTGTGTTATCACAATGATTAACATTACATTTTGCATAATTGAGCTGGGTGTGCCATGAGGGATCAACTTAGAAATCCACTTTGGTCTGGTTTAGAAGGAGAATGAAATAAGAAATTGTATTTAAACTAGTCAAGTAAAATGGTACATTGAAATAAAGATGACAGCAGAGGTTTGGCCCACTCCAAGTATTCAGTTGCCATCTATTAGTGAATGAATGAATGTTGGATTGAATGAACTCTATAATATTACTCTGAAACCCAGACTTTTAGGTGTATTTTGTATTGCTTTGGATTTCTTTAGATAACTGTTTCAGTGGTTCATCTTGTCATTATCAAAGACCATCTCAAACAAGAAAAGTTGGGACTTTGATTTGATCCTTGGAGAATGTCTTTTTTAGGCAGTGATCATGCAGCCTTCTTTTGGGGCCACATGTGTACTTTATAGGATTTCACCTGAGACACCAAAATAACACTATCTCTTGTGTGTTTATAAAGTTAACATTCTGTATATTTATATCTATCTATATCTATCTACAAATTTGTTCCATGTTTTTCTTTTGGCCTTTGTGAACTGTTCTGTCAGAACTGTTGGTGTGCATCTACTATGGCAGAATGCAGACTGCTGCTGGGAGAATGCGATATTGGTTGGGCAGATCTTAAACAGATCTATCACAGTGGTGGTTCTTGAGTTAAATTTGGCCTACAGATAAATTTTATTTGGTCTTCACAATGTTTTTTTCATTAATTAACCATAGAGAACAAATTGAGGGTTGCTGGAGGGGAAGTGGGTTGGGGGGGATGGGCTAAATGGGTGATGGGCATTGAGGAGGGCACTTGTTGGAATGAGCACTGAGGCTTATATGTAAGTGATGAGTCATTAAATTCTACCCCTGAAACCAATACTATACTATATATTAACTAACTTGAATTTAAATAAAAATTAAATAATTAAAATAAAAATAAAGAATAAAATAAATTGAGCCAAATTTTATAAATTAGGACATTTTACTTAAATATTTGGATTTCCGTATCCTTGACAAATTGACAGCTCTGGCAGCAGTAGGCCTCATTTTGATAGAGCAACAATCAGCGGGGGTAAAGCCCTCTTTAGATGGGGGCTAAGATCATCATTTTGCTGCAGTTCTTACCTGGTATACATCACTCATTTTTGGAGGCCTTGTGACCCTTTCCCTAAGGAGAGGTGGGACAGATGTGAAATAATCAGTTCTGTGGTGGAGGAGAACAGGTGGTAGAAAGTGGCAAAGTGGGCAGCTTCTTGGTGACTAAGATTAGGAGAGTAAAGGTGGAGACTGAACCCTAGTAGTAAGGACATAGCGAATCTGGTTGAGTTCAAGTAGGAGTCAAGATCCCAAGGTATGTGATGAAGAATATAGAGATGGGGAGTGGGTAGGGGCTTCACTTAAGATGTCCAGAGAAACTGCAGACCCACTGGATTATACTAGAAATTCATCTGGTGATGGGAGAGGATTAGTAAGCCTACCTGACCCAACCCCAGGATATGGAGCTAGCAGATGAAGATAAGCAGGGCCTAGCCAGCTTACTGGTTTATTTACAAAGGAAAGCACTGGATACCAGTGTTCCAGAAGTATAGAGAAACTCCAGATTCACTAAGACCCTAGGCAGGAACGGCAAAATCCTTCTTATGGGAGAAAGAGCGTAGGTGGTGGGCTGGGAGAGGCCACACAAACGCCTAGCACTGCCACCATCAAGAAGAGAGCAGTAGAAAAATTCTCTTAAAGCTGTGCTCTCTGGCAGCTAACCTTATTTCAGTGACAGTAGCAGGGCAATTTGCCAATAGCTGGAAGCCCACTCCCAAATAGCGGAGATGGGGCAAACATGGGGCAAGTGTTGTATATCGAAATGGAAAACTCAAAATCTCACCCAGTTAATTGGTGTTCCTAATTAAGATCATAACTTAATAAAATTTTTAACAGCTTTATTGAGATATAATTCTGACACCATTGACTCTTAAAGTGTATGATTCAGTGCTTTTTAGTATTTTCAAAGAGTTGTGCTACCCTCACCACAATCAATTTTAGAACATTTTCGTCACACCTAAAAGAAATTCTATATCCATTAACTGTCATTCCCCATTCCTTCCTAATCTCTCAGTCCTAAGTAACCATTTCTTTCTTTATAGATGAGCTATTCTGGGTATTATATATAAGTGGAATCAGGCACTGTGTGGTCTCTTGGGACTGGTTTCTTCTACTTAGCATGATGTTTTCAGGCTTCATCCATGTTGAATGAAGTGATAGTACTTCATTCTTTTTTTTTGGCTGAATAATATCCCATTATAGTATAGATATACCACAGTTTATCCATTCATCAGTTGATAGACATTGGGTTATTCCTACCTTTTAGCTGTTATGAATAATGGTGCTATGAATATTCATGTATGAGTTTTGGGGTGAATGTATGTTTTCATTTCTCATGGGTATATACCTAGGAGTGGAACTGCTGGGTCATATGGTAACTCTGTGTTTAACCTTTTGAGGAACTGCCAAATTATTTTCTAAAGTCACTTCACCATTTTACATTTTCATTAGCAATGCATGAGAGTTCCAGTTTCTCCATATCCTTGGCAACATCTGTTATCTTCCACTGTTTTGATTATAGCCATCCTAGTGGGTGTGAAGTAGTGTCTCATTGTGGTTTTCATTTGTATTTCCCTAATGATCAATGCTGTTGAACATCGTTCCATGTGCTTATTGGCTATTTGTATATCTTCTTTAGAGAAATCTTTTTTTTTAATTTATTTTTATTCTTACGTTAATCCCCATACATTACATCATTAGTTTTAGATGTAGTGTTCCATGATTCATTGTTTGTGCATAACACCCAGTGCTCCATGCAGAATGTGCCCTCCTCAATACCCACCACCAGGCTAACCCATCCTCCCACCCCCCTCCCCTCTAGAACCCTCAGTTTGTTTTTCAGAGTCCATCGTCTCTCATGGTTCGTCTACCCCTCCGATTTCCCCCCCTTCATTCTTCCCCTCCTGCTACCTTCTTCTTCTTCTCCTTTTTTTTTTTCTTAACATATATTGCATTATTTGTTTCAGAGGTACAGATCTGAGATTCAACAGTTTTGCACAATTCACAGTGCTTACCAGAGCACATACCTTCCCCAGTGTCTATCACCCAGTCACCCCATCCCGCCCACCCCACCCCCTACTCCAGCAACCCTCAGTTTGTTTCCTGTGATTAAGAATTCCTCATATCAGTGAGATCATATGATACATGTCTTTCTCTGTTTGACTTATTTCGCTCAACATAATACCCTCCAGTTCCATCCACGTCGTTGCAAATGGCAAGATCTCATTCCTTTTGATGGCTGCATAATATTCCATTGTATATATATACTACTTCTTCTTTATCCATTCATCTGTCAATGGACATCTTGGCTCTTTCCACAGTTTGGCTATTGTGGACATTGCTGCTATAAACATCAGGGTGCACGTACCCTTTCGGATCCCTACTTTTGTATCTTTGGGGTAAATACCCAGAAGTGCAATTGCTGGATCATAGGGTAGCTCTATTTTCAACTTTTTGAGGAACCTCCATACTGTTTTCCAGAGTGGCTGCACCAGCTTGCATTCCCACCAACAGTGTAGGAGGGTTCCCCTTTCTCCGCATCCCCTCCAACATCTGTCGTTTCCTGACTTGTTAATTTTAGCCATTCTGACTGGTGTGAGGTGGTATCTCATTGAGGTTTTGATTTGGATTTCCCTGATGCCGAGCTATGTTGAGCACTTTTTCCTGTGTCTGTTGGCCATTTGGATGTCTTCTTTGGAAAAATGTCTGTTCATGTCTTCTGCCCATTTCTTAATTGGATTCTTTGTTCTTTGGGTGTTGAGTTTGATGAGTTCTTTATAGATTTTGGATACTAGCCCTTTATCTGATATGTCATTTGCAAATATCTTCTCCCATTCTGTCGGTTGTCTTTTGGTTTTGTTGACTGTTTCCTTTGCTTTGCAAAAGCTTTTTATCTTGATGAAGTCCCAATAGTTCATTTTTGCCCTTGCTTCCCTTGCCTTTGGCGATGTTTCTAGGAAGAAGTTGCTGCGGCTGAGGTCAAAGAGGTTGCTGCCTGTGTTCTCCTTTAGGATTTTGATGGACTCCTGTCTCACATTGAGGTCTTTCAACCATTTTGAGTCTATTTTTGTGTGAGGTGTAAGGAAATGGTCCAGTTTCATTCTTCTGCATGTGGCTATCCAATTTTCCCAACACCATTTGTTGAAGAGACTGTCTTTTTTCCATTGGACATTCTTTCCTGCTTTGTCAAAGATTAGTTGACCATAGAGTTGAGGGTCCATTTCTGGGCTCTCTATTCTGTTCCACTGATCTGTGTGTCTGTTTTTGTGCCAGTACCATGCTATCTTGATAATGACAGCTTTGTAATAGAGCTTGAAGTCCGGAATTGTGATGCCACCAGCTTTGCTTTTCTTTTTCAACATTCCTCTGGCTATGCGGGGTGTTTTCTGGTTCCATACAAATTTTAGGATTATTTGTTCCATTTCTTTGAAAAAAGTGGATGGTATTTTGATGGGGATTGCATTGAATGTGTAGATTGCTCTAGGTAGCATTGACATCTTCACAATATTTGTTCTTCCAATCCATGAGCATGGAACGTTTTTCCATTTCTTTGTGTCTTCCTCAATTTCTTTCATGAATATAGTTTTCGGAGTACAGATCCTTTGTCTCTTTGGTTAGATTTATTCCTAGGTATCTTATGGTTTTGGGTGCAATTGTAAATGGGATCGACTCCTTAATTTCTCTCTCTTCTGTCTTGTTGTTGGTGTATAGGAATGCCACTGATTTCTGTGCATTGATTTTATATCCTGCCACTTTACTGAATTCCTGTATGAGTTCTAGCAGTTTTGGGGTGGGGTCTTTGGGTTTTCCACATAAAGTATCATATCATCTGCAAAGAGTGAGAGTTTGACTTCTTCTTTGCCGATTTGGATGCCTTTGATTTCTTTTTGTTGTCTGATTGCTGTGGCTAGGACTTCCAATACTATGTTGAATAGCAGTGGTGATAGTGGACATCCCTGCCGCGTTCCTGACCTTAGGGGGAAAGCTCTCAGTTTTTCCCCATTGAGAGTGATATTCGCTGTAGGTTTTTCATAGATGGCTTTTATGATATTGAGGTATGGACCCTCTATGCCTATACTCTGAAGAGTTTTGATCAAGAAAGGATGCTGTACTTTGTCAAAAGCTTTTTCTGCATCTATTGACAGGATCATATGATTGTTGTTCTTTCTTTTGTTAATGTATTGTATCACGTTGATTGATTTGCGGATGTTGAACCAACCTTGCAGCCCAGGGATAAATCCCACTTGGTCGTGGTGAATAATCCTTTTAATGTACTGTTGGATCCTATTGGCTAGTATTTTGGTGAGAATTTTTGCATCCATATTCATCAGGGATATTGGCCTGTAATTCTCCTTTTTGATGGGGTCTTTGTCTGGTTTTGGGATCAAGGTAATGCTGACCTCATAAAACGAGTTTGGAAGTTTTCCTTCCATTTCTACTTTTTGGAACAGTTTCAGAAGAATAGGTATTAATTCTTCTTTAAATGTTTGGTAGAATTCCCCTGGGAAGCCATCTGGCCCTGGGCTTTTGTGTGTTGGGAGATTTTTGATGACTGCTTCAATTTCCTTAGCGGTTATAGGTCTGTTCAGGTTTTCTTTTTCTTCCTGGTTCAGTTTTGGTAGTTGATACATCTCTAGGAATGCATCCATTTCTTCCAGGTTATCTAATTTGGGGGCATAGAGTTGCTCATAATATGTTCTTATAATTGTTTGTATTTCTTTGGTGTTGGTTGTGATCTCTCCTCTTTCATTCATGATTTTCTTGATTTGGGTCCTTTCTCTTTTCTTTTTGATAAGTCTGGCCAGGGGTTTATCAATCTTGTTAATTCTTTCAAAGAACCAGCTCCTAGTTTCGTTGATCTGTTCTACTGTTCTTTTAGTTTCTATTTCATTGATTTCTGCTCTGATCTTTATTATTTCTTTTCTCCTGCTGGGTTTAGGCTTTATTTGCTGTTCTTTCTCCAGCTCCTTTAGGTGTAGGGTTAGGTTGTGTACTTGAGACCTTTCTTGCTTCTTGAGAAAGGCTTGTATTGCTATATACTTTCCTCTTAGGACTGCCTTTGCTGCATCCCAAAGATTTTGAATAGTTGTGTTTTCATTTTCATTGGTTTCCATGAATTTTTAAAATTCTTCTTTAATTTCCTGGTTGACCCATTCATTCTTCAGTAGGATGCTCTTTAGCCTCCATGTATTTGAGTTCTTTCCGACTTTCCACTTGTGATTGAGTTCTAGTTTCAAAGCATTGTGGCCTGAAAATAGGCAGGGAATGATCCCAATCTTTTGGTACCGGTTGAGACCTGATTTATGACCTAGGATGTGATCTATTCTGGAGAATGTTCCATGGGGACTAGAGAAGAATGTGTATTCCGTTGCTTTGGGATGGAATATTCTGAATATGTCTGTGAAGTCCATTTGGTCCAGTGTGTCATTTAAAGTCTTTATTTCCTTGTTGATCTTTTGCTTAGACGATCTGTCCATTTCAGTGAGGGGGTGTTAAAGTCCCCCACTATTATTGTATTGTTGTCAATGTGTTTCTTTGCTTTTGCTATTAATTGCCTTATATAATTGGCTGCTCCCATGTTAGGGGCATAGATATTTGCAATTGTTAGATCTTCTTGTTGGATAGACCCTTTAAGTAGCATATAGTGTCCTTCCTCATCTCTTATTACAGTCTTTGGTTTAAAATCTAATTTGTCTGATATAAGGATTGCCACCCCAGCTTTCTTTTGGTGTCCATTCGCATGGTAAATGGTTTTCCACCCCCTCACTTTCAATCTGGGGCTGTCTTTGGTTCTAAAATGAGTCTCTTGCAGACAGCATATTGATGGGTCTTGTTTTTTAATCCAGTCTGATAGCCTGTGTCTTTTGATTGGGGCATTTAGCCAATTTACATTCAGGGTAACTATTGAAAGATAAGAATTTAGTGGCATTGTATTGCCTGTAAGGTGACTGTTACCGTATATTGTCTGTGTTCCTTTCTGGTCTATGTTGCTTTTAGGGTCTCTCTTTGCTTAGAGGACCCCTTTCAAGATTTCCTGTAGGGCTGGTTTTGTGTTTGCAAATTCCTTTAGTTTTTGTTTGTCCTGGAAGCTTTTTATCTCTCCTTCAATTTTCAATGACAGCCTAGCTGGATATAGTATTCTTGGCTGCATATTTTTCTCATTTAGTGCTCTGAATATATCCTGCCAGTCCTTTCTGGCCTGCCAGGTCTCTGTGGATAGGTCTGTTGCCAATCTAATGTTTCTACCCTTGTAGGTTACAGATCTCTTCTCCCGAGCTGCTTTCAGGATTTTCTCTTTGTCTCTGAGACTCGTAAGTTTTACTATTAGATGTCGGGGTGTTGACCTATTTTTATTGATTTTGAGAGGGGTTCTCTGTGCTTCCTGGATTTTGATGCCTGTTTCCTTCCCCAAATTAGGGAACTTCTCTGCTGTAATTTGCTCCATTATACCTTCTGCCCCTCTCTCTCTTTCTTCTTCTTCTGGGATCCCAATTATTCTAATGTTGTTTCGTCTTATGGTATTGCTTATCTCTCGAATTCTGCCCTCATGATCCAGTAGTTGTTTTTCTCTCTTTTTCTCAGCTTCTTTATTTTCCATCATTTGGTCTTCTATATTACTGATTCTCTCTTCTGCCTCATTTATCCTAGCAGTTAGCGCCCCCATTTTTGATTGCACCTCATTAATAGCCTTTTTGATTTCTACTTGGTTAGATTTTAGTTCTTTTACTTCTCCAGAAAGGGTTTCTCTAATAACTTCCATATTTTTTTCAAGCCCAGCTAGTATCTTTAAAGTGATGATTCTGAACTCTAGATCTGACATCGTGCTAATGTCCGTATTGAGTAGGTCTCTGGCAGTCGGTACTACCTCTTGTTCTTTTTGTTGAGGTGATTTTTTCCATCTTGTCATTTTGTGCAGAGGAGAATAGATTAATGAGAGAACAAAATGCTAGCAGAGTAACAACGTCCCCAGAAAATATAAACAAATCAGAAAAGACCTGAAGCAGTGGAAAAAGAAACAAAAAGAGAGAAAAAATAAAAAGAAAAAAAAGAAAAAGAAAAAGATAAAGATAAAAACAAACAAAAACAAACAAAACAAAACAACAACAACAAAAAAAACCAGAATGTGATCAAATATGATCAGGCTGGTATATAGATCAGTGCCACACACTAGATTTGGGGTGTATTTTGGTCTTTTAGAAGAAAGTGCCTCCCAAAATTTTAAAGAAAGAGAAACTTATATAGGTACAAAAATAAGGGTTGATATGATGAAGGGATGGAATATGACTGTAAAGATGGGAATTATACAAAATTTTATAAAAGGAATTGATAAGAAGTTGTTTGAAAAAAGAAAGAAGAGGATTTAAAAAAAGAAAAAAAAAGGGAGAGAATGTGATCAGGCATGGGAGTAGAAAAAACCATATACTAGAGATTTAAGGTATATTTTAATCTGTTAGAAGAAACTCTCTCAAAATTTTAAAGAGAGAACAACTTATATATATATGCCAAAAATACGGGTAACCACTATGAAAGGATAGAATATGACTCTAAAAATGAAAAATAAAAATGTTTTTTAAAAAAAGGGATTGATAAGATGTTGGTTGAAAAAGGGAAAAAGAAAAATTCAGAAAAGAAAAAAGAAAAAAAAAGACAGTTAAAAAAAAATTAACTTTGAAAGAGTAAAGAATCATGGTAAAAAAGCCACAAATTCTATGTGCAGTATTCCCCTAGCGCTGGAGTTCTGCCGTTCTCATTGATCAGTAAACTTGGTCTTGGCTGGCTGTTCTCGCTGATCTTCTGGGGAGGGGCCTGTTGCCGTGGTTTCCAAATGTCTTTGCCGGAGGCGGAATTGCCCCGCCCTTGCCAGGTCCGGGCTAAGTAATCTGCTCAGGTTTGCTCTCTGGAGCTTTTGTTCCCTGCGAGCTTTCCGTACAGCTTTGGAGGCGGAGAGTGAAAATGGCGGCCTCCCAATCTCCACCCCGGAGGAGCCAAGAACTCGGGGCCCCGCTTCTCAGTGAGCCCCCAGAGAAAAGCCGCCAGTCACTCCCGTCTCCCCGGTCTCCAGCCGCACTCCGTGCTCACCCGGCCTGTGACCGCGCGTTTCTATCTCTGGCACCCGACCCCGGGTGGAGTCTCCAAACCCAGCAGATCCCTGCGGTGCACTCCCGCGCGGCTCCTCCCGGGGGAGGAAGGTGAGTCTCCCCGGATCTGCCGCTTGTTGGGTCCCTGCTGGAGGAGCAGGGGCCCGACTGTGCCGCGGATCATGGTTTATGGCAACCCCGAGCTGAGAGCCCGCGCCTGGGCTCTGTCTCTGCAGCCGGCTTCCCTGCTCCGTTACCTGGGAGCTCTGCCACACTCAGGCACCCCCGGTCTTTCTGTGACCCTGAGGGTTCTGAAACCACACTGTCCCGGAGAGTTCCACCCCCCACTTAGCCACCAGAGTGACGTCCCTAGGCGGAGCTGACTTTTAAAAGTTCCGATTCTGTGCCCCGCGGCTCTATCACTTGCCAGAAGCGGCCGACGGAGGCCCCTCCCCCGCCGTCTATCCTCCCAAATATCGCCTCGGATTCACTTCTCCGCACATCCTACCTTCCAGAAAGTGGTCGCTTTTCTGATGAGAGAGTTGTTGCTCTTCTTTTCTTCGATCTCCTGTTGAGTTTGTAGGTGTTCAGAATGGCTTGATCCCTATCCAGCTGAATTCCTGAGACCAGACGAAATCCAGGTCTCCTACTCCTCCGCCATCTTGCTCCGCCCCCCTAGAGAAATCTTTATGCAGATCCATTTTCCATTTTAATTGGGTTATTTATCTTTCAAGATCATAACCTTTTGTAACATAATTTCTAAAAAAAAAATGGGACACATAATTTAAAAAAAAAAATAAAGATTTTTGTTCTGGACTTGAGAAGCAGCCTGGAAGATTTCATTTAGAATCAAATATTGGGATTTCTGTTACAAAGTAACAATATTTGAAAATGAAGAAAATCCTGGAAAATTTTGAAGGCCGGCACCGTTATGTGAAAATTTAGAATGCACACGTGTGTATTTCATTGATGTTTTTGATAATGTTGAGATAGTAAGTCAAAGTAATAATGAGTTTATTCATGAAATGCTGGGGAAATGGAGTCTTTAATTTTCCTCGCATAGTTCTACTTTTCATCTATCAGGATAGTAACTTAGGCTTGCTCTCTAGAAATCAAGGTCATTTCATTTTCCAACATTCTTCCCTCATACTAGAACCTCCCCTTTAAGCAGCAGATCTTGGGGTGTCTGGGTGGCTCAGTTGGTTAAGCGTCTGCCTTCGGCTCAGGTCATGATCCTGGAGTCCTGGGATCGAGTCCCGCATCAGGTTCCCTGCTCGGTGGGGAGCCTTCTTCTCCCTCTGACCCTCTCCCCTCTCGTGCTCTTTCTTTCTCTCTCAAATAAATAAATAAATAAAATCTTTAAAAAAAATAAGCAGAAGATCTTAACCTATTGTGTTCATGAGCACCTTTGACAGTCTAATGAAATCTAGACCTTTTACTCTGGAAAAGTTACAAATATTTCTGTGAAGAGAAGAACACTGGAAAACACTCTGACATCACTGAGTAATGAAGTTTTCCTTCCCTTGGAAGACAATGAAATAAACTGTGAATATTTAGCAAGTTAACATTAAGGTCTGTGTGCTCATTTCTAGACGACAAAGTATACATGTACACACACACAATGTATTTATATAGGGCAACCAAAAAAGAGAATATGTAATTTTATCAGTTAGCTTTTTTTTTTTTAAGATTTTATTTATTTGTTTGTCAGAGAGAGAGAGAGCACACAAGCAGGGGGAATGGCAGGCAGAAGGAGAGGCAGGCTCCCTGCTGAGCAAGGAGCCCGACACGGGACTTGATCCCAGGACCCTTGGATCATGACCTGAGCCGAAGGCAGACACTTAATTGACTGAGCCACCTAGGCGTCCCTATCAGTTAGCTTTTGCTAACTACCTGAAAACATACTGACTTAAAACAACAAATGTTATTTCTCATTGTTCTGTGTTCTACTGGGTGGTTTCTCTAGTCTGGGCTACATCTACTGGGGCTGAATGGTCTGGGTTGGTCTCACTTATCTGGTTGGCACTTGGCACAAAGTCAGCTGGAGGTCAGGGATGCCCTTGCTGCAAATTGTTCATCATGTGGCAGAATAGGCTGGGTTTGTTCACAAGGGTGGGGCAAGGTTCCTAAGAGCAGCAAGCGGAGGAGCCTCTGCACACAGATGTTTGCAAACATCTGCCTGTGTCAAATTTACTAAAGGCCAGCTGGAGCAAGTCCTGGGGCCAGCCGAGTTGTAGGTGGGCTCGACCAAAGAGTGTGGATAGAAGGAGGGGATAGTTTGTGTCCATGTTTACAGTCTACCACAGGACAGTTGCACACTTGTGAGAAGTCCTTTTTTTGTACAGAGATTATACACTCTTCCTGTGTATTATTTCTATTAGAAAATACAGAGAGACCTTTTCCACTTGTCTTATATTGGTAACATAATTCAGTCCTTTATTTTTTATTTTATTTTATTTTTTTGTCACTTTAGGCCCTTGCTCCTGTCATTGGCCATCCTCATGGAGCCTAGTTATGGATTGGGATAATTCCTCTGGACCCAATCCTAAGATACAGTGAACCGTCCCCTCAGGGATCCTGGATAGCTGAGAATTTTGAAATCCCTTCTTTGTTAGAGAGCTGGACATAGTACGAATAAAGAATAAAGGAATGAGAAAAATAACCTGTTGATTTCTATCACTGGCTGTCCTAGAACTAACTCATTGCAATTAAAGGATCAAAGCATTGCTGCTATAAACATCGGGGTGCACATACCCCTTCGGATCCCTACATTTGTATCTTTGGGGTAAATACCCAGTGGTGCAATTGCTGGGTTGTATGGTAGCTCTATTTTCAACTTTTTGAGGAAACTCCATACTGTTTTCCGGAGTGGCCACAGGGAAAAATGAAGGGGGGGATTCGGAGGGAGAGATGAACCATGAGAGACTATGGACTCTGAGAAGCAAACTGAGGGTTCTAGAGGGGAGGGGGGTGGGAGGATGGGTTAGCCTGGTGATGGGTATTAAAGAGGACACGTACTGCATGGAGCACTGGGTGTTATACGCTAACAATGAATCGTGGAACACTACATCAAAATTAATGATGTAATGTATGGTGAATAACATAACATAATAAAAAAAAAATAAAGGATCAACGCAGCTGGTACATTGTAGGATAATAATCCACCTAAAAGGCTGCACACCCTTTCAGTTTTACAGATATCCTGAAGCCAAGTCATCCAGGGTTGGAAATTGGAGAAGGCAACAGTTACATGGGTGAGGAGTGTGACCTGAGTTTTCTACAGATTAAGGTCAGGAGCAGGTGTATAGAATGTCCAGGTCTAGACTCAGCTAACAGAGCTGAGAACCAACACGTGCTAGTGCTTTTAAGTATATTGTGAAATTCCATCGTCACAACAACTTAGTGGATATTGTGTATGTGTTTGTGCTGGTGCATACATTCGTGTGTGTGTGTGTGTATGTGTGTATGTATTGTGTGTGATTATTATTACTTCTCTTTGGCATTTAAGCCTCCAGTTGGTGAAGTGACTATTAGATTTATAATCAAGACCTCTAAAAATAAGCCCAGAACTTTCTATATATCCTCACTGTTTGTTTGTTTTTAAAGATTTTATTTGTTTATTTGAGAGAGGATGCAAGCAGGAGGCAGTGGCAGGGGCAGAGGGAGAAACAGACACCCCGCTGAGCAGGGAGCCCCATGTGGGACTCGATCCCAGGACCCTGGGATCGACCTGAGCCAAAGGCAGATGCTTGACCAATTGAGCCACCCAGGCATCCCTATATACCCTGACTGTTAAGTATGATTCAACTCTTAGTGATTAAGGAGATACTGTTCATTTAGCCTGTGACTTTTCAGTGTCCCACATTGTGGGCAATTTGCCAAGTGGTCACACAGTCCATGTCCCACCGACTCTCCCAACAGAAAGTCAGCTCTGTACTTCTCCCGTAGCCTGACCACTTTCTGCCTGATGTTATATGTATGTGAAAGCCTTGTTTTCCCATGTTATTTATTGGCTATTGTTTTTATGAACCAGAGTTAAAGTATGAAAGATGTAAGCATGCTATGGATTCAAAAAGGCTCAAAACATAAAATGTGACCATTTTTTATTGTTTTGAGAAATACCCTCCATCCCCAGTAAAATAGTCCTAATTCTCTCCCCAACTCTGGGATTAATTGCTTCCAGTATGTGTCTCTTATGACACTCACCTGATTGTCTTATGGCCATTTCACAGGAGTTCTTGGAGAGCAGGGATCATTTCTTCTCATCTGGGGACCACCTAAAACACAGTGTCTAAAACACAGTGGGTATTCAAGAAATGCTGACGGAATCAGCATAAAGATCTCTGTCATAGTCATATGCTGTTATGAGTGAGTGCATGGGTAATTGATAATTGCAATCCATAGATTCAGAATGGCTTTGGCTACAAAGATGCAGATAGTTAGCATGTTCCTATTACCAAGAGCTTCAGTCTTGGGAAATGGGAAGAGTTGGCAAAATTGGCCTATGAACATTTTATGTACTATATGGCAGTACAGTTTGCCAGAGCTTCCATGATCTGATTGAAATCATCCTTACAGTAAAATAATGTTTGCTTGCAAGCCAGAGCACCAATCAGAGCAAATACTGCTGCTCCTGTCCCAGGTCAAAGTTGAACGCTACAGCATAACCGGTGTGGTTATGGGCAGCCGGTGAGCCTGAGGGCTGAAAAGATGGAGCAGAAGAAGGGCTGAGAGGAAAATTCTTTTGAGGAAATGCTGCACCAATGATAAAGCAGGGCACACTGCCTTTCTCGGGTCCACAGCCATTGTACACATTTGGTTACCTAAAGCCTAACTGCCCACGGAAGCTATAAACTTGGAGAATGATGGTGCTGAATTGGATGTTTGAGGCTAAATATTTAAATTTCCCTCTTTGTGTTTGTCTCAAGCTCTCCCCACTTAAATTTCTTATTATGGAAAATGAACTTGTTCTAGAAGTTCTCTGAAGTCACTCATTATATCCCTGCTCGTGGTGTCTTCTATTTATTTTATGGGCTTGAAAAATATTTATTAATAAGTCACAGAATTTTGTCATTTTTGTAGTCCTCTGAATACAAACTCCACATGATTCTTACAAGTCACTTTCGTATCACAGACTGGGAACAGACAGCAGCTATCTCAGTGAAGTAAAACAAGCTCCCCCCCACCACAAAAAGCTGCAATAACATCAAAATGAGGTGTGAGAATGACATTCACATTTGACTTCTTCATGGTGTGCCTATTTATAGCATATGGATGACCAAGAATTAACCATGGAAGTAGGTACTCTATAGAGCTGCAGTTAAGGATAGGTACCAATTCCCATCTTCCAGGCAAAACTGTTATTTCAAAATTCATATTCTCTTTATGAAACCTTCATTTATATTAACAATACCCACATCTTAGAAAATATAGAAGCTGGCCAAATAGTGAAATTTGTTTTTTTTAAATTTATTTTATTATGTTATGTTAGTCACCATACAATACATCATTAGTTTTTGATGTAGGATCCACGCTTCATTGTTTATAGTGAAATTTGTAACAGCAAAAGTATGCAGTCTGTAGTCTCAGTATATAGCAATATAAGGAAAAGATGTATTTATAGAAAAAATGATAATAATTCAACTCTGAAGATTCTAGGAAAAGGTGGGTCATTCTGTTCTCCTGAGTTTGTTAATGTTAATGAGCAATCTGGTTAAAACTAACATAGGAGATCTCAAAAGTATTGCCTGTCTACAAATTTCATTTCCTAGATCTTTATTCCTCCTGAGTGCTTTCTGGAGAACATCCAGGGCACTGTCTAGAGAAAAATAGATTACTTATATTGGAAGAGAAGCCTTAAAGCAACCCACAAGTTAGGAGGAAGAGGGTCTGGTCTCTCCAAATGTGCTCTTGAGTGCTCCCATCTGGACTTGGTTGTGTCAATTACCCACCTCACCCCTTAATCCCGCTATTCTTTCAAACTACCATTGTCTTCTAAAACAGTGGACTCTGTTCATTTGTCTGTACCTTCTGCCCATCCACTCCTTCCTGTCTGGCTTCTACATTCATCTGTGCATGACATAATGCCTTGGATATGCCCAGAGTATGATGAGGTCCCAAGAAATTTGTTAGGAATTTAAAACAGTAGTTAAATGTTGTGATGGTTAATGTTATGTGTCAGCTCAGCTGGGCCATGGTCCCCAGATATTTTGTCAAACATTATTCTGTATGTGTTCTGTGGGGATGTTTTTTAATGAGATTTACATTTAAATCAGTGGCTTTGAGTAAAGCGGGATTGCCTTTCGTAATGTGGGTGAGCCTCTTCTGGTCAGTTGAAGGCCTAAATAGAACAAAGATAAATACTGATCTCCCCCCAGCAAGATGGATGTTTCAGTAGATTTCCTTCACACTTCATCTGCAGCATCAGCTCTTCCCTGGGTCTCCACCCTGCAGATTTTGGACTAAAATCCATCATTTATCTATCTATCTACATACACACACACATGCACACATACATTCTATTGGTTCTGTTTTTCTGAAGAGCCCTGATACAATAGTGCATAGAATGCCTTTGGAGAGGATCGGTGGGTGGGCATAGCAGTTACAAAAGCATTTTTAAAAAGTATATGACCTAGATTAGATTGGCTGCAGATTATGAAATATTTAGGTCAGGCTGGGTTTAACTGCACTCTTTTCTCTCCTACCTGGGAAAGCTTTTTCAGAATGCAATTAGACTGATGTTATTATAGGCATACATTAGTTCACATACTTTTGCTTGCCAGAAACAAAATTCTTAAACTGCTGTAAACACTAAGCACATTTATGATCTCACATAAGAGGAGTAGGACAGGCCCCTGGGGGGCCAGCATCCAGGATCTGCAGATACCTTGTCTCTGCCTTCCTCAGCCTGGCTGCATTATGGTTTGAAGCTATTCTAGCTGTCATGTCCAGACATGAAAATGTCCAGAGGAAAAAGAATGATTGTCTCTTCTTGAGTGCGTTTCTCAGGAGTTGGGAAAACTTCCCCAAAAGTCTCCATCATGTAGTCTCAGTGGCTAGAAGTGGGTCACATGCACATTCCTCAAACCCAGCAAGGAGAATGCCACGTTTGGATTAGACAAACCAGAATCTCCTCCTGAGCTGCATGCAAATGGGGTTAGCTTCTTATGGATCCTGTTGCTTGGTTACATGAGGCAAACAGGGTCCTGTCAGGAAAACAGAAGGAGGGAAGCAGATGTTGGGCAGGTAGCCAACAAAGTCCATTAAAGGGGTCACCTGGACCTTGGTTGTCCCTTTTCTTTTCCTACAAATAGATGCTATCTTGGTACTCTGCCAAAGAAAAAATTAGTTTCTTTAAAAAGAAATCAAACCACATTGAGCAAATTGTTTTTAACTTTTTTTCAGTTCCTGGGACCCGAGGATGAATTATATTATACAGCATGTGACGGTATACTTGAAAATCTTCATTCAGTGTCCCTGCTCTCACATCTCTTCCTCTTTCTCCTTTTCTGTCTCCTTCCTTTCACCCAAACCCTCACAAGACTTCTCTCCCCTTTTCTATTTCAGGAATTAAACTCACACTCACATGTGGGGATGGTCTGCCTACTACTACTGATTGAGGAGCTGGAAGCCCAGCCTCCACCCTCAGATTTATCAAAGTATTCACTGACTCACCAGTTGCTGAGAAAATAAACTGTCTTCACATCATTACACACAGAAAAGTATTTTTTTTCCAGAAAAGTCTTTAAACTATTTTCTTTGGAAGTGTAAATCTTTTGCAAACTGGGTATTTTAACTAATATTAGTAAAAGGCTACTTGTGATCCATCTCACGAGGGATTGTAATAGATTGCAGTTTTAATCAATAATAATCAATAACCCCAGCCCTGACCTCCCTCCTGACTCTCATATATACTGCTCATCTCAGCCAGGAAGGAGGAAAGGACCCTCATTCTGTTCAGAATGAAATAGTCTTCCATGGCACACTTGTCTCTCCTGTTTCCTGGTGCTATGAACAGCCCCATCATCCTGCCAACACTCATTTTAAATTTCTTTCTCCCTTGTTCTTCAGATTAATCTAGCTCTTCCTAAAACTGGTCTGGGAGTATTGGTGTTCCTTGAAGCAAGGGTTACAAACAACAACAGCACACACTGAGAAACAGACTCGTAAGTACAGAGAACAAACTGGTGATTGCCAGAGGGGAGAGGGTGGGGGGATGGGTGAAATGGGGAAGGGGACTAAGAAGTGCAAAATCCCATTATAAAATAAATAAGTCCCAGGGGCATGTGGGTGGCTCAGTCGGTTAAGCATCCAACTTGATTTCAGCTCAGGTCATGATCTCAGGGTCATGAGAATGAGCCCCGCATGGGGGTTCTGCACTCAGAGCAAAGTCTGCTTGAGGTTCTCTCTCTCCTTCTGCCCCTCCCCCCACTTGCGTTTTCTCTCTCTTCCTAAATAAATGAATAAATAAATAAATAAAATCTTTAATAAATAAGTCAAGAAGATGAAAAGTACAGCATAGGATATATAGTCAATAAAATTGTAATACCGTATGGTGACGGATGGTAACTACACTTACCCTGATGAGCCTTGAGTAATGTATAGAATTGTCAAATCAATATGTTGTACACCTGAAACTAATATAACATTGTATGTCAATTATAAGAAAAAATAAATTAAAAAAGAAAGTATTCTGTACTCAAATGTCTTTGGGGAATACCGTATCCCTATCTTAGATCATTATGAGCTCATTCAAATATCAAAGACCCTGCAAAATTCTGTAGAACAGAAGGCAGTTAAGCCTTGTTTAATCTGGCATTTCCCAGACTTATTTTATCACAGAATCATTTTTGCAGGGAGTATTAGTATTTCACAGAAAACAGAAAGGAAAACATTGATCTAAGCAATTTTTAAATAAAGATGAGGAAGAAAATTAATATTTATTTAGTATTTAGTAAGTACCATATACTTTATACAGGTGAAGTAGATTTTCTATTAAATCCCAATGCTAATAATAAGGGAAAAAAAGCCCAAGTACTTCTTTTAGTGAACAGACTTAGACAGAAATCCAACTTCATGCTGAAATAATGTATAGATGTACCTTAAGTGTTATAGTAATTGGCATGTACATGTTCTACACTTTCTCCCTCATTTTTTAAAAAAAGATATTTATTTATTTGAGAGAGCATGAACATGGGGAGGGGGAAAAGCAGACTCCCACTGAGCAGGGAGCCTGACCTGGGGCTCCATCTCAGGACCCTGGGATCAGGACCTGAGCAGAAGACAGATGCTTAACCAACAGAGCCACCCAGGCACCCCTCCCTCATTTTTCTAAGCAAAAGGTAATGGCTGATAATTCCTTTCTTGGTTCATAACCCTCCCAGGAGCTTCCCTGGTGTAATCTGAAACCAGCCCAAAAAGGCAGAGGGCAGAGAGGGCAGGGTGAGACCAAAGAAAGAGGCAGGCCACTCCAGTTTGGTAGGTGACAGTTTTATTAACAGCAAAGGGAACTTACATACAGGCTTGTCTTGAGTGTCAGCAAGACTAATGGATGCCTACACCCACTCTCCAGATCCTAAAAATGTATAAAGAGACCCTACCTGGGCTCAGTCACATATATGAACACCATGCAGGTGTTCTCAACACCACATCACTATCTTAAGGCTCTGTCCTTGGAGCGGCCTCTGGGAACAGGAAAGGCAAGCCTAACCCACATTCCAAGTGCCTGAGTCCAGTTAGCAGGTCAATTGGCAGTCACAACTTTTTGATGACATTCCCCAACGTCCTGCATTATAGTCTCAAAACTACTTACGCCACATTTCAACCATTTTCATTAAATACCAATAGAATGTGTGGTTTGTGGTTTCAAAGATCATTTTAATAAAGGTGGAATTGAGGTTCTAATTCTTTTATTCTATATTATACCACCAGACTAACGACTTAATGTGTCATTTTACCTTAACACTTAATGCATTGAATTCATATAGGGGCCTAATAAGTGTTCATTTATGAGAATGTAAGATTCTATAGATGCTTAGCCTACCCTTAAGAACTGTAAGAAAAAAATTTGCATTTAATGAAACTTAAGTCTATATAAATGAGTAGGATCCCCAAGTGGGAAAACAGTTTGAAAGTGATAATCTGAAGCAAATTTTCAATGTTTGAGAGAGGAGAAATTCAAGTTGTAAATGCAGAGAGGTAAAGAATGGATTAATGGTAGAGTATTTTTCAGTATTATATGTTTTAATTCATTTAAAGACCTAAGAGTTGGCCATAGAAAAGCCCTTAGCCATGACTTAAAAAAACAAACTGCACAAGGTATATAGCAACTTTTTTTTTAAAAGATTTTATTTATTTATTTGAGAGAGAGAGAATGAGAGAGAGAGAACACATGAGGGGGATAGGTCAGAGGACGAAGCAGACTCCCCGCCGAGCAGGGAGCCTGATGCGGAACTCGATCCCGGGACTCCAGGATCATGACCTGAGCCGAAGGCAGTCGCTTAACCAACTGAGCCACCCAGGCGCCCTATATAGCAACTTTTTAAAAATTGAAGTACATCAAGCAAAAAAAATATTTCTAAAATGTTCAAGCAAATACAGGAATCCGAAAATGCTTTTCTTCTGTTTAAGCCAGCCGAAGAAAAGGACATAGGAAAATCATAAAATAAAGAGCATTTCTTTTCAGGATGCCTTTTTCTCATAAGTAGTTTAAAGTCCAGTGGAGTGTGCTAAAAGCTCTTTCATAATACAGGAAAATAGAAAAAGAAGCTCTTGGCATTTCTGATTTTATTGAATAACTGCAAAACAGTAGCTTTGAAAGAGAAGAAAAAAACTCGAGAAAATGGGTAGTTGAGTGGCATGATAAGACGATAAAAAAAAGCAGATGAAATGGGTATGGAGGCAAATGTAATGCCTCTCACTCCAGAGAAATCAGGCAGAGAAAATTATCTCAAGATATTGCCAAACAGATGGCATGCTGAAGAATCTCGGATCTTTCTGAAGATAGGTTTGCCTCCTTGAAGTCCTGGAGTAGGGGAATGAGTTTTTTAAGGAGAGGATAAGTGGATTGTCTTAGCTCTCAAATGCAGCTAATGCGAAGAGGAGGTGGTAATTATCATGGAAAAATACTATCAATGGTGAAAATTTTAAACATTTCTGGATTTTTAGGACTAAGCAGTAGAAAACGTACAGTTGCAAAAAAAAAATAGAAAATGTACATTTGCTACTTAGCTTGAGGTGACGTTTGACTTAAAAGTGTGGTACTAGGACTCCTTGGAGTGAGGGTTGTATTCTTAAATGTAGCAGGGATGATGCAAGATAAGTCTGGAGCATTTTGAAGGTCCAGAAAGTAAGAAAGTGTTGAACACACACACACACACACACACAAAACACACAATGATAAAGTTATATCAAAGGGACGCAGGAGTCAACTGAAAGAGCTCCAAATGGTCGTAGCTGGAACATAATTTAAGCAACAAAATAAATACAATTGTATTGGATTATAACCCAAAGTATTAAATAAGTAAATATGAATAGAGAAATCTCCCTCCTCACAGAAGAATACCAAACAACTTGATGTAGATATTCCACCCTTTGAAGTCATGAGCATAACTTCCAATTTGTTAAGTGTGGGCTGCACATAGTGACTTTCTTCCAAATTATATCATATGGAAATGGGGAAATAGGAGGAATTGTAGTGGAGAATCATGATAAACACTACTCAGCCAGACCAGTGTCAACATCAGTAGTGGGATAAGTGATGTTGATAGAATGTAGGCTCAATTGATGTGAAGAAAATGACGCTTGGCCTTTGTGATCTTCCTCTAAAACCCCGTAACTCCAGTCTAACTATGAGAAAAGCATCAGATAAATCCCAAATGAAGGACATTCTACAAAATATCTGACCAGTATTCATCAACACTTTCAAGGTCATCACAAATAAGGAAAGCCTGAGAAACTGAGAACTAAGGACAGATGATTACTAAATGTCGTGTGACATCCTGCATGGAATCCTGGAACAGAAGAAAAGGACATTAGGTTAAAAACTAAAGAGGTTTGAATAAAGTATGGACTTTAGTTAACAAGAATGTTTCCACATTGCTTAATTGTGACAAATGTACCATACTAATGCTAATAATAGGGGAAACGGAGTGAGGTGTATATGAGAACTCTTTGTACTATCTTCACAACTTTTCTGTAAATCTAAAGCTATGCTAAAATGAAATTTTTATTTAAACATTTAAAGTATTTGTGATGAATGCTGGCACCTGAAGATGTTGGCTGAGAAATTATTATAGGGATGTGATATTTGATATTTGATAGCCAAGGCTTGTGGTGTTAAACTTGTTTTTTCCCTAAGTTGATATGCTTGGATGAAATACCTTATTTTTTAAATGGTTAAAACTCTTCTATACCAATTCAGCAAAACTATTTCCAGGGGTATCTGGGTGGCTCAGTCAGTTGATGTCCGACGCTTGATTTCAGCTCAGGTCCTGATCTCATGGGTCGTGGGATTGAGCCCTGCGTTGGGCTTCATGCTCAGCAGGGTATGTGCTTGAGATTCTCTCTCTCCCTGTGCTGCTCCCCCATTAGTACTCTCTCCCTCTCTCTCTCTAAAATAAATAAATAAACCTTTAAAAACTAGTTCCAAAAATCTGGTAGGAAAAAAAGAAAGAAAGAAAGAAAGAAAGAAAGAAAGAAAGAAAGAAAGAAA
>NC_058415.1:12473318-12544215 GCF_002201575.2 Neomonachus schauinslandi
AGAAAAGAAAGAAAGAAAGAAAGAAGAAAGAAAAGGTAGTTGGGTCCACTGACACAAAAAAAGTACTACATAATTTTATTTAAAAAAGTTCAAAATACATGGGGTACCTGGTGGCTCAGTCAGTTAAGCATCCAACTCTTGGTTTTGGCTCAGGTCATGATCTCATGGTGGTGAGATCGAGTGTGAGGGTTCCACACTCAGTCTGGAGTCTGCTTAAGATTCTTCTCCTCTCCCTCTGCTCCCCCCCCACTCACTCTCTCTCTCTCGCAAATAAATAAATAAAACCTTTAAAACAAAGAAAAGTTCAAGGAGTAGATGTTCCTTTTCTTGAAGCAGGTAGTAGTTATGATACAATATTTATATTGTGAAAATTCATTGGGTTATAACTTTTGTATATTTATTTTCAATATGTATATTTCTTTTTTTTTTTTTTTAAGATTTTATTTATTTATTTGAGACAGAGAGAATGAGAGACAGAGAGCATGAGAGGGAGGAGGGTCAGAGGGAGAAGCAGACTCCCCGCTGAGCAGGGAGCCCGATGCGGGACTCGATCCCGGGACTCCAGGATCATGACCTGAGCCGAAGGCAGTCGCTCAACCGACTGAGCCACCCAGGCGCCCCAATATGTATATTTCAATAAAAATGTTTATTAAAGAAAACAGTTGAACTTGAGAAGTTTGTCAACTTGTTTTTGGCATCTATTTAAATAGAATTGTAAATGGTTCCTGAATAGTAAACATTTTTCAAAGTGGAAGACCTAATAGTGCTGTTTTGTTGTTGTTAGAAATGTATGTTGTCCATGTACTTATTCACTCATTCCACATATATTTATTAAATACCTAGAACTGTCTTATCTCTAAAACCATAGATTATATAGGAATTAGACCTATAACAGACAGTAATATGATAATTGCTATAGTGGATATGTGTATAAATGTAATGGGATTCTAGAGATGTTCTTTCATCTATTAGAGGAAGGCAGAGATGGCCTCACAATAGGGAGGGACACGTGAGTTAGTACATGATGAAAGAGTACACATTTGCCTAAAAGGAAGTGGGTGTCGTTTCATGGAACAAGGTGAGATAAGGAGAGAATTCTAGATGGATGTAATGCTAGGGAAAAGTCACAGAGGCAGGATGAATTTTGGAAAATTTCTGTAGTTTGGAAGAATGGCAGGAAGTGGCAGCAGCTGAGTGTTACTGACTGAATGTTTGTATTCTCCTAAAATTCATAAGTTGAAGTCCTAACCCCTAATGTAGTAGTATTAGGAGGTGTAGCCTTTGGGAGGTGATTAGGTTTAAATGAGGTCATGACAATGGGGTCCTTTTAATGCAATTAGTACCCTATGAAGAAGAGACCAAAGAGCTTGCTTTCTCTCTCCACCCTCACCCTGTGAAGACCATAATAAAATGGCTGCCTGTAAGCCAGGAAGAGTGCTCTCACCAGACACTGAATCTACCTGCACCTTGACCCTGGATTTCTAGCCTCCAGAACTGTGAGAAATAAATGTTTGTTGTTTAAGCCACCCAGTCTGTGGTATTTTGTTATAGTAGCCAGAACTAAGACACTGAAGCAATAGAAGAAGATGGGAGTCAGATCATAAAAGGCCATGTATGTCATGCAGAAGAAAAGATTTTATCCAGGAGGTGATGAACTTTAAGTAGTGAGTAATATAATAAGAAATAAAATTAGAATGATGACTCAAAGGCAGTGTTAAGGAATACTTGGAGGGCAATAGCTAGGAGCAAAAAGACCAGTAAAAAAGTTACCACAAGAAAGATGACATCAGTGTGGACAGAGAGCAGTGGACAGAGAAGTTGAAAATTTAGAGTTGGCAGGTCTTAGTGATGAATTAGATGGGGAGAGAGACAGGTGCCCCTAAAGAGGATAGAGAGGATAGAGAATATTAAAGGGAAAGTGAGAATATAGAGAAAGATGAGTTCTGTCTGGGATATGTTGAACTTGGGATATCCAGGTACAGACATCTAGCGGGTTGTTGGATATAATGGGAATGGGGCCCAGAAGAATAGATTGGAATTATATGTATGTAACTACATATAGTTAGTAACTGAAACTAAGGGAGGTCCAACTTCACTTACAAAGAGTAAGTAAGTAAGCAGATCATCCCAGATGAGGGTGTGTAGATAGGAGTTGAGCTGTTGGAGTGTCTCTGAAGTGCTCCACCAAGCATGGGTCCAGACTCCTTAAGAGGGAAAATATGGTCAGATGGAGGTGTATGGAGTGGCCAGGAGACTGGAGATCTTATGAAGTGAAATTGTGGGATTTGGAGTAGTGAGGGGATGAGAACATGGGGAGGATGTGAGCTTGTGGTAAGAGGGCACATTACTGGAGTTTAAAATTTTCAGCCTGGGTGGTTCTTTTTTTTTTTTTTTTTTAAGATTTTATTTATTTATTTGACAGAGACATAGAGAGAGAGGGAACACAAGCAGGGGGAGTGGGAGAGGGAGAAGCAGACTTCCCACTGAGCAGGGAGCCCGATGTGGGGCTCGATCCCAGGACCCTGGGACCATGACCTGAGCCGAAGGCAGTCACTTAACGACTGAGCCACCCAGGTGCCCCCGGCTGGGTGGTTCTGAGGTATGAGTAGAATGTAAGTTCCATGAGGGCAGGAGGATTTCACTTCTGTATCCCCAGTAGGTAGGGCAGAATATGGCTTGTGATAGGTGCTAAATAAATGTTTATTGAACAAATGAACAGGACGTTACTGAAGTAGAATTAGATGAGATCAAGGAAGGCTATTGAAATTCTTAGAAACTTGAATAGATGTCTTCGTGTTTAAGAGTTCATGTCTCATACCTTCCCCTGTGGCAAGCAAATTAATAGATACAGTTGGGAGGTTTCTATTTCCTGGAATATGGTCATACTCAGAAAAGATCTTTATTATATCCTGCTTTAGAGAAAATGAATTGCTATAATATATAAATGTCTATATCATATTCAAGTCAATGCATTCTATTTTGAGGATTTCATCAGACCACCAATAAAAAATGTTTGAAATGGAATAAGTAATATCACCTATGTGGTCTAGTTAAGTGTTTAACTTGAATACATTAAGCTTTTAGTTTATAGGAAGTACAAAGGCTAGAAGAGCAAGCTAAATGTCATAACGAAGAAATAACCAGACAAATCTAGATAGGACACTGTATGACTATAGACCCAGTTTATCCAAGAAGTCAGTGAGATTTAAAATTAAAAAAAAAAAAAAAAAGAGGGGAGTCTGTCAGATTGAAGAAGGAGCCTGGAATGGATTATTGTTTAGACTGAGCAGTTGTAAAAGCATTTTATGATAATTGAGGGTATTAGACTATGGACCGGACATGAGAAAAAATGAAGGTTTGTCAATGTGGAAATGTGTGACTCATTAAGTGAATAAAGTGTAATATAAAGAAAGCATCTTGTGCGATATGATGTAGTTAGGTAAAAATTTCATCAATGTTTATAAATGTAAAAAAAGATCTGGAAGGGTATATGATAAGCTCTTAGCATTTGTGGAAATATGATATTATTTTCTTGTTCTGTTTATATTTCTGTGCCGAATTGATATATTTCTTTGCAATATTAAAAAGTTATTTTTTGTTTTAAAAATTAAAATGAAAGGAAAGCAAAGATGAAGTTTAGAAAGAATACTTTTATCCTAAACACTCTGAGAGAATGGCATAACTTCCTGTATTCGTTTACTAAGGCTGCTGTAGCAAAGTACCACGAACTGAGTGGCTAAACCGCAAAGACTTATTGATTCACAGTTCTAGAAGTCTGAGATCAAGGTGCCAGCAGGACTGGTTCCTTCTGAGGGCTGTGAGGAAGAATCTGTTCTCTTCCTCTCTCCTAGCTTCTGGTGGTTTGTGGGTATCACCCCAATCTCTTCCTCCATGCTCACATGGCATTCTGCCTGTGTGCATGTGTGTGTCCAAACTTCCCTTGTTATAAGGATACTAGTCATACTGGATTAGGGGCCTAGCCTACTTTAGTATGACCTCATTTAACTGATTATATCTGCAGTGATCCTATTTCCAAATAAAGCCATAGTCTGAGATATCAGAGGTTAGAACTTGAGCATATGAATTTTGGAGGGACACAATTCCACCTACAACAGTTCTCAGGAGGGGAGTCCTCATTATTTCAAAGTGTGTAAACTTTCCTACACAAGGGAATGAAGGCTGCAGTGTACAAGATGTTTTCTCTCTCATGATCAAACCAGAATACGATTCTTAATGAAGACTTTTCAGCTAAGAATATATAATACAGAAAGGACAGTCTCTTCGATAAATGGTGTTGAGAAAACCGGACAGCCACTTGCAAAAGAATGAAACTGGACCACTATTTTATGCTATACACAAAAATCAACTCAAAACGGATTAAAGACCTGAACATAAAACCTGAAAGGTTTTCTTAGAAGAAAACATAGGGAGTAAGCTCTTTGACGTTAGTCTTGGCCATGATGGTTTGGATTTGACACCAAGAGCAGAAGAAACATGCAAAAATAAACAAGTGGGATTACATCAAACTAAAAGCTCTGTACAGCAAAAGAAACCATCAACAAAATGAAAAAGCAGCTTACTAAGAGGGAGAAAATATTTGCAAATTATGTATCTGATAAGGAGTTAATATCTAAAATATATGAAGAACTTATATAACTCAATAGCAAAATAAATAAATAAAAATAATCTGATTTTAAAATGGGCAGAGAAACTAAATAGACATTTCCCCAAAGAAGACATACAGATGGCCTATAGAAACATGAAAAGATGCTCAATATCACTCATCTTCAGGGAAATGCAAATCAAAATCACAATTAGATGTCACTTCACACAAGTTAGAATGGCTGTTATCAAAAAGGCGAGAAATAGGGACGCCTGGGTGGTGCAGTTGGTTGAGCATCCAGCTCTTGATTTGGGTCATGATGGGGTTGTGGGATTGAGCCTTGTGTCAGGCTCCACACTCAGCTCGGAGTCTGCTTGGGACTCTCTCTCCCTCTCCCTCTGCCCCTCCACCCCCCACCGCTTGCATGCTCTCTCCCTCAAATAAATAAATCTTTTTTTTTTAAAGGCAAGAAATAACAAGTGTTGATGAGGATGTGGAGAAGAGAACCCGCATGTACTATAGGTGGGAATGCAAACTGGTGCAGCCACTATGGAAAACACTGTGGAGGTTCCTCAAAAAATAAAAAAAGAGCTACCACATTATCCAGCAATCCCACTTCTGGGTATTTATCCAAAGGAAATGAAATCACTATCTCAGAGATATCTGCACTCCCATGTTAATTCCAAAATTATTCATAATAGCCAAGATGTGGCAACACCCTAAGTGTCTGTCGATGGATAAATGCATCCAGAGAATACAGTATGTGTGTGTGTGTGTGTGTGTGTGTATGCAAGGGAATATTATTCAGCCATGGAAATCCTACCATTTGTTACAACATGGAGAGACCTTGAGGACTTTATGCTAAGTGAAATAAGTCAGACAGAAAAAGACAAATACTATATGATCTCACTTACATGTGAGATCATAAAAAAAGCTGAGCCCATAGAAACAGAGTAGAATGACGATTGCCAGGAGCTGAGGGGCGCGGAATATAGGGAGATGTTGTTAAAGGATACAAATTTCTAGTTATAAGATGAATCGTTTCCAGGGATCTAGTGTACAGCACGGTGACTATAGGTGACAGTACTGTTGTATATTTGGAAGTTGCAAAGAAAGTAAATCTTAAAATTTCTCATCACAAGAAAAAAAAATTTAACTGTGAGATGTTGGATGTTAACTAAACTTATTGAGGTAACCATGCAGTATATACGTATATCAAATCCTTATGTTGTATAGTTAAAATTAATACAGTTTTACGTGTTAATTATATCTTGATAAAGAAGAAAAAGACCTTTCTCTTTACTTGTAAACAAAAAAGTCTCCACTTAAAGGAAATGACTAAGCTGTAGTGACTCCTTCATAGATCTGTAAGTTTTATTTGAACGTGAACTCAGATATCCACAGGTTAAATAACTGTAAAAATCCTACCACTTGTGATGAAATTGATAGAGGAATTTTTTTTTTTTTAAGAAGAAACATTTATTACTAGGAAAAATCTTGTCTTTTGGAAAATTAGTGTTGGTTTCTGTGATACAGTTTTTAATGTTATATGTAAGGCCCAGAAAGGAGGATTTAGTATCAAAATTCTTATTTTTTCTTTCTAGATTAGGCAAACAGTGCCATGGAATAAATTGAGGTCTGGTTAACGCTTAAAATCTGGCTCCCTCTACTGGAGGATATGGTACCTTTCCTCCCTTCCTTTTAATCTGCATCCAAGCATGTACAGGATAGAGTTCACAGCTCAGGGTTTTCTGATCTCCATGCATATATGAAAATTGTCTCATTGACCACCTTGTGGTTTGTAATGGAGAAAAACTTGTAAATTTCACTATTTATGAATCAGCTACCAGCTACCCCCCACTCTCCACTTCAAACAGAGCTAATGTTTAATTTAAGCCCTAAAGCAAATGAGAAGATGCCTCTGACTCTCAGTCTTCCCTTATTGGGTCGTAGGCTGCTGGTCCACATTTAGGCTTTCAGAGCTGGAAGGAACCCCACAGATCTCCAATCCAACTATTCATTTCCCTGATAGGAAAGTATAGGTGCAGAGAGATGAGGTGATTTCCCAAAGTCATAGAGCTAAGACAACTTCAATGTACCTATGCAACAATTTACATATGATGCACTTCTCTAACTTTTTACAATGATTAGGGCATCAAATCAAGTTTATAAGTATTTCTCGAATGCCTACTGTGTGTCAGGCACCAAGAGATGTACAAAGATGTATGAGACATGATTTTTGCTCCTGAAAGAACTTATAGTTAATCAAATTGTATAAATGATGATTCCAGGTGAGACACAGTTTGCAAATCCAAATGGCCAAATAAATAAACTTTTTCACTTTAAGAAGCACCAGTTCCTACAGATGATTGATAATTTCTTTGCATAGCCAGTTAATTCCTTGATTAAGTGTTGACTCCTATACAACTAACTTGGGGTTTGACTGGCTTTCTGAACTGGAAATTAGTAACTTTAATGGGGGAGGGCTATTTGTATTGAAGTGGAGTTACAAATTTTGGGGTTTGTTGTTAATATAGAAAATGACACTGGATTATCCTAGTGAATGGTCTAAAGTTGCTTTTGAATGGAAATGTCAGAATTTCCATAAGTTTATTGGTTCCTTGGAAAGCACATTTGCATATCTGGTTCTATTTGTCTGTGTCACCTTGGAAAAACTACTTAACCTCTTTGTGCCTTACATTCTTCATGAGGTTGTTGTGATGATTAATGAATTAATACACATGATGCCATTAGAGCAGATACTGGTACAGAGTGAGCACATATATGTGTCTGCTTACATTATTATTACTTGAATTATGTGCATGGAAAACTAACATGGTGTTTATAAATTTTAAGAAAGGACTCAAAAGGTGATTTATGAAATATGACCCAACTAAATAAATACCATTTCACGATGGCTCTGGACACACAGCTGTAGAGGAAGTTATTGTCTGGGGAGAGTGAATCTCTTCAGTAACCACAGGCACCAGGATGAGAAATCTCAGTTCCAACCTAATGAACTAAATGTCAATCCCATACTGTTCCCATATTTTCTGCTTAGAAGATATAAAAGCATTGTGGAAATCATTTTTTAATTCCATTGAGGGAGGAAAATACCCCTAAGGCAAAAATCATACAATATGTATTTGAGCACACTGTATCTCTTCTTGCTGAAACATTTTTAGAAAACATGGGCTCTTCTATTTCAGACTCACTGGTATTTCTTGGGTGCTAGGTTTTATCATCAAAGGAAAGGTGTAGTTGCAATAGAAGGACTCTGTGTTCTTAATAGTCACAGTGTAACAGCAGGTGCTTCTTGCTCAGCATTTCTCTTTAGAAAATATGAAATACTTCCCAGAGCTGAGAATCATTCTGAGGTTTAGTGGTACCTCATTTTCATCAAGGTAGATGTAAATGTGATTATTGCAAGTGACTAGAGCTTTTCCAAGAATTCAGCCTTTAAAACTCAGATAAAACCTAATCAATTGTTTCCTGTTTTATGTGACTGACATCTCTTACTCTCTATAGCCCAGAAATCAAGCTGAGCTTGAATTAAGATCCTGTTTTCCAGGCTGTTCCTGAAAGATAAAAAGACTAATTGGTTTGCAGCTTCTTCAAAGCCCATACAACAGGTTGAGCTTTAGATGTTTAATCATTTCTGTTACCGTATAGCATTTATCCAATCACTGACAAACCTGCATCTTCCATGAGCTGTTTTCTCTTGGTGCCTGTGATCTCACTAGAGCAAAGCATGGTTCCCCATAAGCATCTTGTCACTATTAATTAGGGACCTCAAACCATGTCACTAGTTGTTACAAACCTATTAATAAGTGAACAGTATATATTCCATAGCCATTCTGCTGTAAGTTAACAATGAATAAATGCATTAAAATGAAGGGTCACTGTACTTCCTGTGTTAGTGTAAGGAGTTCTGACTTGCTTCACAGAGAAACTGGTGAAAGTATTTTTCAAAATTTTCAAGCCCTTTGAAATGGTTCTAAGGGCAAACAGCAAATGAAAAAAAACATCTATTCCAGAAAATTTACAAAAATTTGGTAAGAAGGATGAGAGTCTGTGGTAACTGACAAAGACCACTCTCTCCTTCTCCTCTTCCTACTCCCAGTGGAAGGGCTTTCTTCCCAGGAGGAGTAAGACTTCAGCATTTCTCATCCTATCCCCAGCTATCTGTTGAGGCTAAGTTCTGGGTGAATGCAATTAATAAATAAAAGTGCCCTTCCCCTCAGCCCCACTCATGAAATGGAGACTGTACCTTGGGCATGACATGCTGAGTGTACTGGTACTCATGAGGTCATGGTTCCATGCCAGGAGAGGCAAACTGAGGCTGCTTCCTCCCCCATCTACCCAAGCCCTCAGCTCCTAGAGCACAGGTATCATTCAGAGAGAAATTTACCTTTGTCCCGGTCTCCAACTCCAAAACCCTGTTCAGAGACTGCCTGGGGGAGAAGCAGGCCATAAACAGATAGCTCTCAATCTCTTCCCAAGGGAACTGACTTCATTTGCAACAGACCCTGGAGAAGTGCATGCCAAAGGACATTCTTGAGGTTAGTGGGGCTGGGGATGAAATGAAATTGGGAGGCAAATTGGTGGATTTAATGAAGATAGAGCCTACACTGTAGGTTGACTACTTTGCAGGAGAGAACCAGAATAATGCAGTTAGGAGGAGCCCTCCTGGGGTGAGAACAAATATCTATGGCCCAGGGAATTGTCGAAAACAGTAGAGTCATCAGCTGGCAATTAGTAGAGTTTAACAGATAAGTGTAGTTGGGGGAAAGAAAGAAAGAGAGCCCTACCAATAGAACTGTCATCCCAGGGTTACTGAGGGCATACCCAAAGGCATGCTTGGCTGAGGAGTAACATTAGAGGTTTAACACTATCGGAGGAGAAAGAAATAGACTTCAATAAAATAATCCAGCAAGGCAATAAAGAAAAAATAACCAATAACAACAGCCCTGAAAAGGGGAGTCTAAGTACCCAGAACTGCTACAATAGACTATCTAAAATATCGTTTCCAACAAGAAATTTATGAGGCATGCAAAGAAACAGGAAAGTATGACCCCTACATGGGGATGAAAGCAGATAACACATACTGCCTATGAGAGTGACCAGATGTCAGGTTTAACAGAAAAATGCTTTAAAACAGCCATTAAAAATATGTTCACAGAGATAAACAAAAGCATGATTAAAAAAGTAAAGGAAGCTATGACAGTGTTGAATCAGATAGAGAATATCAATAAAAAGATAGAAATTATATATAAAAAAGAACCAAGTGGAAATTCTGAAGTTGAGAAGTTCAATAATTGAAATAAAAAAACTCAGAGGTGCTCAACATTAAATTTGAATTGGTAGAAGAAAGAATTAGCAAACTTGAAGACAGATAAATAGAGATTAGGCAAGCCAAAGAACAGAGAGAACCAGTTCATTTTATGAGGCAAGTATTACCCTGATATCAAAACCAAAGCCATCACCAGAAAACTGCAGATCAATTTCTCATGAATATAGATGCAAAAAATTCTCAACATTACAATCCCAGTAATGCAAGTTTAGTTCAGCACATGAAAATCAATGTAATATATCATATTAATAGAATAAAAAAAACAAAAATCACATGACCATCTGATTGATGCAGAAAAAGCATTTGGCAAAAGCCAACACCCTTTTTGATAAGAACATTCAACAAATGAGAACTAGAAGGGAAATTCCTCAACCTGAAAAAGGGCATCTACAAAAACCTCACAGCTAGCATCATACTTATGGTGAAAGAGTGGATACTTTTTCCTCAAGATCAGGAAAAAGATAAGGATGTCTGTTTTCACCACGTCTATTCAACTTGTACTGGAGATTTCAGCCAGGGAAATTAGACAAAAAAAGAAATAAAAGGCATTCATATTGGAAAGGAAGAAGTAAAACTATCTCTGTTTGCAGGTAACATGATCTTGTATACAGAAAATCCTAAGGAATCCACTAAAAACTATTAGAGCTAATAAACAAGTTTGCAGGCTACAAATCAACTGTATTTTTGTACATCTTACAATGAATAATCCAAAAACAAAACTACCAAAACAATCATATTCACAGTAGCATCAAAAATAATAAAATCTTAGGAACAAATTTAACAAAAGAAGGGCAGGATTATACTCTGAAAACTACAAAATATTGTTGAAAGATTTTAAGAAGATCCGACTAAAGATCTAAATAAATGGAAAACCATCCCATGTTTATACATTGGAAAAATTAAGATGGCAGTACTCACCAGATTGATTTACAGATTCAACACAATTCCTATCAGAATCTGAACTGATTTCTTTGTAGAAATTGGCAAGCTGATCTTAAAATTCATATGGAATTGAAGGGACCAAAATTAGCCAAAACAATCCTGAAAATGGAGAGCAAAGTAAAAGGATGCACACTTCTGACTTCAAAAGTTTCAACTAAGCAGTGTTCCAACCAGTGTTCTAGGGAGTTTTTCTCAGGGAGCAAAACACAAAATTCATGTCCTTGTGGAATTTATATTCTGTTAAGGCAGGACAGACAATAATCAATAACCTTAATAAATAAGTAAAGCATAGGGTGTGTTTGAAGGTGGCCAGTCCTATGGAGAAAATAGATCATCAGAACAATGGTTTAATGTGTTTTCACATGAAAATCCTAGCACCCAGAACGCCTGACTCAGGGAGACACAAAGAATATTTGTTGAATGAATGAATGAATGAATGAATGAATAGATATAGTTCAACTTGTATGCTTGATTTCTAAGGGTTTGCAGTTTGCACTTTTGCACTGGTTTGTTTTGTTTTTTCTTTCTTTCTTTCTTTCTCTCTCTCTCTCTCTTTCTTTCTTTCTCTTTCTTTCTTTCTTTCTCAATCACTGTGGTTGTAGAAAGAATTTCACATCTGTCCTCCTTTCCTGTTCTTCTTTGTCCTAGATGGTGACATGCTATAGTGGTTTAGCACAAAAATCTTTGGAGCCAGACTGCATGGGTTTGAGTCCCAGCTTTACTGCTTACTTATTTCTGAAACCCTTGATTATATTTATCTTTATTTATAATGATTTGTAAATTGCACTTATTTCATCAACTAAAACTTGAGGCTTTGTGTTTTGAAGACCTCCCTGCTACATATAATTTTCATGTTTTTCTTAGCTTCATCTTGATCATTCCCTTAAGTTGTCATATTTAGTCAACATGTACTTTGTGTCAGTTGTTTGCAAGAAGCTGTTCTGAGTCCTAAGGGAATTATCTAGCAATGTGTCCATCATAGGTGGATGTTAATGATCCTTTTCTAATATTAATAGGAAATTGGATATATCTCGATTCTACACAAGATGTGAACTTCTGGATAGCTGGGACTGTCTCATTCACATCTAACATCTTCAGAGCCTTACACAGTGACTGACACATATAGATATGCAGCAAATGTTTGATGAATGAATAAAAAGTTATTATCCTGTAACAACAATCAGTTATATATGCAAAAGGCACACATTTGCCATTGGTTGAACTTTCTGTTTAGAATATCTTTGGGCTTTTTGAGGGTGGTCTGCCTAGGTCTGGACTCCCTTTCAAACCAACAGACTTTGCATGGGTGGAGGACCAGGTGACCTGTAGCTTGGCAGAAGCCCAGAACGTGTTTCTCTACTTTGGACATCACCCAGGGGCCAAGTTCACAGAGTAACTCCTTCCCTCCTTGGATGTGCGTTATAACTCTTCTTTGTGAGCTGATTTTTTCATTCCTGTATTTTGGTTGCAAGTTCTTATTTCTTCTTTTTTTTGAGGAGAGGTTTCCTGTTTCAAAAGTAAAACAGCAAGTAGTTTTTAAAGATGTTTCAGTCAAATAATAACTTATTAGCTATGATATAATGATATCAGGAAATGGCAAGCTCTTTGGCTGTTTATTTCCCTCATTATGGATGGAAAGAATAAATATAGAGATGTCTCAGTTGCTATGGATACCAAGTCTCCGAGATAATAGAATTCTTTTAACATAATCCAGTTCAGTTAGATTGGCTTTTCTCTCGAATACTCTGTCTACTGAACACATTCTTTTTTTTTCAATACAAAAAATTATATTCCTTTCTCTTAACATCAGGAAGTGTGATATTATAATTTTTTCCCAATTTTGCCCTGAAGTTTTTCTTTCTTCCTACATCTCTTTTTTCCTACACTAGAAAAGATAATATGGAGAGATAAACTCTTATCTCTGGCTTTCCTCCTGTCTAAGCAAGAAAACTGATTTATATGGTTCCACATAATCAAATACAAATATCACAAGATGATTGACCCAGGTGTGATGTTTAGATTTTTTTAACTCAATGTTCAGAAACCAGGTTGATTATAAAAAGGCATATAAGTATCTCCTCAAAATTCCATTGGTTTTTTAGTCAAAATTCTTTAAAATAAAATCTCTTTAGGATAGGCAGTTTTAAAAACAGTTAAGTTACTTGATTGTCACAGAGGAAAAAGATTACCAAGGCTTCGAAATAAACTTGAAAAGTGGCAACTCATAGTTCAGGACTGTGAGAAAAGTCTATTTCCATGTATAAAAGTGGTCAGACACCTTGCTAACACATACATTTATGAAAATTTAAAATGCCAGTTAAAGTATTCATCTGTTTTTCAGAAGGAATTTTTTCCATGGATTTATTAAAAAAACAAAACAAAACAAAAAAAGAAACCAGTAATGGTTTGAACTCCTACTTTGGTCCCTCATTCCTCATTTCAACTTGTATTTTCATTTAGAGAGGGGTTGTGTTCATTATATAAATTTAAAACTCCATGCAATAAGAATTTTTCTGGACTGTTTTGCTGGAGGCTGCCATGTTGGAGATGAAAAGGCCAATATTTGAGTCATGAGGATTGGATTCTAGCCCCAACTCTGCGTGTAGTTGTGTGGCCTGAGATGAGTCATTTACCCTCTTAGGTCTTCATTTCCTCATCCGAAAATTAGAGGCCAGATGACATAATTTCCCAAAGCCCTCTTTACATCCTAAAATATCCACATTGCTTTGAAATGTATCCACATCTCCAACTGATATCCAGCATCAAGGTTAGAAACTGTTTTAAATGGGCTTACTGAATTCAAAACCAAATAGAAAAGAGAAAGCTTTAGAAGTATGAGCCTGCTAGCAACTTTATTTCCATCCTGCACTGCATTTAAAATAGTTTTAAATTTGCAGTGGAAAATAGGAATTAGACCATGTTCAGGTGGATCCATTTCAAGACCTTTATTGTTGGTGATACTTTCTCCAGATGGAAAGTAAGTATGTAAGAGTAATACTGGCATTTATTGCCAGTAAATTGCCTTAGTAAATGTCAGACACTTTGCTAAATTCTTTCTATGGCTCATCTCATCTGTCCTCACAGCAACCCTGTAAAGCAGGTATTGTGATGTCCATTCTACAGATAATAAGGAAGACAAAGATGAAATCTTTTGTCCTAGGTGGCTCAACCAGCAAGTGGCAGAGCCAGGATTCACATCCATGATGACTTTTTATGTCATATAAACTCTATAATGCACAGACATTCAGGATTCATGTGTGGTGTGTGTGTGTGTGTGCGTGTGTGGCTCATACATTCTTTATATGTCTCAAGACATATCATTATCTCCTTTGCAGTGGTCCTTCTATGCATGCCTGATCTCAGTGAAAGGCACCACACCCATCAATTACAGCAGACACAAACTTGGGGATTACATCTGACCCTTTGCCTCATTTCCACTCCTCACCCATGCAACCCATCACTAAGCCCTGTACAGTTTATTTATTAAATAGCTCTCAAAATGGATGTGTGAATCAGGGTCCCAGAGCAACCCTGACACACTAAAGGGTTGAACCTAAGAGAATTTCATGAAGGGATCATTTACGTAAGTGTGAGAAAGCTCCAGGAGGTGGTGGAGCACCAGGGCACTAGCCAGCAGTGGAATGCTGTTAGCATCTGTGATGGGTTGAATTGTGTCCCCCTCAAAAAGAAAGACATTGGAGTCCTGATCCCTAGTGCCTCAACCTCACAGTTAAGACTCTAACTGGCTCCTCATTGTTTTTAAGGTAAAACATAAACACAAATTTAAAACTGGGCTGTAAGGACATGTGGTATCTGACTTCTTACCTGGGACTCCTCTCTCTCTCTCTCTCTCTCTCTCTCTCTCTCTCTGTGTGTGTGTGTGTGTGCGTGTGTATGTGTATGTATCTAGCCTTACTGGCTTTCTTTCCTTACCTCTAATGCATTGTCCTCCCTCCCACCAGGGAACCTTGGTGTGCAGATGCTTTTCCTTCTGCCTGGTATATGACCCCATCTTTGTTCCTATCATCTTAGCCTGCTTTTTTTCAGCAGATGGAGCAGTCCAGTCAGTAGCTCTGATTTTCAAATCATCTCAGGCTCCCAAGTGTGAGTGGATGAACCTTCAGATGGTTTCATTCTCCAACATCAAGTCAGAGGGTCTCCCTGACTAACCATCTGAGCCCAAGATACTGTGAAACCGGACAAGCCATTCTCATTATGCCCTAGAACTTCAGAGTCCTGACCTATAGAATCCCTGAACATATATACATATATATAGTTTTAAGCCACAAAGCACAAAGTTTGGGGATAATTTTTTTTATTACTAACTGATGCCTATATGCACAGAAAATATTCTGAATATATATATTCAAAAATCTTAAGGATGGGTTTAGTTGGGGATGTGATTTGGAAGGGAGATGTGTACATGTTCAAGGGCATATATATTCTTTTCCAATAACATAAAGTGATAGAAGTTTTGCACACCTGAATGAACCAAAGGCTCTTTAGAGAAACTGACTTGGCAAAGGGAACAGTGTTGGAGTTGGGGTGGGAGGAGTCCACGTAGCCTCAGGGCAAACCTTCCAGCAGAAATCTCACCCCTCCCTTGGCTTCCCACTACCACCTTTGATATTCTGGTTTGTGTCAACCAGATGTCACCCCAGAGAGACAAAGGGGAGGAAACGAGCCAGGAGAGTCTTCCATTTGGGGGCTCTCCACAAGATGACCCTCTCTGTTATAGTCAGTGTCTACAATAGCTGCTGCAACCACAAACCAAAAATCTTTACATGTGTCTGTTGAAAAGCTATGTATGGATTTAATGAGCGAGATATCATCCCCGCTCATGAAAAATTCACAGTAGAAGAATGAGACCTCACTGCTACTCCACTAGCCTTTGTTTTCAGAGTTATACTACTGGTACTGAGAAACCAAAAAGAACCTAAGGTGGGAAGGAGCCTTGTAAGCACAGTTGACAAGGAAGGATAACACGTCATGAATAAGAGGAGGAGAGAGATTAAATCTGAGGGTTAGAGGACAGAATAGGTAGGACATTTTAGGCTAAGATAAAAAGTTTGGATTTCATTCTAAATGCATAGATGACCATTGGAGGGTTGTAAATAGCAGAGTGATATTATCTGACCTACACTTGGAGCAGGTCTCTCTGGGCACCAGGATGTTGTTGCAGTTGTCCTGGTGAAGGTTCATGGTGCCTTAGACTCAGGTTTTGGCAGGGAACATGGAGAGGAGTGGTTGGATGTAGAGGTGTTCTTTGGGGTTGGGATGTCAAGACTTCCTGACGGGTCACATGTGGGGATAGGAAAAGGGGAGAAGTCAAATGTGACTTCCAGTTTCTGACTGGAGGAATTGGTGGGTGGTGGTACCATTTATTTAGATGGAGAAGACGAAGGGGGAAGCATACTTAGTGGGAAAAACTGATGAGTTCTGGCTTGGTGATCTTAGGTTTAAGAGAGCTGGGGCCATCCAAGTAGAAATGTTGTAATGGCTTTAACAGGGCCCGCTGAATCCAGTCCTGCCTCCAATACCCTCCCCTCCCCTAATTCCCTTCTCTTCTACAGCCACTGCTCTATTAATCTTTCTGAAGCCTGCCTAGAATCATGCAAGGTCCATGCTTTAAAATATTCAGCACGCCCTTATTGCCCTCAGAATCAGGTATAGATATCTCAGTCTGATTTTCAACTCTTGAATTACCCTCTGAGAATCTCCTTCCACCTTATCTCTTATTGCAACTGCCCTAATCTCCTGTATGCTCTTGCCAAACCAGACAGCTTTCTATTCCTCAAATGGACTTTGCACATTCTTGCTTCTAACTCCTTGCTTATATTTTCCCCTATGTCTGGAATTTCCTCAAACTCAATAGTCATAATCAATTAGGACTCAAATGAAATTTTAAACTGCTAGAACATGACGCTGGACATTTATGGATACTGGTATAAACTGAACTGAATTATTGCTTTAGTAATTCCTCTTAAGTGTGTCTGTCATCTTTCGGGCATTTAAAATCCAATAATATAAAATAATAGTTTCAAATACTTACTAAACAGTGAAGCCTTGTACTCTAAGCAAAATACTAAAGGCCAAAATACTTATAAAGGAAAGGGTCATGTGGCTCCAAATGAATAGAATGAGTGGTACACATCTTTGAAATTTCATCAATCTCTACCAAGGAGTCTGCAGAGCAAAATTCACCACTCCCATGTTCAAAAAATTTTGTGAAAGGCTAAAAGCCTACGGGGTGATTTATGGGAAAATCCAGTGGAAACCTCTTTTCACCAAGTAAAAGAAAGGGCATCAATATGATTAAAGGAAAGCAGGGTGAGAGTAGGATTTTGATAATAATAATAATCCCCTTGAATAGCAACTTAAATGCCAGCACCAACATTCTCACTGTTGCTGGTTTCTTACTATTCCTCCTTCTGTTGCCTTTTGAGAAAGTTTGCAAAGCCCTGGCACCTTTAGCAGAGTTGGTTTTGTGCTCTGTGGGATCATGTCATTATATCCATCAGAAAAAACACCTGATAATGAGCAAGAAGAATTAGCACTTGGACATTTTGTAATGGACGTGGTGGTTAGGCATTTACTGAGAATATAGAAAAAGCCACTTTGTGCTCATCAGGATTTGCGTATTTGTATTCTGTTGCGGGGAAAAAAATGTCCCAAGTATAATAACTCTAGGTTATAGTTAGTAAATTTTGCCATCAATTATAGAGTATTTTCAAATCCAGTGATATGGAGGGCACTTACCTAGAGTTAAAATCAATATCTAGACCCCAGATGGAGACACTCCTTCAGACGGTGCCATGTCAGCAAACCAAAATTTGGGTAATTTTCATGTCCCTATAAATGCTCTGCTTGACCAGAAACACAGTGTATTCAGTCAGCCAATCCCCAAACACCAAACCAATTTTGGGCCTTCTTCCCCCAAATAAGGTTGACCATGTGGCTGTAGCCAATCAGATATTTTATAGTTCTCGCTTCCTTGTTCTTTATTCTTTATCTTAGAGAATCTTGTTGTCTTCTGCCCCATTTTGCAGTTCTCTGAAAGGACTGTCCCCTTCATGAAGTGTTAAATGAAGTTTGTTTGTATCACCTAAATTGTCTTCTTTATTTTTTAACCCTAAGCTCTGCAAATGCATCTTTAAATGAAGTGCTTTTGTATCAGTTGCATCATATATGACTAAAATAATTATTATTTTTGAGTCTGGCTAAAGTGACATATAGAATAACTTGTAGCTATTGATCATCAAGTTGAATTCCATTAAGATTCATTGCTCTCAACAGACAGAGATGTATAGTAAGCGCTGGATCCTCTTTTAGCCCGCAGTTTAGAATTCCAACCCCAGGCATTTAAAAATTCCCCTTTGAATAGCTCTCTTATCCACCAGTGCTATTTTTGAGGCCTTAAAATTTCATTCCCCTCCCTGAACATGTTAATTTAGTTCAGAACAGATGTGCACATACGTTCCCTGCAGAATTCTTGGGAGTGGAGGCTTAGCCCTCCAACTTTGGAACAGATTCCTTATGATGAACATACTTGAAAACACTATTTCTAGATCTGAGAAACTACACTTCCTCCTTATCGCTAAAACGATCTGTGTTTTATGTGGCAGGCAATTTAATGAGTTGCCTTTTTCTTCCTCCCAGATTTTTCCTCTAGCACATTCTACTTTTCCAGCTGGGGTCAGGCTTGGGACTCACTTACTTCTGAGCCTGGAAGTCGGCCTGACAGGCTCAGTCCCAGAGCTATGGCCTCCTTACAAAGACAGCTTTGTAAGGGGGTTTCTTGACTATGAAGAAACCCACCAGAGCATGAAGTTTCTTTCATCAGCTTTTGGGAGCTCTGACAAATGTACTGAGCATTTTCACCAGGTGCTCTGACTTCCCAGGGAGGTTTCTATGGCTCCCTAGTCAACATTTTCCAATACTGACTTTGGAGAACTTAGGACAGAGCTCCGAGAAATAATGTCTGTTTTTCATGAAAACAAACAAACAAACAAACAAAAACCCAACCTATTATTTCAGAAAGATTAGGAATGTCAGTTGTATTTATGAATGGCACAGAAATGTCTCCTGACACTGGTAACTTCTAGAGTGGAAGCCCCCCCCACAGTTAGAGGTTCATACTTACTAATGGAGATGGTCCGGGAGGGAGTGATACTCACCACACCAGAGTCCACAATCAAGAGTGCTCATGCCATCTGTCACATCACGGAAATGTAGGTTTAGGAGACCAGAATATGCCACCTTAAATATACCTCTTTGGCATAAGGATTGGAGACACAGAAAAAGCTCTGAAAACAGAGCAGTTACCCTTTTGTAAGGGATATTTACATTTATAAAGGAAATTCCGTTTGTAGTTCAGCATGGAGCACCTGGGTGGCTCAGTCAGTTAAGCATCTGACTCTTGATTTCATCTTGGGTCATGATCTCAGGGTCATGGGATCCAGCCGTTGGCCTCTGCACTGAGCATGGAGCCTGCCTGGGATTCTCTGTATCCCTCTCCCTTTACCCCTCCCCTTGACTAATGCGCACATGCACGCACGCTCTCTCTCAAATCAATCAATCAATAAAGGTAGTTCAGCGCTCATTTAAATGTAATTTGGGTTTTTATAATAACATCTACAAGTTATTACAAATAGCTAAGATTATACATTAGGAATAGTTAAGAATGAGTGAATTTAACCATAGAGAAGGCATGGACTAAGTGCTCTGATTAAATTATCTTACCCTCATGAGATCTAATATAGGTGCTATTTGTGCTGATTTTACAGGTGAAAGCAGAGATTCAGAGAATGTAACTTACCTAGCTAGTAAGTGATAAAACTAGATCCTGAACCTAAGGGCATCGAAGACCAAATATGTTAATTTAACAACCATGCTATTTTTTTCCCTTGTTGCTATTACTTGGTTTGTTTTTACTTTTCAGTCAAAGTCTGAGCTAATTGTTCCCATTTCCCTCGCCTTTGGGAAAGCACTTGAACTCCACGTTCACCTTGTTCTCTGGGTTTTAAGCAACTGTTGGGAAACTATAATTAGAAACAAAAATCTCCCAACCCAGAAAACCTCTACACAAAGGTGGAAGAGAAAGACAACTATTTTAATATCAAACAAGCATTAAGCCAGAATGTGATGTTTGTCACTGACAACCCACTGAAGGGATTGCCAAGATAGGGAAATCTTGTTCTTTTATATATTATGTAATGAATACATTAGATAGGTTTTGCATTTTGCAGTTGGGTGACAAGTTAAATCCGTCTGCTCCCAAGTCCCATGATATTTTCTAATTTCCTTTGAAATGGGGGATGGGGACTTATTTTTTTCTTAATGATTACATTCCAGAGAGATGGCTGCCCAGTCCTTGAGGAAATTCTCCTGAGTTGCTAGACTGGCAAGAGGCTTATTTAACCATTAAAAAGATTTACAGGGGCACCTGAGTGGCTCAGTCATTAAGCGTCTACCTTCAGCTCAGGTCATGATCCCGGAGTCCTGGGATCGAGCCCCACATCAGGCTCCCTGCATCGCGGGAAGCCTGCTTCTCCCTCTCCCGCTCCCCCTGCTTGTGTTCCCTCTCTCGCTGTGTCTCTCTCTGTCAAATAAATAAATAAAATCTTTTAAAAAAATAAAAAGATTTATATACCTTTGAAAGGATAAAGAAAAATATCTGAAGGAAAACAGTGGGGAGGAGGGGTAAGTCTCTTCCCTGATTTTCAGCAGGAAGAATTAAGCCTCTAATTTTTAATTTATATTTGCCTCTTACACCATCTAAGTCCTAACTTTTCAAGATTACATTGAGCTTTTGGCCCACCCTTGTCTATACACCCAGCTTGTGGGCTCAGCACCTCCTGACTGCCCTGGCTCCACCAATTTCCTAAAAAGTTGTTGCTACATCACTCCCCCTAGGATTTCCCTTCTCTCATCTCTCAGCTCTCCCCAAAGAGGCTACTGCTAGGAGACACAAGTCTCTGAGTCTACTTCCTTTCCTTAAGAACAACACTAGAGGAATCATTAGCTTCTCTCCAACTGGATTTATATTACATTTACTCTGGAGGCTAGGCTGGGATACCCCCCAAATGCACATCCTTCAGAAGAGGACCCTGCCCCCACTCAGATGATACTTTCTGGAAGAGGTCAGGCTCCAGGAAGAATTAGGAGAAAGATAAAAGCGACTTGTCAAACTTAGATCTATCTTCCAGTTAAATGACCAGAAAAAACACTTAATTGATTGCCTGAGCTTGATATAAATCATGTCTCACTAGACTCCCAGGCTTATGTAGGGGAGGAAAAAGTTTTCCTCAACCCTCTTAAGGTTCCTGGCTGGGTCTGAAAATTAAACTGACAAAGACAGATTAACAGGAGAAAAGCAGACAAATGCATTTAATGTAAGTTTTACATGACACAGGAGGCCTCATAAGGAAATGAAGACCCAAAGAAACTGTTACACCTGAGTATTTCTGTGCTGGGTTTGAAGGCCAGTGCATAGTTGTGGAGAGATGTGATAGGTTAGGGAGTGTGAGGTAGCTCCAGTAAACTAGGGGGAGGTTAGCTAGACCTGTTCATTCAGATTCCTCTCTGTGCCCCTCTGTCTCTCTCTCGGAGATAAGGGTGCTCCTTTCCTCTGGGTGTAGGGAGGGCACCTCTCATACGGGGTCTTATGACCTGCTTCAGGGAGAATGGAGGGGGAAGGTCAGAGAGACATTTCCATTCCTGCTGTTTTCTCAGCCTCCTTCAGCTGACAATATTCAAGATGCCAAGGTGCCATGTTTTGGGGTAGCATGTTCTGAACCCCATCACTTACCGTTAATTGCATTTTCTGACATTGGAGTGCATCTCCTGAAGGTGCCTCCCCTCCAGTTCTCCTTTGGACAATTCTTGCCCTCTGAGTGTCTCTTTTACATACAGAGCTGCTTTCAAAAATAGCTGATTTCATCTCTGGATAGATGATATGGGGATGAGGAATATGCCACCTCAAAATATGCTGCTTTGGAGTAAGAATTATTTTCAGTTGAAGGCATCTGACTTCCTGAAATCCCTTACCTGCCTAAAAGCAGTGCCTCCCCCAAAGAACTCAGTTGTCATAGAGCCTCTCCCTGGGAGCGACTCTAACCTTCTCTTCTAGGAGAGGAGAAATTGACTCCATACCTGGATGGACATTGACACAAACTATCTCCCATCTATTCCTCAAAGACCCATTTATCTTTCCAAAATGTCATCATGTTTCCATAAATGCCCTCTCCCCCACAACTTCTAAGGAGTCACTTGTTCTCCCAGAAGTGTCCCTCTGTCTCCCTTCCCTTTTCCCCCCCTATTAAGATGGTACATTAATTCCAAATCTCACCACTCCTTTGGGTATTCACCTCCTGTGATGTCTCTGTGCGCATAAAATTAAAATAAATTGATATGCCTTCTCTCCTGTTAAGCTGTCTTTTGTCAACTTAATTTCCAAGGCCCCCAGCCACTAAAACTAAGAGAGTGAAGAGAAGTCTTCCCCCTCCTATAATTTTAGTCTAGGATTTGCTTTAAAATAATGTGGAAGGGGAGAGTGGGTGGGAAAGAATTAGTCACGGGTTGATGTTTGTTGGGACTGATGATGTCTACTTTTGTATATTGTTAACATTCTCCACTAAGAAGTTTTTTTTTTAAATAGTTGATTCTTTTGATGGTAAGAACTTGCTGATTTGGTTTTCTATCTTTGGGTATGATTTTGCTTATTAGAATAACAACAAGGAAGAACTTATGGCTGAAAATTTGCCCACCAGATTTTTGCAGGTGATATGTGGTTTCTTTATGGGTAGAGGAAGTGATCACCCACATTTAAAGCAATAACTGTTGTATACCGAAAGCCTACCATATACTAGACACCCTGTGTACTTCATAAACACTATTTTGAATCTTCACAAAAACCCTGCCAGGTAGGTGTTACTATTTCCATCTCAAAAGTGTGGAAACCTAGACTCTGATAACTAAGTTGGCCAAGGTCACCCAGCTGGTAAATGACAGAGCTGGGATTCAAACCCCCCTAAACTCTGTGCTCCTTTATTCATATATTCCATAAGTGGTTATTGAATGCCTGTCATGTACCATGCATTATTCAGAGCTGTGAACTTGGAAAATGTCATCTCTGCTCAAATCAGCAGAACGTACAATCTCCTTCCTCTAGCCTGAACTACTTCCAAGGAAAGCAGGACCTGACACTAATCTTCTCCCAACTACATGAAAAGCCAAGGTACAGCAAAGTTATTGTCGGGAAAAGTTGTCCAAGTCTTGGACATATACAAGAGAGATTACTGAATGTCCTTTCAGTGGAGTGCTGGGCACTGTCTAGTGAACACTTTGGGGATTAGCTGATTATATAGAATGACATGTTTGGTAGTCTTTATATTGATGGATATTGCACCCCTTTGTAAGGATAGAAATTATGTTGTGGAAAATTGATAGCAATGCAAATGATTATGGCCCATAGCGAGAAAGTAGAAACAAATGATTTCTGCCCTGCAGAGAAAATCATTCCAAACATTACACTTGATTACTTGATATATTAACCAGATTTGCTCCTACTAGCCAATTTATGTCAGCATTCCTGATTGTCAATGCAGGGCTGGTTTGGAGAAGTCAGGGCCAGATCATGGTAAGTCCTACAGATTGTGAGGAGGAGTCTGGATTTTACTGATAGTGTAATGTGAAACCATTGGAAAGTCTTTAGCAGAGGAACGACATAGTGGGAATTATTCTCTGTAAGGAGTACTCAGGCTGCGAGGTGTTCTAAAGTCAGACAAGGGGCTTTGGGAAAGCTATTCCTTCTCGCTTTGGGAAGATCCTTCATCTGTTAACTGCTGTGAAAGATCATTGTGAAGATTATATAAGGCTGGAGACACGAACACCTCCTCCCTCCTGACATAAATCATTGGTCACTTAGATGAATGTGTCTACGTGAAGCCAGGCTGGGCTAAATTAGCCTCTAGAAGCATCCACATGCCATGTTCTCAATGATCATCTTGAGGGGAGGGAGTTCACAGAGGTAGAGTTAGGCTAGGTATGGGACAGAGGTGAAGGTGAGAATAAGAATTTAAACACGGGCTTTTGTGAGCCCTGGCAAGTCTGTAAATCTAGATTGAATAAGGAACAGCTGAACAGGGTTTTTGTTTTGCTTTGTCTTGGGAGACAAATGTGAAATATTCCTTATTCTTATTTTTGTGAATGCCAGAAAAGAGAGAAAATGCTCTAGGGCGCCTGGGTGGCTCAGTTGGTTAAGCTACTGCCTTCGGCTCAGGTCATGATCCTGGAGTGCCAGGATGGAGTCCTGCATCGGGCTTCCTGCTCCTCAGGGAGTCTGCTACTCCCTCTGACCCTCCCCCCTCTCATGTGCTCTCTCTCTCTCAAATAAATAAATAAAATCTTTAAAAAAAAAAGAGAGAGAGAGAAAATGTTCTACATTGCAGATAAATTTGGGTTGAAGAAATTCTCTCGTGCATAGATTTCTTAATCTTCCCTTTTGAAGATCCCTGAGTAATGACTTTCTATTCCTCTTGGCTTGGGGCAGTTCTTTAGGCTTAAATATAGGAAAGAGCAACTAGAAAAACTCCACGAAGAGAGAAGAAAAGAAGGACCCTTCATTTCCTAGAATGCATGAAGCTTCTCCTTGCCCTTTCCTGGGGCTGGCAGAAGTATCTTACACCTGCTAGAGCACCTGTTAGAGCCCCTGGTGCAGCAACCTGGTGAGGTTGATATTCTCTCCACACACACACACACCCCACTGTACACATGTTGAAACTGGGACCCAGAGAGCCTAAGAAAATGTGCACAGCTGGTAAATAGGGCAGCTCATGTGGGAAGCGAGTTCCACCTGACTCCAGATCTCATACTTGTAAGCCTCACGGAACGAATGTATCGGCGTTTTCACATTGTTTGACCTATACCATTTCAATTTTGAATATTTCTGCATAAATGTCAAATCTGCTGTGATACTCCCTTTGCTCAGAAATCTTTTCCTGTTTAGTAAAGAATTTTACATAATTTTAGACTTGGGATCTATAATCTTCAGTGTCTCTAGAGAATAAATATTCCTGACACGTTCTTCTAAAATTACATTCCTTTAAATTTTTATTAAAAATACAGCATGTTCTTGAAATTGTGCACAAGAATAGGTAGGATGGTTAAAGTAAACACTGTTAAAGTAAACACTTTGGATTCATTTTTGTTGCTTAAGAGAGCTGGCCAAGGTTAGACGGTAGAGATGCTGCGCATGTCCAGGGAGAGTTCTATCTGGGACAGTGCCAGAAACCAACAGTTAGTAAGGCACACCGTGGCTTTCTGCCCTGTCTTAGCTCAGGTCAGATCTGGTATTGTATTCGGTCTGACAGCCATTTCTCTGCCACGTGATCATTCTGTGATCTCAGGAGAGTCTGTCTTCCCACCCCTGAATTGACAGAGTGGCACATAAGACATTAAGAGTGAATGAGGAGTGTGTGGGGGGGGGGGGGGGGGGGGAGGGAGAGAGATTCTGTGTCTTTGGGGGCAGGAAGAACATGCATATTTTAATTTTCCCAAAGGCACGATGCACTACTTCATTGTCACATGGACTCTGGTCTGTGGCAGCCCTTTCTGGCATTCAGCCCACTAGTAAGTTTCTGCTTTCACCTACTCTGCTTGTAGCAATTTTTGTAAGTGACTAAGCAATCACTCCTTGGTTTATTTCTCCTCCTGAGAGGTACCTGGGAGAAAGAAGAGTGAAACAGCTATTTTGGAGATTAGCAAGGGGATCTTTGACCCTCCTCTTTACATTTTAAAAGAGGCATTTAAAAGCAGCCTTCTTTTCTGGTTACTTCTTGCATATTTGCTGACAGAAATGAGGCACTGACAGTGGTGGGTGGGACAGTGGGCTGCCGAGGCCATGTCCCCCCAAAAGCCATGTTGTCACGTTGCATACTCGCTCCACAATACTGGGGCTTATATATCATGATTCACTGGTTGTATGTGAAGGAAACCCACTCAAACCAGTGTAAGCAAAAGGAGAATGTATTAAAAGGGCAGAATGGGATGCAGCTAAGCCAGGAGCAGATGGGAACTGGGGTCGAAGAGGGTCAGTTGGTGGAAAAAAGTTAGTTTCCAACAGCTTTTGAGTTTAATTGTTGCAATTGTGACTCTCCAGAAACATTTCTCTCTCTGTGTGTCCTCTGCCGCCCACCCCCGCTTTTGCTTTTTTTCCAGTTCTAAAATTCTTAGAAAAGTGGGATGCCTGGGTGGCTCAGTTGGTTAAGCGCCCGACTGTCGATCTCAGCTCAAGTCTTGATCTCGGTTGTGAGTTCGAGTGCTGCCTTGGGCTCTATGCTGGATACGGAGCCCACCTAAAAAAAATAAAATAAAATTCTTAGAGAAGAGACTCTGACTTAAAGTCTGGGTGAACTGTCCACTGTCAGACCAACCAACTGTTGGCACAGTATAGGGAGACTGCATAGAGCTCCACGGCCATGATCATGTGGGCGGTGTCCACTGTACATGCATTGGCTTAGGAAGGTATATTCCACTGTGAACAACTCCTCAGGATTTTCCAGGAAATATGAAAACAATTGGCTATGCAGGGGTTGGTCTGATCGGACAGGCTGACCCTTATAACTAGGGTCACGCATCTCACAAGTGTGATGTACTATGTTTGCTTCCAATAACCTTCCTTGTCATCTCATGAGAAAATTATTCACTATAGCTTTAAGGAGGCAGAATGAAGGAGCAATCGCTTTCAATGCTGAACTTTAAGAAAGAGAAACAGTTCTGGGAAAAGGAGTATGTGCTTTTTCAAAGCCCAATTCAAAGCCCCCAAGGCCTTCAATGTTAAGGTACAAATATTGTTCCAATATTAACGAGGACACAGAGGTACTCCATGGGCAACTTGGAGGACAACGATTCTCCTCCAAAGACCAAGGTCTGTTCCTAACTCTTAGCTCCGTTATGATCTTTTCTTTAAGAATTCCCTGTCCTTTTCCACTGTTACCATCATTCTGTGTGGGGGGTATGTGAGCTGCTCGATTTTTAGTATTTCTTCCCAAATGAAAACCACAGGCTTGCCCTGACACCCCAAAGCTCAGTAGTGACAAGGGTAACATATTCAAGCAAGACTTCACTAAATGTCAAAAGAAATGAGATAATAGCACTTACAAAATCCAGCCCCTTATGAACACTTGAAAGAGTGTTCTTTCCATTTATTTCTGTTTTGCATCTCTGTCTTTGCTTTTCACAGTACTGAGGAGGGTGCCAAGCATATGCAAAAAAGCCCCATGAGTTCCCTCCACACACAGGTGTTATGACGAGGCCATGGGGGAGGAAACTTGTCTTCAGAGAAGTCAGAGAACAGCAGGGTAAATAGCCCTGCCTCACACACGTGGTTACTGTCGTCATGTGCTCTTGTAAATTTCTCTGCAAAACTCTGCAAATTCACTTCTGTGTCACTTTTGTCTTTTGCTGCTGTAACAAATTGCCACCAAACTTAGTGGCTTAAAAGCACCAACTTATTATCTTACAGCCCTGGAGGTCACAAGTCCAACACAGGTCTCACTGGGCTAAAGTCAAGGTGTTGACAGGGCTGTACTTCTCTCTGGAGGCTCCAGGGGAAAGTATGTGTTTTTGTTTTATTTTGTTTTTTTACCTTTACTACCTCTAGAAGGTAGTGACTTGGCTTGTGACTCTTCCTTCCATCTTCAAAGCCAACAATGAATGGGTTCCACTTTTCTGACCCATGTGTGGTCATGTTTCCCTCTGACCACAGCTGGGAAAGCTTCTCAGATTTTAAGAACCCAACTGTTCCAGCTCACCTCGATAATCCAGAATGAATGTCTAATCTCAAGGGCCTCAATTTAATCCCATCCCCCAGCAACATCCCTTTTGCCATGTAAAATAACATATTCCCAGGTTCTAGGGATTAAGACATAGACATCTTTGGAGTGGTTGTGCAAGCTATTTTTGGTGAGAAGTACAAAATTCTGGGCACCTGGGTGGCACAGTCGGGTAAGCATCCGACTCTTGGTTTTGGCTCAGTTCGTGATCAGCAGGGAGTCTGCTTGGGATTTTCTCTCCCTCTCCCTCTGCCCCTCTCTACCCCTCCACCCGTGGCTCGTGCAGGCACTCTTTCTCTCTCTCTCTCTAAATGAATAAATAAAATCTTTTTTAAAAAATGACTGAAACCTCTTCTGCCTTCCAGGGAGGTGAGAGTCTTCTCCATAGTAGATTTAGAAAAACAGAAGTTTTTTCATTTAGTAAGAAAACATGATGGTGGTCTTAACAGGCCTTTTCAGCCATGATAAGCAAGACTTTTCTAGGCTTGAGTAGGATGGGAAAGGTTCAGAAGAAGAAGAAAAGTGCTCTAAATAATAAAGTAACAGGGACTTTGGGAAACTGCACATATGCACAAACACCCAATAATTGCAACCCATTTACACACCCAAATTAATGAACCTCTAATTTAGACTCTACAATGTGACTGAAATTCCACAATTTCCTCCTTTTTGTGATTTTTTTAAACGGGGACATGGATTTCGACCTTCTCATGTTAGGCTGCATGTGGAATCTATGCCAAGGAGGGCCTGGAGAGCTTCTTTGCCTTAGGTGGAGTGCATAGGGCTTCCTCCTTATTTCCAGTCCTGGGGCCCGGAGCACCCCCCACCCACCTGGCCGTGCAGGCTTCAGTGTGTCAACATACCAAACACAAGCACATATGCTAGTGGGGGTGCTGGTAAGGGGGAGATTTCGGTGTACCAGCTACTTCTTTGCAGCTCATTTTCCTTGTTTTGTAAAATGGGAAGTATTTTTCTCTGCTTTGTTCCTGGGCTGTCTATCTTTATTCATGCAGCTGTCCCTGCCTGGAATATCCTCCTTTCTTCCCACCATCTACCTCAATCATTCATGTTTTCAGGGCCCAACTCAGGCCTGCGTTCCTCCCCATAGAGCCTTCTGTGATTACCCACGAACAAATGAAACACTCCCTTCTTTGAACCATGATTCCTCTTAAAACTACCACTTCTCATTTAGTCATTAAATATTTTCATGATTTCTCCCTTTCTTCCCTTCTATGAGACATATTTAGGATGTCTCTGAGTGCCTGAGCCATGTCTTACACATCTTTCACAGTGACTTTTGTAGTATGTGGTAGGTACTCAATAAATGTTGGATGTAGCAGACAACTCTTATTTTTTTTCCTACCAGAATCTTTCCCTTTGTCTAACAATATTACTTCCCCTTTCATTTGGTAACTAGCCCATCCATCCATCCATCCATCTATCCATCCAACCATGCATCCAATTTATTGGATGCCTAGAACCAAGCACAGCTCTAGGTGCCTGGAATCCACCAAAGAACTAAACATGCAGAAACTCCCTGCCCTGATGGAGGGGGGGAGAAGTCAATAAGCATAAGTAAATAAATTACATGTTAGAAAGTAGTGTGTGCATTGAAGAAAGAGGATGATGAAGCAGGAGAAAGAAGATGGTGGGTGTCAGAGGAAGAAAGTAGGTTGTGAATTTCAACAGGTGGTCAGGGTGGGCCTTGTTGAGAAAGTGATACTTAAACAAAGATGTGAATGAGGTAAGGAAGTGAATTCTATGAATATCTCAGGGGAGGATGTTCAGGCAGAGTGAACAACTTGTACAAAGGCTAGAGTGAGAATGGGTTTGGCATATTTAAGGCGGAGCAGGGTGATCAAGTGGGAGAGGAATAGGAGATGAGGTCAACGAGTAAATAGGGGGCCAAACATGTGGGGCTTTGAAGGCCGTCATAAGGACTTCCACTAACTCCTATCCAATCGCATGGTTCCAGAGGAATCTCTCACTCCTATCCAATTGTGTGGCTCCTCACTAGCCACCAATCATGAGGGATAGATGTAGGACCAAATCTAGCTCAAGTGGAGCTCTTCCATAGAATTTTAAAATTGAAACAGCGGGGATAGGCAGAGTGAGGGGGGAGTTAGGATCTGTTCCAGATATTGTAGATGTGCTCTCTCACTCTATTCCAATTTCCTTGTAGTCATTACACAGACTTTTTTTGTGTGGTAAAAAACACATAACATACAATTTACCTCTGCACTCAGCACAGAGCCTGATGCCAGGCTCAATCCCACCACCATGAGATCATGACCCAGGTGGAAATCAAGACACTCAACTGACTGAGCGACGCAGGAGCCCCATAAAATTTACCTTCTTAACCACTTTTTAAAGTGTTAACTCTATGCACATTGTTCTGCAACAGATCTCTGAAACTTTTTCAACTTGCAAGACTAAAACTCTATACTCATTAAAAAACAAGTCCCTATTTTTTCCCTTTCCCCAGCCCCTGACTAACACCATGCTGCTTTTTGACTCTCTGATTTTTGGCTCTTCTAAGTACGCATATAAGTGGAATCATTCCATATTTGTCTTTTCGTGGCTTATTTCACTTAGCATGATGTCCTCACAGTTTATGCATGTTATAGCAAATAACAGGACTTACTTCTTTTAAAGGCTGAATAATATCTCACCCTGTCTACATCACATTCTTTTTTTTTTTTGTTTACCTATTCACCCATCATTGGACATTTAGGTTGCTTCCACCTTTTGGCTACTGTGAATAATGCTGCAATGAGCATGGGTGTGCAAGTATCTCTTTGAGATCCTATTTGCAGTTCTTTTGGATAAATACCCAGAGTGGGATTACTGGATCATATGGTAGTTTTATTTTTAATTTTTTGAGGAATCTCCACATTGTTTTCCATAGTGGCCGCACCATGTTACATTCTCCCCAGTGGTACACGAGAGTTCCAATTTCTCCATGTTCTTACCCAGACTCTTTCATAGCTGGGTTTTTCATGTGACTTAAGTGACACCAAGCAGATGCCCATGAGAGATGTGGCAAGTAGAAGTTCATATTGTGAAGCTGTTTCTGGGCAAGCTTGGTATACAGATGTTTGCTTTTCTTGACCATTGTAGCTGAGGTCCCAGTGGCTGCTTCTTAGCTTTGTGGGTGGTGTCAAGAAGCAGAACATGGGGAGCACCTGGGTGGCTCTGTTGGTTAAGCATCCGACTCTTGATTTTGGCTCAGGTCATGATCTCAGGGTCATGGGATCAAGCCCTGCAAGTGGCTCTGTGCTCAGCACAGTCTGCTTGCCCCTCTCACTCTGTTCCTCCCCCAGCTCTCTCTCTCTTTCTCTCAAATAAATAAATCAATAATCTTAAAAAGAAAAGAAGCAGAACATGGGACATCAGTTTCACTTGCACAGAAAGTGGAGAGGCAGGGGACGGCCTTCTGATTGCAGCAGGAATCTCTGTAGTATTATTCTGGAAGTTGTTTCTGGAAGTTCAGCCTGGTGCCTACCTCTCCAGCTTTTCCAGTGACTGCATAAACACCTAATTCTAGAAGTGATGAAGGGGGTGATGATCCTATGGAAAAGCATGAGCATCAGGAGTCTTCTTTCCTTTTTTTCTTTTCTTTCTTCTTCTCCTCCTCCCCCTCCTTCTCCTCCTCCTCCTTCTTCTTCTTTGTCTTCTCCTTCTTCTTCTTCTTCAGAGAGAGAGAGAGCGAGAGAGCGTGCAGGTGCTTGTGCATTTGGGGGAAGGAGGGAGGGGCAGAGATAGAGGGGGAGAGAGAGAGAATCTCAAGCAGACTCCACACCCAGCACAGAGCCTGACGTGGGGCTTGATCTCACCACCCTGAGAACATGACCTGAGCTGAAATCAAGAATTGAAAGCTTAACTGACTGAGCCACCCAGGCGCCTCTGGGTGTCTCCTTTCTGCTTAAACTTGCAGGAGGGGTTTCTGTCATCTGCAACTGAACCCTGACTGATATAGACACTCCCTGGTAGGAGCTCAGCCTGAAATAGGGGAGCTTTCAGTGGTTGTATTTCCTGCTATGAAGGAATACTCTTTGCTGTGAGACAGAATGAAGTCAACACAGACTGAAGCACACACAGAGACAGTTAAAGTAAGACTGAATTTAGGTTCCCACTGTCCACAAAGGTCCCGTAACACACATTATCCATTCATAATTTGGTTATCCAATCTGCCTTCGATTACATGAGATACCCCCAAAATCATTATTATGAATTCCCCTTTTTGTGTAAACTCATTGAAGATGGATTTCTGTCACTAGCAAATGAGAAGTTGACTTGAATTGGGGTAGAGGACAACTTGGAGGTGTTATTACTGGGTTATAACTTTTAAATAATTAGTCTGTTAAGCCTGTTTCCCCTTCTCTCTCCTGATTTATGGTTACTTATTTTGATCATTTAGAGTTTAGAGTAATGAGGTCAAATGCAAGGCTAAGGGGTTGTGTCTGCTCTGATTCATAGCTGCAGCTGTAATCCTAACAGACGTTTTACTGCTGGAAAATCACCTCAAATTAAGGGGCCTCCTGTTGGCAGATTAGAAATCTATAAAAAGTAGAAATGGCATACAACTGGAGCACAAGTGGGTCACCCAACAACTGTCCCACCAGAGACAGTGATACCTTCCTACTGGAATATAGCGCTCTGCCTCATGGAAGCCGCACTCCAGGGTTGGCAGCTTCAGACTTGGGAAGACCAACCTGTCTCTCACTTCAACTACCTTAAGCAACAAACAACCCCAAAGCCAAACCCATCTGATCCCAAAGAGTGGCCTCTCTAAATTTCAAGCAAAATATTTGTGTAGCAACTTAACTAGTAATTGTAAACTAGCACCCCCAAGCCTTGCCCATTTCCATCACTGGGTGGCAGCCAGCCCAGGTGTCAGATCAGCTACAACAATTTTCTTAGTGTGCGTGTGGCCTTTTTCCTTTGGACCCATCCTTTACTCTACCCGTTGCTGAAAACATACACCGGGTGATCATGTTTCTCCATGGGATCCCTGCTCCCTCCATTATTTCTGTTCCTCAAATCTCTTGACTTGCCAGTGAAGGAGCCAATCATTGACTAGTTGGTGATCACCAGATTTGTGCTCTAGAAAATAAAGGAAGACACTACCTAGTGGGTAGTGAAGGCTGGTGTCTAAAGATCTCATGGACTAAAAGCACAAGCAGTGAAAGAAAATAATAATAATAATAATAAATTGGACTTCCTCAAATTTAAAAAATTTTTGTATGTCAAAGGACATATTTTTCTGGGCCTCAATTTCCCAGGTGGCAAAGAGGAGGGAGGTAGATTCAGTGATCTTTATGGCCACTTAAGGTTTTTACAAGTTGTTTTTCCTATCATAGTGGAAAAATGGAAGTGCTTTAGAAAAGGAGGAAAGTCTTGGGAAGAGAACTATAAAGCTTATTAGCAAAACTGAATCCTTCTGATTTGGGGCTGCTACTGGCATCTGGAAAGAGATGTTTTGCAGGTTTATTCTTCTGGATGTTTGTAGGATTGGGGGGGGTGTTTATATACATGGCTTGAGGGTAGAGAGAGGAAGAACAGAATTTCACATACATCATTGATACTGACTAAGTGATCAGCTGCTGCCACCGCTGCCCACATATGACAGGTTGGTGCCTAATACTGAAACTCAGACCACAGAAACAAAAGGCGGAAAACAGCACTCTGAGAGAACAGTTCTTACACTTCCTGTAGCATGAGGCAAGGCAGAGAAGACAAATATGCCCTTAAGTGGATAGAACTCAGAGCTGACTCACTGACCGCATGCTGTTCTCTCCAACTGCCCACCCCTTCATTCCTGCCGACTTACCTTCTCTCTCCACATCACCTCCCATCCCTCAGTCGGTCTTTGCTCTTTCAGTCCTTCTGTCCTCTTTTGACCCCACATGACACCCTATAAACTGAACTCCAAGTCAATTTTCACTCCATCCACAACAATCCTCAGATTAGTTGCCCCTCAGACATTCTACCCTGTCCTTCACTCCAGTGAAAGCTCCTTCAGTCCTCCTCACTCTTGGAACTTCCCTCCTGGGAATTCCTCTATATCTTCTTCTCTTTTTTTTTAAATATATTTCTTAGAAATTGATTTATTTATTTGAGGCAGGGGAAGGAGCAGAGGGAGAGAGTATGTCTTAGGTAGACTCTCCACTGAGTGTGGAGCCCAACATGGGGCTCTGTCTCATGACCCTGAGATCAGGACCTGAGCCATGATCAAGAGTCTGATGTTTAACCGACTGTGCCACCCAGGTGTCCCCATCTATATCTTTTCAGACCTCCTAAAAAGCAAGCAAACAAACAAAAAACCTCCTTTTCATCTCAGCCAAAATTCTACCAGGCCCCCTAGCAAGACCAGTTCCTGACACCTGCCCCTTTCCTAATCCTGGGTATCTGGATATTTGTCCCTTCCCACTGGTACTTTCCAATTTACAAAAAACAAACCACTTCTCTTTGTCCAGATTTAATACACAGAAATACTGATAATTAACAAAAATAAGCAAAGTAAACTTAATATTTTTAACCCAGTCTCCTGGTTATTGGTGAAACTTGGTGGAATAGAACTTCAGGTTATGGAATAGAGGGGCACATTTTGAATAGAAATCCAACTCATATGGGCTTTGACATTAAAAGGAACTGAAAATCCTAAAGAGGGGCTGGCCACAGGGAAGGCTTGGTTTTGTGGCTCAGTAGTGTCATCAAGAAACTGATTTCTTTCATTTTGTTTGTTTCCCCTTCCATGGTGTCAACCTCATTTAAAATTAGCTCTTCTTGTGATCCCAAGATGGCTACAAGCAGCTCCCTTACCTCTAATCACCGTGGTTATGGAGTGACATGTAATGATTGCCATAGCCTCAGTCACCTGCTCTACCCCTGTAGCTGGAGTGGAGTTTTCTTTCCTGAAACCAATGACTCCCTTAAACTAAACCAGCATGTTTGTCCTTTACTCATTTATTTGCAGGACATGCAGATTGGTTTGGACCCCACTTACTGCCCATTCCTAAACTTATGTCTAGTTGGTATCTATCCTTTCTCAGCTCCGGTCCTCCCACTTGAGCCAGAGCACTAAATGTTAACAAAACATCATGTGGAAGACTCCAGAACCATGTGTGGAAGGCTGTGGGCAGAGGTGAAAGATGCAGGGAAGGGGTGAGAGGGTAAGGACCACTCAGCCCTGTAATAGTCATGCAGTGATATCATGACTTTTAACTCCCTGAACATCTGCGGGGAGGCTCCTATTGCTAAAAATGGAACAGCTCATTAGAGGACAAAATGACTAGCACTTCCACTGACTTCTGACCAGAAAGGAAAAGCCAGTTGGTGAAACAGAAGGTACGAGAAACATGGGAGGAAGGGACCGGGTCACCTTAGAATTCATAACAGCAGAAAAAGGGAACAAATGGGCAAGTTCAGACACATCCATTGGATTTTTTCTTTTTTAATCAGAGAAAGGTAAAGTGAGTCCACAGTCAGTTTCTACAAGAGACTATCACTTAAGAAGAATAAGTAGCTTTAAAAAAAGAAATGCTTACTCTGTAATCTTGGGTTATCCTAATGAGAAGGATGCTGAGGAGACATTAAAGAAATAGAACATGCTCAAGAAACAATCCATGCCTAGATTTTGAAAGAACAAAGCCAGAATCTCAAAGGCAGGGCACATGATCTAGGATGCATATAAGACCATGGACATGGCACAAATCTGTGCGAATGAAAAATCCTGAAGGCTCACTGTGAATATGTTGAGACTTGAGAAAATGTTAAAAATAAAAAAATTGGTTTATTTATTTTTTTTAAATATTTATTTATTTATTTGAGGGAGCATGTGAGTGGGGAGAGGGGCAGAGGGAGAGAATCTTCAAGTAGACTCCCCACTGAGTGCAGAGCCTGATCTGGGGCTCAGTCTCACAACCCTGGGATCATGACCTCAGCTGAAACCAGGAGTCAGATGCTCAACTGCCTGAGCCACCCAGGCTCCCCTTAACTTATTTTTATTTTTATTTTTATTTTTTAAATACTTTATTTATTTATTTGACAGACAGAGACACAGCGAGAGAGGGAACACAAGCAGGGGGAGTGGCAGAGGGAGAAGCAGGCTCCCTGCTGAGCAGGGAGCCTGATGTGGGGTTTGATCCTAGGACCCTGGGATCATGACCTGAGCCACCCAGGCACCCACCCCCTTTAACTTATTTTTAAAGCAAAAAAAAAAAAAGAAGAAGAAGAAGAAGACAGGAGAGGTCATTGATCATTGTTTGAGGAAGATGGTGTCAAGTTAAATGACAGACAAAGCAGAACCCCTCAACTGCTATTTTTGCAGGCCTCTTTCCTCTTACGGAAAGATTTTCTTGGAAAGTCTAGGACATCAGGGAGAACTGCAGTTCAAGAGAATAAAGATGATAGCAAGAATATTAGTCCATTAAAATGCATGCCAGTAATTAAGCCAAATGAATTCTATCTAAAGATATTAAAGCAACTTGCTTAGTGATGATCTTGGGATTTGCAGCAAGCAGAATAATGGCCTCCTCCAAAGATGTCCACATTCGATCCCTAACACCTGTGAATACGCTACCTTAGGAGGCAGAAAGGACTTTGCTGGTGTGATTAAAGATCTTGAGATGGGAAGATTATCTGGTTATCTGGGTGGACCAAATGTAATCACAAGGATCCTTAGGAGGGAGGCAGGAAAGCCAGAGAAGGAACAGATGAAGTGACCATGGAAACAAAGGTCAGTGATGTGATTGCTGGCTCCTGGCCACAAGCCACAGAATGTGGGTGGCCTGTGAAAGCTGGAAAGAGTAGGGAGTGGCTTCTGCCTCAGACACTCCAGAAGCAATGCAGCCCTCTCAATACCTTGATTTTAGGCTAGTGACACTGATTTCAAACTTCTGAACTCCAGACTCCAACTCATCTGTGTTGCTTTAAGCCAATAAGTCAATGGTAATTTGTTACAACAGCAATAAGAAACTAATATAAGATCACTACCTCAGACTTGGAAATACACTGCAAACAGAAAATTTACCAAAGGATGAGGTGGACATATTCCAGTTTTATAAGGCATTCTAGTAAACACAAACCTGATATCAGTTATTGGTAAGATTTTGAATTGGATTCCTAAACAAGTAGTTTGCAAGCATTTAGAGAAGTAGGTATTCATCACGAGCAAGTGTACATAACTAAGAATCAATGATCCTCAAATGAGGTGCCTGAGGTTTTAAAGTTATTAGACTTTTGGGGCACCTGGGTGGCTCAGTCAGTTAAGCATCTGCCTTCGGCTCAAGTCACGATCCCAGGGTCCTGGGATCGAGCCCCATATCGGGCTCCTTGCTCAGCAGGGAGCCTGCTTCTCCTTCTCCCTCTGCCCCTCTGCCCTGCTCATGCTTGCTATCTCAAATAAATAAATAAAATCTTTTAAAAAATTAAAATTATTAGACTTTTATTAGGGATATGTCTGTATGGAATAAATGAAAGATTCAGCAAAGCTTTTGATAAAGTATCCCATGATAATTATGCAGACAAGATAAATAAGTGTAGACTGGACCACAGAAAGTTCAGATGGATTCAGAGTTGACCCAACAAATGTACCCAAAGTATGCTGAGTTTAATGGATCAAAGCCAATTTGGAAAAAAAAAATCTTTCCTGCTTTCTTTGGCCAAATGCTATTAAGACTTTTTAAATCAACAACATGACTATGTAAATGTATACTTTTTAGATTGGTGGATAAGACAATGCTAATCCATGGGTGGAAAGAATTCATTTAAAAAAAATCTTCCCAAGTTGGAAAAAAATAGAAGTTAATAAGGTAAAATTGAAAAGGAATGTATGTAAAATCTGGCATTGTGTTAAAAAAAATGTGCAGAATTACAGTGTAGGAGAGATCTAGAGTGGCAGAAATTCTTATTTCAGAATGAAACAGTACTTGGTAATTTTAGTTGATAATGTATGGACTTTGGATCAAGAGGAGTATGGTCTAACTACAGTTTAATCTTGGGTTGCATTTTTGGAAGTTCGACTTTCAGAGGGGGGCTGGTCTGATGGCTGCTGGAGTAGGTACCTGGTAAGTTCCACACCAGCAACGTGCAACATGAAGGGCTCTGGAAGCCATATCTGTGATTTATATCCTGAAGATATAAATGTGCAATGTGTCCCCGGAGGCCAATGAGTAGACCAGCTTGGTTAAATTGGAGGGTCCTCATTGCAGAAGGTATGAGAAAAATCACATTGGCAGGATAGGCTAAGGCATTGTAGAGGCTGAGCTCTTGCATTTCCAGCTTAATGACAGTGAGTCTTATCTTTTAGGCAATAAGGATGTTCTAAACATTTTCTTAGGAGGGAGAGGGCAGGTGAGAGTTGTGTTTTCAAGGTTAGAGCTGGTATTTTTTTTAAAGATTTATTTAATGGGGTGCCTGGGTGGCTCAGTTGGTTAAGTGTCCGACTCTTGATTTCGGTTCAGGTCATGGTCTCAGGGTCCTGGGATCAAGCCCCATGTCGGGCTCTGCTTAGCACAAAGTCTGCTTGAGCTCTCTCCCTCTCCCTCTGCCTCTCCCCCTGCTCGTGGGCTCTCTCTTTCTCTAAAATAAATATTTACTTATTTATTTTAGATTTATTTTAGAGAGAGGGAGAATGGGGGGGAAGGGCAGAGGGTGAGAACCCCAAGGAGATGCCCCATCGAGTGGGGAGCCTGAAGTGGGGCTCAATCCCACCACCCATGAGATCATGACCTGAGCCAAAACTAGAGGCTTAGCTGACTGCACCACCCAGGTGCCCCTAGATCTGGTATTTTAAATGATGCAGAGGCAATGTGATGGAAAAGTAGGGCTGGGATGGAATTCTGGTCTTCAGTTTACTAGACGTTTAACTTCAGGCAAGATTCTTCACCTTTCTGTTCCTCTGTTTCCCTCATCTGTAAAGTATAGGTAAAAATAGTATGTACTTCATAAAGTTGTTTGAGGATTAAATAATTAAAATGTATGAAGTACATAAAAGAGTCCCTGGCATACAGTGGCGCTCAGCAAGTACTAGCAAGTAGCTAGTGGTATAGTCCAAACGTGGAATATGTGGGCAGTAAACACTCTTGAAAGGAAGGACTGGCTACATGGAGCATGAAGGCAAAATCCAGAGGCTTTGTTGCTTACCTGGACTCGAACTGGTTCTTACCTGTCCTCTCTTGGGAGATCTGCCCTTGGCTTCTGTCAGGTCGCAGGACTGTGTCTGCTCACCTCAGTTGCCTTGCTGCCTGAGGTCTTCCTTCACCTGTGCCCAGAGTGACTTCCATAGCCATTTTGTTCTTACATTGTATTTCCTTAATTACCTTTCCATTTGTACACATGTCTCACTGAGCTCAGTGTCAGCTTATTGAGGTCAGGACTGTTTTCCATATTTCTTTTTATCCCCCACAACGTCTGGTACAGTCCCTTGCATGAAGCATGTGCTCCAAAACAACCTTTATTGTTGATAAAGGAGTAGGTTAAGTTAGCGATGATTCCAAGTGTCCAAGCATTCGTTATGAGGGAAATGGTGGCACCCAGGATGTAAGAGGGGAGCTGGGTGGGAAAGTCCATTAGCCTCAGAAGACAAGGCATTCAGTGTTGGGGTACAGTGAGGTTGCAAGTTATTTGGGGTGAGTTTCCAAAGACACTAAGGCAGAAATCTAATGTAGACAAAATTACCATTTAAATCCTTTAAATCTCAGTGTCTCTCTGTAGGTGATTTCAGCTGCATGGGAACTCGTCGGTCTCCCTTAAGTTGAACACAGATAAAGATGTTGGCTTCCGTTTGAAGGATGTGCTGCACTAAAAATGTTGCCTCTCTGGGTGGCCATAGGGGTGCTGTTTGCATTTTTCCAAAGTGGATAGTGTGGATTATGGGTATTCATGGCATATAGGATTGGACTCCATCCACGTAGAGGTAGCTTAATGAATTTGAGTGGTTTAATGCTTCGTGGCCTCCTGGGTGATAAACTTTTTTTTTTTAAGATTTTTATTTATTTATTTATTTGATAGAGACCAGGGAGAGAGGGAACACAAGCAGGGGGAGTGGCAGAAGGAGAGGGAGAAGCAGACCCCCGCTGAGCAGGGAGCCCGATGCAGGGCTCGATCCCAGGACCCCGGGATCATGACCTGAGCCGAAGGCAGATGCTTAACTGACTGAGCCACCCAGGCGCCTCCTGGATGATAACCTTTTAATGCAACTTTTGGGAGAAATTATCTACCACTTTGCAAATCTAAATAAACAAATGGCATTAAAAATGCCTTTCAGTAAGAGTCAGGCTTGGAAGTCAGTGCAGAGGTGGAGGGAAGATTGAGTTTTTTCCCCTCCCCTTCTGCATAGTGAGGCCTCCACTTTCTACATTATCCCAAATACCCACAGAGGGCAGAAAGCAAAGAATATTATGGAAGTGCTCTTCACTCCTTCGGCAGATGTGAGCTATTGCAACTAGCAGATTAGGAGCCTGGGATAAGAAGAGTACTATTAGCCTAACACTGTATTTAACTATTCATGGTTATAACCCAGAGGGGACATTTTTAAAAACGTTAATTAGCTTTGGAGAGAACAGTGCAAACCCAAGCGGAATGCTTCACTTTGCTGGACTCAAGAAATAATTTTAACAACCCTGATGAATGTGGAAGCCAGCATTTGAATAAAACAACCAATTAAGCAGAAAATGTGTCTCATCACATAAACAATCTAGCCATGCGGCAATGGTCAATAAACAGTACTTGACTGATAGAAATTAGCCATGCGCTAAGCCTAAATATGAACACCATGAGTTCATCACCTCAAATGCCCGGAAAAGGGTTGCCTTGTTTTGTTGATATTGCTGTTAAGGAAAAAGAAAATCATGAATCTGGATATCCTTCCCCCTAATATTAACCATCTGCCCAAATGTAACCTACTTATTTCCTGGCTGACATTCGACTTTTGTGATTCTTTCTTTTCATAGTGATTATGATAAATCCCTAATGGTGACTGGTGCTCACTAACGTAATATGGAACAGTCACTTGGAGGCTGGCTTCCAAGTTCTTTTCCAACTTATAAGCCCCTTCCTCCAAAATTCCTTAAATTCAAATACTAAAACTCCAAGAGGGTGGCAAGGCAAACCCATGTTCCTTGTGAAAACCTCCCTAAGGAAATCTCTTTTGAAAATTCTTTTAGAAGATTAGAAGGAAGAGTAGAGCAGAAGTGTGCAAGGCCAAGTTCAGCTAATTCAGATCGAAGGGAAATGGGGATGTGAGCCTGTTTTGCAGGATCCCCCCAGGTGCAGAGAGGAATAGTTTGTCTGCTAATGGGGAGCAGCTGTTCAAACAGAGGTGCTAACCTCAATTGTTTTAACCAAAAGTGGTTGAAAAATAATGTTTGAAACAAGTGACAAGATGCTGTTTCTAAATTTGAAGGAATATGCAGAAAAGTTTGGGTCAGAAGAATGGGAGACTCTCAAAGATATTTTTAAAACTTTAGTTATTTTGCTCAAACTTTGGCTTTTGTTTGGTTATGCCTGGGTTAGTCCCATTAGAGAGAAAAGTCCCAGCCTCCACGATCTCAAGTGCGTATTGCATAGGGGAGACATCAAAAAATTTGGAGTGACACCGTAACTAGTCACACCCTTGGAAGTTTTCTCATCAACCTCAAGTCTGACTGAGTCTTAAAAATCATTTAACAGAAGAGTTCATATGTAAGAAAACCACAAATAACATCGATGAGGTGCCTGGTGAGGGTCCTTATACAATCTTCTGGACAGGGATATATTCTGTTTACCCCTATTTATCAATCTGTATTTTCTACTTCCCTATAACTCTTTTAATTAACGAATTCAAAGTGCCCTATTGGAGGCTTTCAGGGGCAGAGGCTGGGTTGTAGCTGCCTTTGCATTTTCCCAGCCCCTACCTTTTCTGCAGTAGACTTGATTTACATTGACCCAGGAAGATCTCATGAACATTTAAAGCCTCGTTAAGTGGAGAGCAAATATAGGCAGAGGAAGTGGAGAGGCTGCTTTCGTCTTCCACCTGGTGGAATTCCAGATCTCTCCCTGCAACCACTGGGTAAAGTATGGGTTTGCCCTTGAAGGCGGAAATCTGTTCTATTCCAGGTTCTCTGGCTTTTATCCCTAAAGATTGGGCCATAATTTCAAGACCATTGCGATGGATACCATGTTAGTGGAATTTACATTGCATCACTTAAGTGTTTCCCTTTCCCTTGGCCCTGCGTGATGTGTTTCTCCTTCTTCCTCCCGCGGAGGCAAAATGTCCCGCAAGGAGTTAATAGTTTTACGGCCATGCAGTTGACAGCAGTAGATCACGGAGCTCAGTGCAGAAATCCAATTATTTCCTTTGTCTGAGATGAAAACCAATACTTAGGTGGTGGGGGAAGAGCTTCTCTTGCAGGGTTGCTTGATTTAAGATTTTGTTCTCTAAAGGACAGGTTCTGTGTTGCAGTTTGGCTCCTGGGTCACAGAAGCTATTTGTTCTATTGGCTCCATTCCTCCAACAGTATTTGCTCACTTAGTGTCTCTGGGACAACAGTATTTTTAAATTAAGGTATGTACATTTTTAAAGACCTATTGCACACTTAATAGACCACAGTACATTGTAAACATAACTTTGGTAGGCACTGGGAAATAAAAAAAATCATTCAACATTTTCCTGTGGTGGTCTGAAACTGAACCTGCAATATCTCTGAGGTCTGCCTATAATTTGAAAACAGAAGCTGCCACCGAGACCTTCAAACTAAGCTTTGGAGAGCAAATGTACAAGGAAATACAAAAATTCACAGATAACATGGCTAGATATGGCTCCAGCTGGGGTTTTTCATTGGTTTAGAGTGAGTAGGGGAATTTCCAGTTCCAAACCAAAGATAGAATGTTTGTCTTTTTTTTTTTTTTTTTGTAGCCATTGCAAAATGCAAGAAGAATAGGAGCATACATAGTTTTAGCCCTCAGAAACCACTCTCTCACCTAACCTAATATGCTCATCTATTTGCTATCCATCTTGTCCCTGAAATCTTGTGGAAAGATATGATTATATGCTTACTCACAAGGGAGCCAAAGAAAAGTGAGTGACTTATCCAAGAACACAGTATAATTAAAATCAGAATCGGGATCAGAGACTGGGCAAGATGGGACAGGACAGGAGTGTAGACACGGAAGTCAAAGAGGCCTGTATTTGAATTCCTGTTCTGAAGAGAGCCCTGATCTCTTACCTAAGTATTCATTCCTTCATCCCTAAAATGGGAGAATCATACTTACCTTGGTGATATGCTAAGAGGATTAGGGATAATGTATTTTCTCCATAATAGTCCTGTTGCATAGTGAAAGGGAATAGTAGGTAATAAGAAAGAAAGGAAATCAGACAGATTATGGAGGAACTAGAATTTTTTTTTAAAGATTTTATTTATTTATTTGACAGAGAGAGACACAATGAGAGAGGGAACACAAGCTGGGGAGTGGGAGAGGGAGAAGTAGGCCTCCCGCGGAGCAGGGAGCCCGATGCGGGGCTCGATCCCAGGACCCTGGGATCATGACCTGAGCCGAAGGCAGACGCTTAATGACTGAGCCACCCAGGTGCCCCGTGGAAGAACTAGAACTCACCAGCTGTGCCTATCGAGATGCTTGGTCACAAGGAACGGAGGTGGTTTTGACCAACAATGATATGGCATGGCAGAGTCTATTCTAGGCTCATTGAAAGCCTAAAAGAATTATAGCACTGTGGAGAAGCAAAACTTTTTTATATGGCCATAGTTAGACTCTTGAATGAAGACCTGGTCCTCACTGCAGTCTAAAAGTATAAAGGTGGGATTCCCCTTCACGTGGGATATTCTGTCCTCTAAACCTCAGCCATGCCTCTATGAAGAACTAGGACCCGCTCACTCAACTGTATCCTTTCCTGGCATGTACCTCAACAAAATGGGAGTCTGGGCTTCTTTGGGGAGCTATAGGAAGCAGGAATAAATGAGCAGTCTTTGGGGGGGTGTCACCAATGGAATTGATTAGTTTCAGTGATTTTTTCTAAACTTGGGTCACTCCCCTGAAACTTCACATTCTAGGGGAAAGAATCAGACCTGGTCCAGCTCAGGTCACATGTTCACAGTCCATCCCAGAACTTACCCAATGAAGGAAAGGCATTTTCTCCAAGGAGAAGGAAGAGGGGAAGCTGAGTAGGTCAGAACATGAGCTGTCTCTCTCTTCTGGTTAGGACTCTCAGTAGAAAAGTTACAATCACCTGATATTATAGTCCATTGATCTTTCTCTGGGGAAAGCTGCCTTTGCAGAGTACAGTGAGAAAATGATTAACCAAAGCCTGTCCGTGTTTTGCATATCACTCTAGAGCTAAGTACCTCTATGCCTGTTAGTGAGTGAACAAGCTTCAGTATAATGTAATATGACAACTCACATGGCACACCACACAGTCCAAACATTGCAAGGCTGCATTTTGGACGGGAAGTCTGTATTTTGGCATCTATGTACACATCAGGAAATATACCTCCTGATATGTGCATATGAAGCTTAGTCAAGTCTACACTTGTTGCTTAGGTATCTCCTAAGCAGCCAGAAGACAGGAACTGCTTGGGACTGCAGCACGAAGAGCCACAGAAGGACTCGGTGTCTTGGTACTCTAGGGAGTAGCAGTCTCAGAGACTCTGTCCTTGCAGCAAAATATGCCAGTTCATCCTGGGTCAAAGCACTCAGAGGCAGCTCTCCAAACCCCAGCCCACCTCCCCAAGCACAGTGGCTTCATTCTGAGGCCAGGATCTCTGTCCATGTGTCCTCTCCCCACTCTCTCAGGGGCTATGGACTCACTCCCTATATAAACCTATCAGAATCCCTTTTTTTAGCAAAGGATCTGAGGTATTGATTCACAGAGTCAATTATAGCTAATATAACAATTTATATGCTTCTAAATGTTATGTCTTTGAATCTTTACAATGACCCAAGAGCTGGAATGCTCATTTGCCTCCCATATCTTCTCTCTACCTTTCTCTACCCTTCTCTCTGCCCTCAGGAGACTTTCAATGGACCATATCAATGGGCTTCCTTGTCCATTGGTTTCTTCATGGCCAATGGGGAGCTCCCACAGAAAGTAGGAGGGTGAGGTGACTCCCTCTTTGCTGGGCCTTGGATTAGCACCTCTGTGTTTTCCTTGGAGGGCCACAATGCCTGCTGTGTAGACCTTTCCTACAGCTATCGCTACACCAGCCACAGCTAAGCTCTCCTTTTTATGGTAACTGTCCTCTCTCCTTGTCCCTTCAGATTTCGGAGTGACAAAGTGTTCCTGCTTTAACCCTTCCCAGAGTGTTTCAGCATGCCTTGCTGATTTCTCTGAACCCTGAACTGATCTTTGTAAATCGTCCCCATTAAACCCTCCTTAATTACCGTGTTTGAGTCCATTACCTATTTGCTGCTGGGACCCTCCCTGTTACAGCTGAGTATTGTCCTTATTTTATGGATGAGAAAATGGTGGCCCCGCAAAGAGCATGTTGAATCCAGCTTGTCCGTCTGTAAAGCTCTCTCTACTAGTGTAGTCCACCCAGCCATCTCCATATTTAAGACAGCCCATTGCCTACTGCTGAAGTATCACATTCTGGCCTTTCAGGTGTTAACTCTTGTTTGGGGATGTAGTTTTGGAAGAATGACCCTTTTTTCTTCACAGCTTCCTATGGGTCCCATTCCGTTCCACCCACCAAAAGGGATGTGGGACCTCATTTTCAATTTCTGAAGAATCTTTTCTTCTTTGGGTTGGAGAGAATTGCTCTGAACCCCCCTTTTCACACAGGAGTACCTCTGAGATTTTGATATTTGCAATCCTATTAAGCCAAACTCTTAAACTTAATTATTTGAAAAAAACCTTAATAAAATCTGACTCAAGGCAAGTTCTGAAATACCAGATCAGAGAGGAACCTAATTAGCTATTTTTTCCCTACTCTAGATGCTAAAAAGCACACTGGAGCTAGAAATGGGTTTAGAGATAATTCAGGTTCTTAAGCTCATTTTGAGTAACATAGACCTTCTTAAAACTTGAAAAAGTTATGAACTCTCTCTTCAGAAAAATGTGAATTTTCTCTCTCTCTCTCTCTCACACACACGTATATATGCATACAAAATACTATCTATAATTTTGGGGGTTCCTTGTCATCTCGAAGCCCACTCATGGGCCCCCAGATTAAATCTTTCTGTTCTAGGCTAACCCCTTAGGTTTACAGGTAAGGAAGCTGATACCCAGGCAGGTAAAAGGACTGATCCAAGGTCACACAGCTTATTAGTTGATATATCAATCAGGTTGGGCTAAGTTATACTGCAGTAACAAACAACAAAATTTCATGGCTTAAGACAACATATTTATTTCTCATTCAAGCTATGTTTCCACTATGAATTAACTAGGTACTCTATTCCATGTCATTTTTACTTAGGGATGCAGGGTGATAGAAAATGCCTTCTAGAATATCATCAGTCTTCATGACAGAAGAAGAGAGGGCATTGCAAACCATGCATGATTCTAATGCTTTTGCCTAAAAAAATTAATTTACTATTAAATTAAATTTAGTTTACCATTAAGATTTAATTTACCATCCCTGCTGGTCATATTTCATTGGCCAAAGTAAGTCCTATAACCATGCCTAACCTCAAAGGTGACAGAGAACACCTGGTGGACAACACAAGTGACCAAGAGAGCTGGAAAAGCCAGAAGTAGGACCAAGATATTTTTATTTTTGTCAAGTACTCTCTACGCTTCCGAGCCTATCATATCATAATCTGATTCATCTGGATATATCCCGTGGATTTGTCATCAGCTTAGGAGGGCCGTATTTCTGATATAAAATCGAAACTAAGTCAGAGGCTTCCGCCTGTCTTATTTGTAAATGCTGATTTTCTGGCATGGTTCATTTAAGATGCTATCACAACAAAGGAGGCCTGTTTCATACTGGATTTTTTACAACACTTATCTTCAAACTAAAATCTTTCTTTCTACTGTCTAACTTGCTCTTATATTTCTAATACTCCCTCATTTTTGCCGGCCCTCCATAGTTTGGGACCTATGGTGTTGCCATGCAAACATGGAGGAGTTTCTGGATCTGTCTTACATTAGCAATTGGTGATAGTTGTAGCTCTATTTTTACCTTCAATTGTTCAGTCGTTCCACAATGTACTAAACACTTGCTTTGCCCTGAGAGTTGTAATGAGGATAAAATTAGAAAACTCACAGAGCCTGGTGCAGAGTAGTTGCTCAAAACATGTTGGCTGGTTGTGTGTGTGTGTGTGTGTGTGTGTGTATTTATTGTTATATGTTGAAATTGATATAGGATAATGATTAGGAGCACACACATACTATAAGATTCAGGCAACTTTTTTATCTATTAAACAGGAATAATATTACCAAACTCTCAGGCTATAATGATGATTAATTATAATAATATATATAAAGCATCTAACCAAGACCTGGCTCTGAGAAAGTTCTAGATGAAGGTAGCTATTATTAGTGTTATCTGCATGATTATTGGGTAATCTGATTGCTACTTGCCAAGAGGGCAGTGTGGCAAGAAGGGAAGAGCATAGGCTGTTGGAATTAAGTAGACGTGGGTTCCAATCTCCCTTCTGTGGGGATGTGGATTTAGGCAGGTTACTGTTCGAAGCTTCATTCTCTGCTTTGGTGATACAACTAGACTTACCTTGCAGGGTGTTTGGGAGCACCCCCCCGCCAAGATCCCACATGACAACGGTGCACTACGCCTTGGAGACAGTGAATAATTACGAGTTTTTCTGGAGATCCTGTGGCATACAAAGATGAACAAAGGCAACAAGTCCTCTCTTGCCTTCCAGGAGTTTATAATCTCATTGCAGAGATAAGATGAGCCCACGGAGAACTACAGATACCCTAAAATGTTGAGTGCCCAAAAGCTACAGCTGATGGGCTGTAGAATTTTGCATTAGGTGAATTGCTGCAAGAGGGTCATTTGAGCTGGATTGTTGGCTTTGGCTGAGAAAATGTGCTTTTGACTCGAGATATTTTAATTTCTAAACACCACTTGTTTTCCTTTCTCTGTCTCTCCTCACCACGTCTTCGCAGCCATACCTCAGAATACCCAATTACACAGCACTGATCATTTTGTATGGAGAGGAGGAATTCATTACCCTCGCTGCCAGCCCGGTGTGCTGATGTGCTCTGTTTTCTGGCTGTGATATTTACAGCAGCTCAGTTAAGATCTAATTTTCTATTATTCCCTGAACTTTGCAGCCCTCATTTTTCAGCTCCTGTCTGCGATACATTGCTCCAGCACCCTGGAACCACTGCTGGAAAGACTTATTTAACATTCAGAATCGATGAATAAACAGGAGAAACATTTTACCAGAAACAGGCCACAAGTGATGTGGGCTTTAGCTTTGATTCTTAACAATAGATTTATACTCTTCCTTTCACCTCCTGTGGTCAACTGCATTTTTCCGCCTAATTATCACATAAGATGTCTTTCTTTCTTTCTTTCTTTCTTTCTTTCTTTCTTCCTTCCTTCCTTCCTTCCTTCCTTCCTTCCTTCCTTCCTTCCTTCCTTCCTTCCTTCCTTCCTTCCTTCCTTCCTTCCTTTTCTTCCTTTCTTTTCTTCCTTTCTTTTCTTCCTTTTCTTTCTTTTCTTTTCTTTTCTTTTCTTTTCTTTCTTTCTTTGACAGAGAGAGACACAGCGAGAGAGGGAGCACAAGCAGGGGGAGTGGGAGAGGGAGAAGCAGGCTTCCCACGGAGCAGGGAGCCCGATGTGGGGATCAGTCCCAGGACTCTGGGATCACAACCTGAGCCGAAGGCAGATGCTTAATGACTGAGCCACCCAGGCGCCCCTCATGCTTCATTTTTATGCATGTTTAATTCATTCATTCAACAAGAATTCACTGAGCATCTAACGTGTCCACGAGGCACCACTGCAAGTGATCTGGGAGTATGAGGTCAGAGGTGAGAATGCAGGGGGACAGAGGCTCCAGAGGACAGATCCTGGAATCAAATGAGCACAAGTGAAAGGCTTATTTCTGCCTTGTGCTTGTCATCTTGCCTTCCTGAGGCTCAGGTAACTCATCTATAAAATAAGAATAATCATAATATGTTATGGGCAGAATTATTTTCCCCCCAAATTCATATGGTGACCAGTACCTCATATTTGGAGATAAGATCTTTTAAAAGTATTAAGTAATTAAGTTAAAATTAAGCCATTGGAGTGGGGGCTTAATTCTATATGAGTGGTGTCATAGAGACAGCAGGAGTGCATGTGCACAGAGAAATGACCGTGTGAAGAAGCAGCAAGAGAGTGGTCATCTGAGAGCCAAGGAGAATGGCCCCAGAGCCATTCCATTATGGCAGCCCTAGCGAACTAATACACCTACTCTATGCGGTTATGAAGAATATTAACACATGTGATGCATATATACATTTTACATAAAATGATTAACACAACAGAATTATTTTTGCTGTTATTACAGAGATAAACTAGACATAATGCCATACTAAAGCTGCACTGTGTTGAAAGGGAGAAATGTTGCTTTACTATCATGCATGTTTCTGTAACATATTGAAATACCTATAAAACAAGATGGAAAATGCTAAGTGCCAAAAGAGGTAAAGAATATTCTGTGGTAGTCTGAGGAGGAAGAACTGGGAGGAGGGAGCAGGGGGAGGCTGAGGTGGGTTTGATAGAGGGGTAGCATTTGATCTGGGGTGGATAGGATTAGTACATGCAGATGGTATACAGGATGTTAATTGTATATTTTAATATGCTGCATGAATAACTATCTATACTTCATTGACTTGAATGATATTCACTCACTATTCAGTCAATAGATATTTAATGAATGTCCACATGAAGTTACTGTTCTAGATGCTAAGGATTCAGCAATGAAAAGGCAAAGTCTCCAGCCTCATGGAATTTAGATACCAGGAGTGATGTTCATAATTGTTAAGAATAAAAAGATTCTGTAATAGTATATGCAGTATGATTCTATTTTTAATATACACGTGAATATATAAATCTATTATGAAAAGGACATCATGTGTGTATAGTTACATATAAAGAGAAAGTGAGTGAGCTAGAGCCAGCGGAAATCTGGAAAGACAGATACCCAAGGGTTTAAGTGATTATATTTTCAGCCCTGGAATTCTTTCCCCATTTTTGTTTATCTGTATTTTCCAAATTTGGGAGGAATAAAGTTTATACACCATGTTTAAAAAGTTGTACATTATGAATGCAATTAAACAACCAAGTGCTAAAGTTAGAACCTAATAGGAATCGGAAAGAGTTTGCTTTCCTTACTTGCATCTCCTAGACAGCTGCCTCATTTCTAACCCTGAAGGCCCCTTTTTGTGGTTGCTGTTATTTTTCACAGTTCCACCTGAAGGCCTCTTGATGTTCAACTCTTTCTCCTACATCTGCTACCATCCCCCTGGTTTGTGGCCCGTAAATCCCTTTATTTGGTAAAATAAAATCTTCAGCTTGAGGGAAGTGCTTTTCTCAACACTGTGTTAAAATTCTGAAGCTTTGGGCATTTAGAAGGAAAGATATTCTATAAAGGCAAATGATTGCTGTCTCTACTTGCTTTGGACTTCTTAAACCCACAGAATTTAGGGTCCCCTTGACAGCAAGCATCTTCCATACATAAGAGGGTTTCTTTATAAAAGCATGGTGCCCTTCCTGGCGCCCAAAGGCATAGGAGATGGGTTTTGCCTCACTGGCCCTGAGCCCAGAACCTCAGCCATTAGGTGCACTGGAGGAGCCAAAATCTAGGCTGAGATTCAGGAAAAGTTTCTTTGTCATGGCATCATTTCTGGCAAACACAGTGTATCTTTTTTCCACCGAGGCCCCAGTTTGCTTGGCATGACCTGATTATCTGGTAAAGCTAGTTCATGGTTCTCCAGCTTTCCAGAGCTGCTCGCATCTTTCAACTAGGCTGGGTGTGGTGATTTTAATAGGCTCACAGTTGAAAGTATGTTTTCACATTCCCTTTCATTTATTTACTCTGGTTTCTTACTCCAGCCTTTCCTGACATCTCTCCTAAATTCAGATGCTGGAAATTTTAACTACAGTTTTGCTGTGCATGTATTTATTACACGAATATTTTTTTCATCCCAATTAGTTACTTGTGATTGTGGGCCCTGCTATTGTTTGAGTAAAATTAATCAAGTTGCTGAGTCATTTTTTTTTTAAATTTTATTTATTTGAGAGAGCGAGAATGAGAGAGAGTACATGAGAGGGGGGAGGGTCAGAGGGAGAAGCAGGCTCCTCGCTGAGCAGGGAGCCCGATGCGGGACTCGATCCCGGGACTCCAGGATCATGACCTGAGCCGAAGGCAGTTGCTTAACCAACTGAGCCACCCAGGCACCCACTGAGTCATTTTTTTAAGAGATGAGGGCCTAATGGAGGTGATTATAATTTGAGTAATGGTATATATGGATTGTGGGCAAAAAGAATGTTATTTAAATATGGAAATAAATATTTTCATGCCATGGAAAAAATCTCAAAGTTAAAAAAAAATCTGATTTCCTCATTGAGAAAACCATTGATGGGGTTGTTTTACTTTGTTGATTGAAATGCTCTCTATAGTTCTTAGGATAAGTACATGAAACTGACCTTCCCATCTGGCCCATCGGGCCCCTGACTCTTCTGAGGCCGCCAGCCTCGCACCCTAACCAGAGAGGAATCCATTTCTTCCACTTCCTCTCAGGCACTCATCTCTTTTATCTCTGCATCCTCACATGGTGTTTTTCCTTCCTGGAACATCCCAGCCGTTCCTCTCTGTCCGGGCAACTCCTACTTATCTGCCAGGTCTCAGCTCACAGCTTGCTTTCTCTGGAGGGGCTTCCCGAATCTCCTTGGTCTACGTTAGGGTCCCCTCTTCTGCACTGTGTCATCATGGAAGGTCATTGCCTGCCCACTTCTCTGGCTCCTCCATTGGTTTGTAAAACTGCTGAGAGTAGATACCATGTCTTTATGTTACTACTGTATGCCTTGTACCTCACCCAACTCCCAGCTGGCACATAGTAGGTGCTCAATAAATATTGTCTGACTGAATGGGTACATTGGAATAATTTGTCCAAACAAAGAATCGGGTGTAAAGTGATTTTATGAGTCCTGTGCTGCCATTTACTTGGGTGCCTAAATTATCCAATCAGTTCAGACTGGACAGTTATTATTGAACACCATTACGTGTCTGTCAGCTGCTTCTACCTACACTGTTTCATTGATCTTCCCTTTACCTTTCTACCTTTCAGCTCTGTGAGGCTGAAGTGCTTAATCATGGTGACGGATGAACACAAAGAATCCTGAACTTCAAAGATTTAACTCATCATGCTTGGCCCTCTATCCGGGTGTTGCTCCTTTAAGCTTTTGACTTTTACCATGCTCTATTGCTATGTTAGAATACAGGAAGCCTTGAATTTCCTACATAAAAGGTACAATGGAGACAAAATAGAATCGTGGAGAGGAATTGGGGGAGGAAGCACTGATCTAGGAATCCAGACACCTGGGTTCTCTCCTTACCTTTATTAATCTCCTTACCTTTATTACTGTGCGGCTGGGCAGGTCATTAGTCTCTCTTAGCTTTCTCATCTGTGCAATGAGCAGGAGTGATTGGATCATTTCTTAGGGGCTCCCAGCCTTGTAGTCTATGATCCTAAGCTTGAAAGCTCAGAATTACATACTGAGTCCTGCTCAGTGCATCATCCAGTCTACCTGAAGGAGCTCACCTCCAGGGGCTATTCTGAAATTGCATTCTCAAGGTAAGAAGCGAAGGGAATAAATACAATTCCAGATCACCCTCTTATTTTTTGTACATATACCAGTAACAAAGTAATAACTGTGAGTCACGGGCGCCTGGGTGGCTCAGTTGTTAAGCGTCTGCCTTCGGCTCAGGTCATGATCCCAGGGTCCTGGGATTGAGTCCCACATTGGGCTCCCTGCTCCATGGGAGGCCTGCTTCTCCCTCTCCCGCTGCCCCTGCTTGTGTTCCTGCCCTCGCTCGCTCGCTCTCTGTGTTAAATAAATAAAATCTTTAAAAAAAAAAAAAAATAAAAAAAAATAAATTCATCTTTCCCTTAAAAAAAAAAAATAACTGTGAGTCACTGGGGGAATTGAATGAAAAGAATGAATCCCGGCAATAAGCCACCTGTTCATCAGCTGTCATTAGTGACCTTTGAATAAGCCGCGGTCAGCACTGGCCGGCTTCTGCACGCCTTCTTGTATTCACAGAACAGGCACCTTCTGAGCCTCACTCGCTCTATGCAAATTATCTTTAGCTCTGCCCCTCTTGAAACTACCTTATGTGTTTAAGCAATTAGCAATCAGACTTCACATCATATTGCTGCACAAGCAAATCTGAAATGTAAAAATGCAAATTGTAGGGAACGAAAATAGATTTTAAGTTGTTTGCCTATAAATTGATTTCCATGAACAATTAAAACTTACCATTTTTGTAATGATTTTTAGAGGTGCTCAGCTAGATAGAATAATTATATTACCCATGTGTGAACTTAGCAAAAGAATAGGCAAATTGTCATTCTGAATTTAAAAAGAGAGAAAATTTTGGCTTTAAGGTAACTGAAAACAGAGTAAATTAAAAATAGCTGTAACTTTACAACCTTGAAGTTACCAAAGACTGTATATCAGTGAGTACCTTAAGACTCCCTTTAAAATTTAAATTGAGAAAAGGGAAACAGAAAAGAAATGTAACGAATAAGAGATTTGAACTTGTGGATTCATTTGGGCTAAAAGAGTAGCCATGGCCAAAATGATAGAAAATAAACAGAAAATGAGAAAATGTGTTTTTCCTGTTTTCTCTCTTTGTATGACTTTAAATCTACATCAAAAAATCAGAAAGTCCATCTTCCCTGTCATCCCCTAACTGTGTCCATTTAGGCAAGTCCCTCAAGCTCTCTGAAGAGGAATTTTGCTGTGCATGGAATTAATATTTTATAAAAATTGTTAAATCTTAGTAACTCTAAGAAAATACCGAATGTCCTACCAGGAATGACACTACAGATTCCAGCCAAGTGAATTCTGAAAGTAGATGTTCACTCTTCAGGGGAAAAATGATGCGTTTTGTTTGTACATTGGATCAACTTCCTGTCTTAAGGTGGGATTTCTGTCAGGAACGTGGCCTGATCATTGACACTGTGCTGTAGGCATGTACAGCCCAAACCCCACAGATCATACATGTGAAAATTCTTGAGCCTCATAACCTGTGTGGCAAAATGCAGAATATACTCCACTCAAAGACAGATTAAGGACCAAGAGCTGTATTTCTAGCAGAGCTTTTGAAGTATGAAGACCTCTTATGGAAAATGGATCTCTTTTCTTTTTTTAGGAATGCTGCACATTGAGAAGTTCATTAACAACAACCTTGTTCCCTGTTAACCACCAAATTGACAATAACATCCTAGAGGTTTATGGCACCTTTCTCAAAAGAATTGACTATATTAAAGTGGGAAAAACCTATTGTTTGGTTCAAAAAAATACCTAATTTGATTTGTCTCAGTGGTAACATAAAAATACATGGAACCGAGTGCCTGGGTAGCTCAGTCAGTTAAGTGTCTGCCTTCAGCTCAGGTCATGATCCCAGGGTCCTGGGATCGAGTCCCGCATCGGGCTCCCTGCTCAGCAGGAGCCTGCTTCTCTCCTTCTCCCTCTGCCTGCCACTCCCTCTGCTTGTGCTCTCTCTCTCTCTGTCAAATAAATAAATAAAATCTTTAAAAAAAATACATGTAACCTACTAACCATGGGGTTGATTTCGCTCACTGAAGCTCAGAGAGAAGCAGGCAGTGGGGTGAGCTTCAGTGGTAAACTGTGAAGGGAAACTCCGATTGACTTATTTCGCTCAGCATAACACTCTCCAGTTCTATCCACATCGTTGCAAATGGCAAGCTTTCATTCCTTTTGATGGCTGTGTAATATTCCATTGTATGTATATACCACATCTTCTTTATCCATTCATCTGTCAATGGACATCTTGGCTCTTTCCAGAGTTTGGCTATTGTGGACATTGCTGCTATAAACATTGGGGTGCACGTACCCCTTCAGATCCCTACATTTGTATCTTTGGGGTAAATACCCAGTAGTGCAATTGCTGGATCGTATGGTAGTACTATAACATGTATCATATGACCTCACTGATATGAGGAGTTCTTAATCTCAGGAAACAAACTGAGGGTTGCTGGAGTGGTGGGGGGTGGGAGGGATGGGGTGGCTGGGTGATAGATGTTGGGGAGGGTATGTGCTATGGTGAGCGCTGTGAATTGTGCAAGACTGTTGAATCACAGATCTGTACCTCTGAAACAAATAATACATTATATGTTAAAAAAAAAAAGAAGAAGAAGGTAGCAGGAGGGGAAGAATGAAGGGGGGGAAATCAGAGAGAGAGATGAACCATGAGAGACGATGGACTCTGAAAAACAAACTGAGGGTTCTAGAGGGGAGGGAGGTGGGAGGATGGGTTAGCCTGGTGATGGATATTAAAGAGGGCACGTTCTGCATGAAGCACTGGGTGTTATATGCAAATAATGAATCATGGAACACTACATAAAAAAAAAAAATTATCCTAGGGAAAAAAAAAAGAAAGAAAGGAAACTCCATTTGAGTTTCAGAACAACCACCAGCACAGTAGTGCAGATTGAAGGAGCAAGGCCTGGTTTGACATTGAGCTTGAACCAGGTGTTTGGGAGGGAACTCTGTAGAACTCTAGGATGAGCTACAAGGGCCAGCTGACACAGGAGAAGCTGGAGAAAAAGATGAGGGGGGAGAAGAGGATTCAGTCAGTGCCCGAGAGAAGGTGCTGAGCTGTGCCACACAGAAGGCCTGGGGGTGAAGGGCGTAAGGAATTATGGGCAGTAAAGGTATGGCAAGAGGGTGCAATGCCATAAACATGAGGTCAGAGGGGGGAAGACACAGATACTTGAGGATGGTGATCGGTAGGGGGTACCTTTAACTTTCCATAAGACTCACATTCCTGGAAAGTTGTGTGAAAACCTAATTGTCATGAAGTAAAAAACATGTTTAATAGGTAGCTATTTAAAGGAAATTTATGGGGGCACCAGGATGGCTCAGTTGGTTAAGCGTCCTACTCTTGGTTTTGGTTCAGGTCGTGATCTCACAGTCGTGGGGTCGAGCCCCGTATGGGCTCCGCGCCCAGCGTGGAGTCTGCTTGAGATTCTCTTTCCCTCTCCCTCTGCCCCTCATTCTGCTCATGTTCTCTCTCTCTCAAAATAAATAAAAACTTTAAAACATTTTTTTTAAATAAAGGGAATTTATGTCTGTAAAGGAAAGGGTACTTCTGTAATATGAATAGCAACCCCCTAACTTCTTTGAAAATCAAGGTTTTATGTATAATGAGTTTTCTTAGAGTAATGGGCAACTGAATCCGGCAGCTGAGAGAGAAATACACATTATTTTAGCTGTGGGTGTGGCATCAACAAAGGACAGAGTGTTCCCAAAGAGAGGCAAAGCCAAAAGCGGCTCTTGTAATTTTCTAATTCAACTTCATTCTCCAGGTGAGAAGACTTAAGATAAAATGCTTCGCTCAAGGCTAACCAAACATTAAGTGCTTCATTCACGGTCCTCAGCTGGCTGGCTGAGAAATGAGAACTAGAACCCAGTACTCCTGCTTCCCACCCAGACCTCATTCTCTGCATCCTGCTTGGACCGATGGCTTACTGCATACAGAGAATGAAACAAATCACCGTGCAGCTGCATACTTTTGTCCTTTGGGGCCCTTTCCACTTCAAAATTCTATGCATCTATGTCATCCCTGCATCTCTTATTTTTTAAGACTGTTACCTCAAAGGATTCATTGTAAGATCAGGAGGCAGCCAAAAAAAGAAATAACTGTTATTGGCTCCCAAATGGCTAGGGAGTATAGTAATATATCTTATAAAAGGAGATGAATAATGTTAAAAGAAGAAATTTATTTTCCAGAAAGCAATAAAGCTTTAAAAAGCACCAACCTAGTTTCCCTTCACTTCTGCCAGAATATATCAAATATGGCACCTTAAATTGGTCCAAGTTTCTCAGATACCAGGAAACCGCAAGTGTGATGTTTTCGAAGATGCCATACATCTCCAAAAACGCGTCATTTTGTTCCAGCTTTCTCTTCTGTGCATGCCACTTAACTTCGCTTCTTGTCATTTCTTCTCAAGAGATGCCACACATATCTCTAGCCCTTTATTTGTAACTGCAGTAAGAGCGTTACATAAGAATTTAAAGAGAGAGAGAGAGGGAGGGAGAGAGAGAATGTGATTAATGCCATTTTTAAGCGCCCACTTTTGTAGTCTCTGCAAAGCACCATGGAGATGAGATGATCCAGAGGGTCATAAGGGCTCCCATTTTAATCTTAGGATTTGAGAATTATCTTATTTCTAAGTAGCAGCCTTCCATCACCTCTTCCCATTTTAATCTCTTTTCCCCTTATCTAGCACCCACATTTCTTGCTAAAAACACTTTCGATCCTTACGCATTCATATGAAGTCTTCAGTGTTGAGTTGGGTTGCACACACACAAAAAGATGAAAACAAGAGATGCTAAACCAAACTAGCCTTTAAGGAGAAATCATGTTCTATGATGGCAACATTGTCTAAATTTTACATTGTATATGAAATATCAAATAAAACATTTTATAAATAGTCATCCTGTGCTTCAATACAGACAGAACCATAGGATCAAAGAATGCTAAAGCTCAAAGAGATGCTAGGATTTCTGGAGAAATTTCCTCATTTTTATGGTCAAGGAAACTGAAGCCCAACACCGCCTAGTTAGGAGGAGTGCTGGCCGGGTGTTGCCTCAGCTGCCATTGTATCAACAGCACCAACATGTCACTAAGATAAATGAGAAATCAGAGCTAGACAGTCCAGGTTTCATACATAGCTCCTTATTTTTGCACAGACAACTGAAAGTTGACAGTCCCCATAAAATACCTGGAACTTAAGAATACATGGCATTTTCTATTTTACAGTTTTTAGAGTATGGGTCTTCCACCTCCTTGGTTAAGTTTATTCCTAGGTATTATTTTTTAGTACATTGTAAATGGAATTGTCTTCTTAATTTTACTTTCTGCCACTTCATTATTTTTTTAAAGATTTTATTTATTTGAGAGAGCGAGAGCCAGAGAGCACGAGTGGGGTGAAGGCCAGAGGGAGAGGGAGAAGAAGACTCCCTGCTGAGCAGGGATCCCAATGCAGGGGGCTTGATCCTGGGACTCCAGGATCATGACCTGAGCCACCCAGGTGCCCCTCTGCTACTTCATTTTAAGTATATAGAGATACAAGGGATTTCTGTATATTGATTTTGTGTCCTGTGACCTCACTGAATTCACTTAACAGTTCTAGCAGTTTTTTTTGGTGGAATCTTTAGGGTTTTCTATATATAATATCATGTCATCTGCAAATGTGAAAGTTTTACTCTTTCCTTTCCCATTTGGATGTATTTTATTTCTTTTTCTTTTCTGATTGCTATGGGCAGGACTTCTAGAACTATGTTGAATAAAGGAGGTGAGAGTGGACATCCTGGTCTTCTTCCTGATCTCAGGGGGAAAGCTCTCAGTTTTTCACTGTTGAGAATGGTGTTAGCGGTGGGTTTTTCATATATGGTCTTTATTATGTTGAGGTATGTTCCCTCTAAACCTACTTTGCTGAGAGTTTTTATCATGAATGGATGTTGTACTTTGTCAAATGCTTTTTATGCATCTAGTGAAATGATCATATGGTTTTTATCCTTTCTCTTGTTGCTATGATGTATTACATTGATTTGTGAAACCGAACCGTACTTGTGTCCCAGGAATAAATCCCACTTAATTGTGATGAATGATTTTTTTAATATATTGTTGGATTCAATTTGTTAGCATTTTGATGAGGGTTTTTGCATTTGTGTTCATCAGAGATATTGGCCTGTTCTCTTTTTTGCAGTGTCTTTTTTTTTTTTTTTATGTTATGTTATGTCACCATACAATATATAATTAGTTTTTGATGTGGTGATCCACGATCCATTGTTTTCGTATAACACCCAGTGCTCCATGCAGTACATACCCTCCTTAATACCCATCACCGGGCTAACTCATCCCCCCACCCCTCTCCCCTCTAAAACCCTGTTCATTTCTCAGAGTCCATAGTCTCTCACGGTTCATCTCTCTCTCTGATTCCCCCCCTTCAGTTTTCCCTTCCTTCTCCTAGTGTCCTCCATGCTATTCTTTATGTTCCACAAATAAGTTAAACCATATGATAATTGACTTTCTCTGCTTGACTTATTTCACTTAGCATAATCTCCTCCAGTCCCATCCATGTTGATGTAATTTTTGCAGTGTCTTTATCTGGTTTTGGTATCAGGGCTGATGTTGTCTTTGGCCCACTTTTTAATCAGGTTGTCTTATTGTTGAGTTTTAAGAGTTCTTTGTATATTTTGGATAATAGTGCCTTATCAGATGTATATTTTGCATATATTTTCTCCTAGTCTGTGGCTTATCTTTTCATTCTCTTAATCTGCAAATATTTTTATATCCCCCATCCTTCTGGGAATACAGTTACATGCATATTAGAGTACTTGATCGTTTTCACAAATTACAGAAGCTTTGTTCATTGTTTCAATCTTTTTTGTCTTTAGACTTCTATTTAGTTTCAGTTGTTTTATCTTCAAGTTCACTGATTTTTGTTCTGCAGTATTCACTGTGCTATTAATCCCATCCAATTAGTTTTTCTTCCCACACATTAAGTATTTTCACTTAAAGATTTTCTGTTGATTTTTTTTTGTATTTTCAGTTTCTCTTCTCATTATGTTTCCCTTAGTATCCTTGAACACATTTACAATAGCTATTTTAATGTGCTTTTCTGGTAATTCTATTAATTCTGTCATTTTAGGGTCCATTTCTATTGACTAATTTTCCCCTAAGTTATGGGTCATATTTTGCTGCTCCTTTTCATACCTAGCAATTTTTTATTGAGTGCTGGGTATTGTGAATACTGGATTGTGTTTTTTTTTCTTTTTTTCCTCTTAAAGGGTGTTAGATTTTGCTTTGGTAGGTAGTAATACTTGCTTATCAGCTTTGTTTTTTGAAGGCTATTTAAAAGCTCTATTATGGTGGATTTGGAATAACTTTAGTCTTGGACTGTTTATCTTTTTGTCAAGGTGTGACCCTTCTGGAGTTTCTACTGAGTGCCCTGAGTACTCTTCCCTTTAGCTGATCAGAACTTCAACATCCCCCAGTCCTGTGTGAGCTCTGAGAATTGTTTACAGTTCCCAATAATTCTTCGCCTCTCTCAGAGAAATTTCACCCCATGCACTCATGACTTAATGTTAGCAATAGATACAAGAAGAACACTGTGCAAATTTCTGGAGCTCTTTCTCTACCACATAGATTCCAACTGCCCTGACTTCAATCTTGTGTCTTCCACTCAGTGATTCTATTGTAGTTGATTGGGATCCACCTCCCTGCACTGCTTTCCAGATAGTGACTCTAGACAGAAAGCCAGGGCAATCGTAAGACTCACCTCCTTTGTTTCCTTTTTCCCAAAAATCACAGTCCTGTGCTGCCTGTTGTTCAATAGCTTAAGAAAAAAAATCACTTGGCATATTTTGTTAAGTTTACAAATTATGGTAGCAGTATAAATCTAGTTCCAATTCCTTCATCATGGTTGGAAGCAGCATTTCCAATATTAAATATTTTGAAATTATGCAATCTTTCTCCAGCTGTGGTTGAGAGCTTATTCTAGCTCAACCCCTTTGGTAACTGGTAAGAGACAAGGCCAGGGGGGAGTCTATGCCCTAAACCCCGCACTTGAAAGGAACACGAACACACACACACACACGAATTTCTTCAGGAGCGCATGGACAGCAAGCCTCTGTCAGTTGAGATCTGATGTTCAGCACTGATACAGCAGGATCTATAACCAAAACATACTCCCTGACTTACACTGTGTTCTTGAATCAAAATGTTACGAAATGCTCCTATATTTGAATGCCATGAAGATTGGTGGCATGTGCCACTGAGGATTTCAGAGGCAGACACTGCTTTATTTAGGGTGCTAAGAGAATTTGAATGGCAGAAGCACTTAGTGAAAAAAAAGAAAAATTAACTTGTCAGATGTTTCCTCTCAGACAGTCTGAATACAATAAATTCTTATTTATCTTTGCCAGTAGTGCCAAATGTTCAATTTCTTGCTTTTCTTTGTGTTGTACCAGAGATAGTCACAAATTACTGTAGCATTTGCAACAGTTGCACATAGCAACTGAAGAATGATTGGAAATAGTAAAAAAAAAATCACTATTTCTGTTAAATTTATATGTATGTAGATGTAAGCATCACATGTGGGAAGTATGATACTGATTCTTTACCACCAACTCGACTGATACTGCATCCTAGACTTGAATTTGTTAAGCTTTGTTAAAATATTTATTAAGGTTTAGAGAAGTTTTCAAAAGAGCAGATTTTATAATTTCAGCATTATTTAAAACTTGTCTCATTTTGCTATTCATTAGTTATAATTTATATTTTGCCTTACAATCTTAATAGATCATTTTGGACATGTGAGAAGAAATGAACTCTCAAAAGCACGAACAAATTTATTTTTTAAAGATGTAACTTAAATTTTTGATAAAAAATATATTCAAGATTTGTATACTTTGAATAAATTGTATTTTAATATTTTATACCATTGAGAATGAGTACAGGTTGAAATCACGATAAATGTAGAAAATACTACAAATGGAGTTCAGTTAAATAGCTCAAGAGGAAAGAATAAACATTTTCAGTATGAAAGTATGTATTTGTCAAGTCAGGAGGATAGAATGTATTCTATTTCACAGTTAGTACATCATGATTGGTAACTTTTAAATAGTTGCACTTACAGTGTGAGAGCCATCGGTTGTATTGCTGCTCTGGACCACATGAACATTAGGGGTGAGCCTTGATGAGAAGGATGGAGACAAAATCTCTTCCCCGGTTGTGAGAGGGTCTCTTTGTATGAGTTGGGTCCAGACAGGGCAACATAAGGAGGGGGGAGTAGAGGAAGACTGGCTTGAGAACATTTGTCCCCAGAATTGCTGATTTGGACCCCAGTCTGCGGTTGGCTTTCACTAGCCAGTGGTTCTGTGGTGGACACTGAGGGCGAGCAGGTGGGGCTTGGGGGCAGGATTCCAGCCAGCAGAGAACTTCAGTGCAAACAGGGCCAGTGAGACAGACGTCGGTTCATGTAGACAAAGTCAGAGGCAGTGATGAAGGTGGTTGGGACAGAGGGGGAAATAGACAGGAAATACCCACCCTATCTCCCCTCTGGGTGCCCCAAAGACACACCAGCACCCCTTGGATGTAGGCTCCCTTTGGCCAGTTGTGCCAACACGCTTGGGATGCTTCCTACACCAGTCATGACTAGCCAGACTCTGAGCTGTTGGAAAATATCACTAACTCCTGCTCAAAGAAAGGGGTAGGGGACAAAAATATAATAGGGGATATTTTTAATCTCTCCCATGTGATTAAGAATAGTACTTGAAGTAATGTTTTATAAACAGTTTAGTCATAAGCACCTCACTAGGCTTGTCTCCTGTGACAAAATTTATGTTCTGTTTGTGATTGGTTCTGCTGGGTTACTTGGGCTGAGTCAAGATGGATGGCGTGTGTCTTTGTGCCACTTGCCACACTAACTCTAGACACCGGGAGAGCTTTGGGTAGGAGGGAATGGCCACCAGCATTTCCTGGACCACCTCCGCTGTGAAAGGAAACTGTACCTGGAAGAAACACTCAGTGAAACAAATCAGAGAAATTTAAAAATAACCACGTGGGGCCATTTTATTTGGCTAGCGAATATTGCATATTTCTCGCCAGAATGATTTCTGTCCCGTACAGTATCGGCAAAGCCCAAATTGGCGATTGCTTTACCCACGGTGGAATGTTAGTGCCGGTTACAAATAAGCCAACGATGCATGCTCTATTAGACGGGAAGACCACCCACGTTCGTTTCTGGATTTCCAGTACCTAGCTCATCACAGGGGGGTTGGGGGGTGGGGGTGGTCCTCAGCCCTGACTGCACATTACAAACACCAGGGTTGCTCATAAAAATACTGCTGCCAGAGTCCCACTCCAGGCCAATTAAATCAGAATCTCTCAGAGACTGGGTGCTGGCATGTTCTCTTTTTTTAAAGCTTCCCAGGTGATTGTAATGCACAGTTAAGGCTGGCCTTGGCTAAGCTGTCAAGGTAGACATATAGTATTTATTCAGTGAGCATGCAATGCTCTGTCTGAACTTGGCACAAATAGCTGGTGTAGATACTAGTATACCTGAGAACGGAAAGGATGGGGAAAGGGTTGTATCCTTCCAGTTAGCAAGCTGCAGAATTAGAGTGGCTCATCGCGGGGCGGGTGTGTGTGTGTGTGTGGGTGTGTGTGTGTGTGTGTGTGTGTGTGTGTGTGTGTGTGTGTGTGTGTGTGACTTTAGGCTCTTCGCGGAAGCAGGGAGGCAACAGCATTTGTAAGACTGCCTCTTCTGGCCAGAAGTCCAGGGCGGTGCTAAAATAATTAGAACTTTAAAGTTGTATCCCATCTGCTGCTTCCTGTGGAGCAAATAACCTCTGTGTGGATTTTCCCATTTGCTCATGTGTCTGAGATCGATGCAGTACCCTGGCTGGCCCATTGACCCTGGCAAAGGGACAAGGTTGGCCATTCTCTGTGTGTGTGAAATGCACAACCCCAGACCACTCAGTTCTTTGAGCTTTACATTGGTGCCAGAATGTGAATCTGGGCCTAAGGGGTCTCCCAGCCCACATATTTTTTAATTTCTCAAATCCACAGAATGATCTATGAGTTTGTGCACAAGACAAATCTTAAACATTGAACCAGCATTTCTGATGAGAGACTTAAGGAATATACTGAAAGGATACTTAATGGCTCTTTTTTTCTCTCTCTTGTCTTCTCTGGGAAGGGGAATCAGGATATATCCATGCACACGTGACTACTTTTGTTAGTATTTTTCTTTGCAGCTAGTTCTTTATGGGCATGTCCCTCATCTTCATTATTGACTATGTGTGGCTGGAGTTCCAAATGCGTATTGAAGTCAAATGCGTACTGACGTGGGACTATCCAAAAAGAAAGAACATCACACCTAGTGTTGCAATGTTTTTCACTGCTACTTGTATCCCCTAGTAACATGTCTTAACAGCAGAGACATGTTTGAACATTTTGGGAGCTTGCTTAATAACTGAGATAAGCTACTTTAGGTTGTTGAGAAAATAAAAGAATGAATGGAAAGATGAATAGAGAGATAAATGGGTGGAGGGCCTATGTAGCAACCTCTGACATCTGTGGCTGGCCCGTGATTTGTCCTGTGTTGCAAAACTGGCCCATCGTGGCTTCAGTTCCATTCAGGTTTTGTCTATGTAGAAGGAGCTACATCTGCTGATTGCTGGTGAGGCCAACATTGATTTCACTCTGTGGCAGATTTTGTTCTTTTCTGGTTATCGACCAGAACTTCAGCTGTTTCCTGTGTCCTTGGGCCTGTAATTGATTGTGAGGGCAGAATAAAGTGAAATGTTTAGGATATATTGCAAGAACAGAATTAACTTTCAAAACATGCAAGTTTATCGTTCATTCTGCTTATGGTCTTCTACAGCTCATCAACAGTGACAAGTGTCTTTGGAAGCTTGCTGCCACTTGTAAGATCAGAAAAATATTACTACATCTTGGAAATCTTATAGTTAGGAACCTGGAGTTAGCTAGTCCATTTATAGATGAGGAAACGGAGACCCTCAGAGATGGATTTGTCTCAGGACATGCAATAGCACAATGAAAACTAGGACCCAGATGGGCATAACTGGTCAAACTGGGTCAGGTAGCAAAATCTGATGTGGACCCCTTGTCATAGGACAGGGTCCTCCTTTTTTGCTACTACAAATAGGGAAAATCTATTTGTCAAGGCAGAGAGATTTGGGAGATGGGATGGGCAGCAATAAAAAGGTGGGGAGAAAGGGAGGGTAAGTATTTGTCTAGGTAGGACTGGACTTCCTCATAGCTATAGCTAATATTCTAGTAGCTTGGGCTGTTGGGATTTCCATTGACTGGGACTCAGGGGCACTTAGGAATTGATTGAGACCTGAACTGGTAGCTGATGTGAAAATGTTGGGGTTTGGGAGTGAACAGTCAAGAAAGAATTCTTGAGGTATCTTTGGTGCAAAAAGTGTAGTTTTATTAAAGCATGGGGACAGGACCTGTGGGCAGAGAATGCTGCTCTGGGGTCGTGAGGGGCTGACTATATACTTTCAAGTTGGGAGGGAGTTAGGGATAGTGTAATTCTCTAAGGAATTTGGAAGCAAGGTTTCCAGGATCTTGAGGGACTAGATGTTCGAAAGAGGTCATTTACTACTCTCTAGTAAAACCTTAATCATGAGACTCTTCAGATGTATATCAGTGGGCCATATGCTTAGAAGATGATTGCTAACATATATCTTGGTGGGTAGAGATAAAGGAAGTTTCCAAAGGAATTTTTATGTGTTAAAGGAGACTTACAGGATGCTGGAGGTTGAATTAATGTTAAGCTAAAGAACTAACACCGAGGCAGTGAGTTCCTGGAGGAAATCGCTCTGCCTCCCTCAAGGACTTGTTGATGGGCTATAAGTTGTAAGGAAATTTAATTTTTTTCCTTTGCCTTTGTTCTCCACATCAATGGCCACATCTTACTGGCCTCAGAACCAGCTTTAGGATGCCTCACTTCTGTGCTCTTGACCAGTTGACCCATGGCTGTGACAAACATACCTTTCCTGCCCTGGTAATCACTTCGGCAATCCCTAGTCACACATGGCCCCCCTCCGTCTAAGGCCTGCATCAGTTTACTTTCCTAACTATCTCCAGAACTCAACCTCCAGTCTGGACATTTTAGGGGTAAAATTAGGATAAACATGACAAATTAAACCTTGACTATCACAGCAGTGAATTATGATAGCATTCCTTGGATGAAGAGTCCGCTGAGGAAGGAAAAAGTGAATTGGATATTACAATATACATTGTATATTACTCAGATCGATGTCAGTGGGGTCCTATTGCACTGCCCACATGCAGGAAAGCTCTGGGAAGTTAAGTCACTCATAAGTATTTTCAACCTAGAGATGTGTTGTGCTGAATAGTAAATTTGACTGGGAGTCTGAAGACCGGGGTTCTACAGCTAGTTCTGCTAGTGGAGAGCTGCTTGACCTTGGCAACGTCACCTTTCCTCTTTGGGTCTCCTTTCCTCATCTGTGTCATGAGATAGTGAGACTAGGAAGCCTCTAGATTTTCTTTTGGTTCTAACATCCTAATTAGTGTTTCATGAAACTAATTATTCCTTTCACTCTCTTTTCTTCATCCATGGGCCACTGATGGCAGCGTGTGGAAAGGCGGTAGACAGTGAGCCGGCCAATACGGGGGGCTAAGCACTGGTCCACTGACAACCAGTTCACCAGCTGTGGTAGCCTGTTACTTCACCAGTTGGGACATGTCACCTGTGAACTTCACCGAACATGCTTATCACTCCCTTTTCTCCTCAAAACAGCCACTCACTTTGAAGAAACTTCCACGTCTTTCTCCCCAGCCATAGCCTCACCAGCCTCTAGCAGGGCATAGAGTGGTACACTGATTCCCCCTTTTCGTGCTCAGCACCCAAGACTGAACCTCAGTCCTAAGCTGCAAAAAGGGAATAGTTAATAGCTAATAGTTAATAATTAATAGCTCTTGGAGAGCTGTTAATACAGCCTGATGAAACAAGCCATATTTTTATTTGGAGACCCTGGGATCTGAAGCACAAAGTATAACTTTTAAAATACTCTTGAACTTTAGGTTTCATCTTTGGTTCCAAAAAACATTGACCCCATATACGTCTTTGCCCTGTAGAAGTATCATATGTATCATCCAGCATAGCTTTTCGTTGATTTTTACTCTTCTATAGTTCCCTTCTTTGTCTCAGGAATTAATACATGGACATTCTTTGGTCCTAGAGGAAGCACTTTACCCAGGAAATGAAAGTCTGTGGTTTTCTCTGACAACCTTCATTTTGCGTTTCTTTGAGATGGATTCCTGAGTCATGTAACCAGTGAACTATGCCAAGTTCCTTTATGAAAATCTCACTGAAGTCTGTAAGATCAGCAAAGAATCACAGATTAGAACAGTATTTGACCAAAAAGAGACTTTAAAGATTATCAAATCCAATCCTCTCTTTTTATAGATAAGGAAGCAGGCTCAGAGAGGTGAAGTAACTTGTCCGAGGTAACACAGCTTATAAGTAACACAGACTGAGAGCTAGAATCAAAGTCTCCTAATTTATAGCCTATGTATTTTAGCAGGGGAAGATGGAACAAATGGACCAAACACAGCCACCTTTTTCTTAACTTTATGTTCTAAGGAAGCCCATTTTTCGATTTTGTATTCTCAAGTTTTGTCACTAAATTTGCTATTTTAACAAAAGTTTTCAATATCATAAAATAATCTTGGTACTAACATGTATTCTAAGAATATCTCCCTAGAACAGGGTAGTAAACTCAAACTCCTCTGGGGATAGGCAGATAATGGGGGATAAAACCAGTGGGAATGGAGGGGCTTCTGACAACCTGGAGCTAGAAGACTTGCCTTATTGGCCTTAGTGTCCTCTTTCTCTTCCTCCTCCCCCTCCCTGTCCCTGTCCTTCTCTTCCTCCAACATTAACAGAGCAGTGGACCAACAAGACAGTGCAGCCTGGGTGACCAGTTTATTCCCCTAGTGGAAGCTATAGGTTCTTTTCCTGTCCTCTGAGCGTGGATTCTTTCTCACCCACCAGTTAATCCCCAGCACAGCATCTGTCATCTTGTAGGTAGTCAATAAATATGTTTTCAGTGGGTCGGTGACTAAATATGTATCGAGGTTGGGATTTTGAAATCAATGTAATGATTTTCTTTTGTGAAGATAAACTGGTTCAGAGCTTGATGAAAACTTTTCTACAATTTACCATGTAGTAGAGCGTAATAATTCTTAAACTGTGAGCACCTCAGGAAGGCCATCCCTTATTAACAACTGAGTGTGAATTAATCCCACTCAGTTTGCTTTCCTCCTCACCCTGAATTGCATGCAGTTACATTCGGAGGAAGAATAAGGCATAGGAAAAGAGGAATCCTGGGCCAGCAGGTGGGTTGGGAGGCTGGCCTCGCTGCACAAGTGAGGACAGGGAGAAGGGGCTTCAGAGGGCAGAAAGAGAGTGAAAATGTTGATACAAGTAGCAAACAGTGCCTATTTTATAATTTTGTTTAAGGCTGGTACCGTGGGATTCCAATATGAAGGAAATAGGCTCACTTTCAGATGTAGATGACTCATAAACAAGCTCATTATAAATTCTTGGAAGAGATTTTGCCTTGTATTCTGTTTCTTTATCTGAGAATTATTTCTCCCCTGTAACCTCTCCTCCCCCTACCCCAAACCATTACACTGGATAGAAACGTATCTCCCCCCCATATATCATTGGGGCCAGGTATCATCAGTGAAATCCTCATCATTTCAATCACAACATAGCCTGTAGTTCAACACACACCATTGGGCCTTCAGGCAACATGCCAAACACATGTCCTTGCTTAGGGGAATCAGCAGCAGAAGGGCTTCAAATTGCACTTTTCCAAACCTGTTGTGCAGTCGTGCCAACAGAACGGGGAAAATTTCCTTTCAAAGCTGCCATGGAGAGCATCCAGATGTTTTCACTGACCTGAAGTGCACCTGCACCAGAGGCTGCTTGTTACAGCAGCTGCCAGGATCCCTTGGGAAAGCCAGCTGCACTAACCACCATGAATGGTGTCATGAAGCTTCAGGGGAGAGACTGCTGGACTTCACCCCAGACGATGTGGGTTTGGCTCCCAGCTCTGCACTCTCCTGGCAGGGGGTCTTGAGTGAGCCCCTCCACCTCCCCGAGCTTCCCTTTGCGGATCTGTAACTCAGCATGGCAACCCTGCTCCACCCATCAACAGACTGGTCATTTCCTTGTCTTCCACTCTGTGCTGGGCACGGCTGTGCATCCGATAGTGCCTTTCTTCCTCACTGCAGCCCTGTGGGTGGTTAGACACCGTCATTACCCTCCTTTTCCAGTGGTAAAAGTTCAGTTCAGGGTGCTTACGAGAACGAGGGTAGCACAGCTAGGAAGGGGCAAAGCTGAGGTTGGAAACCAGGCCTGCTTCCAGAGTTGTTGAAAGGACCAAAGGTGATACTGTGCATGAAAGGGCTTTGAAACTGTAATCTAGAGATTGTGAACACAAGTGATTTAAGAGTACAGAATTTTTTTTTAATTTAATTCAATTTTATTTTTTTTATTTTTATTTTTTTTAAAGATTTATTCATTTACTTGACAAAGAGAGAGAGAGCACAGGCAGGGGGAGTGGGAGCAGGAGAAGCAGGCTCCTGGCCAAGCAGGGAGCCCAATGTGGGGCTCGATCCCAGGACCCTGAGCCAGAGGCAGACACTTAACTGACTGAGCCAGGTGCCCCTAAAAAACATTTATTCCAGTATAGTTAACATACAATGTTACATTAGTTTCAGGTGTGTAATATAATGATTCAACACTTCCATCCAACACCCGGTGCTCATCACAAGTGCACTCCTTAATCCCCATCACCCATTTCACCCATTTGCCCACCCATCCCCCTTATGGGAACCACCACTTTATTCTCTCTAGTTAAGAGTCTGATTCTTGGTTTGCCTCTCTCTCTCTCTCTGTCTTCCCCTTTGCTTATTTGTTTTGTTTCTTAAATACCACCTATGAGTGAAATCATATGGTATTTGTCTTTCTCTAACTTATTTTGATTAGCATGAAATTCTCTAGCTCCATCCATGTTGTTGCTAATGGCAAGATTTCATTCTTTTTATGGCTGAGTGATATTCCACTGTGTATATATACCACAACTTCTTTATCCATTCATTTATCAATGGACACTTGGGCTGCTTCCATAATTTGGCTATCGTAAATAATGCTGCTATAAACATAGGGGTGCATGTATGTCTTTGAATTAGTGTTTTTGTATTTTGGGGTAAATACCCAGTAGTGGGATTACTGAATCATAGGGTAGTTCTATTTTTAACTTTACAAGGAATCTCCATGCTGTTTTCCGCAGTGGCTGCACCAGCTTGCATTCCCACCAACAGTGCAAAAGTTATCTTTTTCTCCACATCCTTGTCAACATTTGTTGTTTCTTGTGTTTCTGATTTAGCCATTCTGACAGGTATGAAGTGATACCTCATTGTGGTTTTGATTTGCATTTCCCTGATGATGAGTGATGTTGAGCACCTTTTCATTTGTCTGTTGGATATCTGTATGTTTTCTTTGGAGAAGTGTCTATTCATGTCTTCTGCTCATTTTTTTTTAAATTTTTTTATTCTTATGTTAATCCCCATACATTACATCATTAGTTTTAGATGTAGTGTTCCATGATTCATTGTTTGTGCATAACATCCAGTGCTCCATGCAGAATGTGCCCTCCTCAATACCCATCACCAGGCTAACCCATCCTCCCCTCTAGAACCCTCAGTTTGTTTTTCAGAGTCCATTGTCTCTCATGGTTCGTCTACCCCTCCGATTTCCCTCCCTTCATTCTTCCCCTCCTGCTACCTTCTTCTTCTTCTCCTTCTTTTTTATTTTTCTTAACATATATTGCATTATTTGTTTCAGAGGTACATATCTGAGATTCAACAGTCTTGCACAATTCACAGTGCTTACCAGAACACATACCCTCCCCAGTGTCTATCACCCAGTCACCCCATCCCTCCCACCCCACCCCCCCCCAGCAACCCTCAGTATGTTTCCTGCAATTAAGAATTCCTCATATCAGTGAGGTCATATGATACATGTCTTTCTCTGTTTGACTTATTTCACTCAACATAATACCCTCCAGTTCCATCCACGTCATTGCAAATGGCAAGATCTCATTCCTTTTGATGGCTGCATAATATTCCATTGTATATATATACCACTTCTTCTTTATCCATTCATCTGTCGATGGACATCTTGGCTCTTTCCACAGTTTGGCTATTGTGAACATTGCTGCTATAAACATCAGGGTGCACGTACCCTTTCGGATCCCTACATTTGTATCTTTGGGGTAAATACCCAGTAGTGCAATTGCTGGATCATAGGGTAGCTCTATTTTCAACTTTTTGAGGAACCTCCATACTGTTTTCCAGAGTGGCTGCACCAGCTTGCAT
>NC_058415.1:12544225-12557958 GCF_002201575.2 Neomonachus schauinslandi
GCATTCCCACCAACAGTGTAGGAGGGTTCCCCTTTCTCCGCATCCCCGCCAACATCTGTCGTTTCCTGACTTGTTAATTTTAGCCATTCTGACTGGTGTGAGGTGGTATCTCACTGAGGTTTTGATTTGGATTTCCCTGATGCCGAGCTATGTTGAGCACTTTTTCCTGTGTCTGTTGGCCATTTGGATGTCTTCTTTGGAAAAATGTCTGTTCATGTCTTCTGCCCATTTCTTGACTGGATTCTTTGTTCTTTGGGTGTTGAGTTTGATGAGTTCTTTATAGATTTTGGATACTAGCCCTTTATCTGATATGTCATTTGCAAATATTTTCTCCCATTCTGTCGGTAGTCTTTTGGTTTTGTTGACTGTTTCCTTTGCTTTGCAAAAGCTTTTTATCTTGATGAAGTCCCAATAGTTCATTTTTGCCCTTGCTTCCCTTGCCTTTGGCGATGTTTCTAGGAAGAAGTTGCTTCAGCTGAAGTCGAAGAGGTTGCTGCCTCTGTTCTCCTTTAGGATTTGGATGGACTCCTGTCTCACATTGAGGTCTTTCAACCATTTGGAGTCTATTTTTGTGTGTGGTGTAAGGAAATGGTCCAGTTTCATTCTTCTGCATGTGGCTATCCAATTTTCCCAAAACCATTTGTTGAAGAGACTGTATTTTTTCCATTGGACATTCTTTCCTGCTTTGTCAAAGATTAGTTGACCATAGAGTTGAGGGTCCATTTCTGGGCTCTCTGTTCTGTTCCATTGATCTATGTGTCTGTTTTTGTGCCAGTACCATACTGTCTTGATGATGACAGCTTTGTAATAGAGCTTGAAGTCTGGAATTGTGATGCCACCAGCTTTGCTTTTCTTTTTCAACATTCCTCTGGCTATGCGGGGTCTTTTCTGGTTCCATACAAATATTAGGATTATTTGTTCTGTTTCCTTGAAAAAAGTGGATGGTATTTTGATGGGGATTGCATTGAATGTGTAGATTGCTCTAGGTAGCATTGACATCTTCACAATATTTGTTCTTCCAATCCATGAGCATGGAACGTTTTTCCATTTCTTTGTGTCTTCCTCAATTTCTTTCATGAATATAGTTTTCGGAGTACAGATCCTTTGTCTCTTTGGTTAGATTTATTCCTAGGTATCTTATGGTTTTGGGTGCAATTGTAAATGGGATCGACTCCTTAATTTCTCTCTCTTCTGTCTTGTTGTTGGTGTATAGGAATGCCACTGACTTCTGTGCACTGATTTTATATCCTGCCACTTTACTGAATTCCTGTATGAGTTCTAGCAGTTTTGGGGTGGAGTCTTTGGGGTTTTCCACATAAAGTATCATATCATCTGCAAAGAGTGAGAGTTTGACTTCTTCTTTGCCGATTTGGATGCCTTTGATTTCTTTTTGTTGTCTGATTGCTGTGGCTAGGACTTCCAATACTATGTTGAATAGCAGTGGTGATAGTGGACATCCCTGCTGCATTCCTGACCTTAGGGGGAAAGCTCTCAGTTTTTCCCCATTGAGAATGATATTCGCTGTGGGTTTTTCATAGATGGCTTTTATGATATTGAGGTATGGACCCTTTATGCCCATACTCTGAAGAGTTTTGATAAAGAAAGGATGCTGTACTTTGTCAAATGCTTTTTCTGCATCTATTGAGAGGATCATATGATTCTTGTTCTTTCTTTTGTTAATGTATTGTATCACGTTGATTGATTTGCGGATGTTGAACAAACCTTGCAGCCCAGGGATAAATCCCACTTGGTTGTGGTGAATAATCCTTTTAATGTACTGTTGGATCCTATTGGCTAGTATTTTGGTGAGAATTTTTGCATCCATGTTCATCAGGGATATTGGTCTGTAATTCTCCTTTTTGATGGGGTCTTTGTCTGGTTTTGGGATCAAGGTAATGCTGGCCTCATAAAACGAGTTTGGAAGTTTTCCTTCCATTTCTATTTTATGGAACAGTTTCAGAAGAATAGGTATTAATTCTTCTTTAAATGTTTGGTAGAATTCCCCTGGGAAGCCATCTGGCCCTGGGCTTTTGTTTTTTGGGAGATTTTTGATGACTGCTTCAATTTCCTTAGCGGTTATAGGTCTGTTCAGGTTTTCTATTTCTTCCTGGTTCAGTTTTGGTAGTTGATACATCTCTAGGAATGCATCCATTTCTTCTATGGCATAGAGTTGCTCATAATATGTTCTTATAATTGTTTGTATTTCTTTGGTGTTGGTTGTGATCTCTCCTCTTTCATTCATGATTTTCTTGATTTGGGTCATTTCTCTTTTCTTTTTGGTAAGTCTGGCCAGGGGTTTATCAATCTTGTTAATTCTTTCAAAGAATCAGCTCCTAGTTTCATTGATCTGTTCTACTGTTCTTTTAGTTTCTATTTCATTGATTTCTGCTCTGATCTTTATTATTTCTTTTCTCCTGCTGGGTTTAGGCTTTATTTGCTGTTCTTTCTCCAGCTCCTTTAGGTGTAGGGTTAGGTTGTGTACTTGAGACCTTTCTTGTTTCTTGAGAAAGGCTTGTATTGCTATATACTTTCCTCTTAGGACTGCCTTTGCTGCATCCCAAAGATTTTGAATAGTTGTGTTTTCATTTTCATTGGTTTCCATGAATTTTTAAAATTCTTCTTTAATTTCCTGGTTGACCCATTGATTCTTCAGTAGGATGCTCTTTAGCCTCCATGTATTTGAGTTCTTTCCGACTTTCCTCTTGTGATTGAGTTCTAGTTTCAAAGCATTGTGGCCTGAAAATAGGCAGGGAATGATCCCAATCTTTTGGTACTGGTTGAGACCTGATTTATGACCTAGGATGTGATCTATTCTGGAGAATGTTCCATGGGGACTAGAGAAGAATGTGTATTCCGTTGCTTTGGGATGGAATATTCTGAATATGTCTGTGAAGTCCATTTGGTCCAGTGTGTCATTTAAAGTCTTTATTTCCTTGTTGATCTTTTGCTTAGACGATCTGTCCATTTCAGTGAGGGGGGTGTTAAAGTCCCACACTATTATTGTATTGTTGTCGATGTGTTTCTTTGCTTTTGCTATTAATTGCCTTATATAATTGGCTGCTCCCATGTTAGGGGCATAGATATTTGCAATTGTTAGATCTTCTTGTTGGATAGACCCTTTAAGTAGGATATAGTGTCCTTCCTCATCTCTTATTACAGTCTTTGGTTTAAAACCTAATTTGTCTGATATAAGGATTGCCACCCCAGCTTTCTTTTGGTGTCCATTAGCATGGTAAATGGTTTTCCACCCCCTCACTTTCAATCTGGGGGTGTCTTTGGTTCTAAAATGAGTCTCTTGCAGACAGCATATCGATGGGTCTTGTTTTTTAATCCAATCTGATAGCCTGTGTCTTTTGATTGGGGCATTGAGCCCATTTACATTCAGGGTAACTATTGAAAGATAGGAATTTAGTGCCATTGTATTGCCTGTAAGGTGACTGTTACCGTATATTGTCTGTGTTCCTTTCTAGTCTATGTTGCTTTTAGGGTCTCTCTTTGCTTAGAGGACCCCTTTCAAGATTTCCTGTAGGGCTGGTTTTGTGTTTGCAAATTCCTTTAGTTTTTGTTTGTCCTGGAAGCTTTTTATCTCTCCTTCAATTTTCAATGACAGCCTAGCTGGATAGAGTATTCTTGGCTGCATATTTTTCTCATTTAGTGCTCTGAATATATCCTGCCAGTCCTTTCTGGCCTGCCAGGTCTCTGTGGATAGGTCTGTTGCCAATCTAATGTTTCTACCCTTGTAGTTTACATATCTCTTGTCCCGAGCTGCTTTCAGGATTTTCTCTTTGTCTCTGAGACTCGTAAGTTTTACTATTAGATGTCGGGGTGTTGACCTATTTTTATTGATTTTGAGAGGGGTTCTCTGTGCTTCTTGGATTTTGATGCCTGTTTCCTTCCCCAAATTAGGGACGTTCTCTGCTATAATTTGCTCCATTATACCTTCTGCCCCTCTCTCGCTTTCTTCTTCTTCTGGGATCCCAATTATTCTAATGTTGTTTCATCTTACAGTATCGCTTATCTCTCGAATTCTGCCCTCGTGATCCAGTAGTTGTTTATCTCTCTTTTTCTCAGCTTCTTTATTTTCCATCATTTGGTCTTCTATATTACTGATTCTCTCTTCTGCCTCATTTATCCTAGCAGTTAGTGCCCCCATATTTGATTGCACCTCATTAATAGCCTTTTTGATTTCAACTTGGTTAGATTTTAGTTCTTTTACTTCTCCGGAAAGGGTTTCTCTAATAACTTCCATGCTTTTCTCAAGCCCAGCTAGTATCTTTAAAGTGATGATTCTGAACTCTAGATCTGACATCGTACTAATGTCTGTATTGAGTAGGTCCCTGGCAGTCGGTACTACCTCTTGTTCTTTTTGTTGAGGTGATTTTTTCCATCTTGTCATTTTGTGCAGAGGAGAACAGATTAATGAGAGAACAAAATGCTAGCAGAGTAACAACGTTCCCAGAAAATATACTCTAAACAAATCAGAAAAGACCTGAAGCAGTGGGAAAAGAAAGGGAAAGAGAGAAAAAAGAAAAAGAAAAAAAAAAGAAAAAGATAAAGATAAAAACAAACAAAAACAGAACAAAACAAAACAACAACAACAACAAAACCAGAATGTGATCAAATATGATCAGGCTGGTATATAGATCAGTGCCACACACTAGATTTGGGGTGTATTTTGGTCTGTTAGAAGAAAGTGCCTCCCAAAATTTGAAAGAAAGAAAAACTTATATATGTACAAAAATAAGGGTTGATATGATGAAGGGATGGAATATGACTGTAAAGATGGAAATTATAAAAAATTTTATAAAAGGAATTGATAAGAAGTTGTTTGAAAAAAGAAAGAAGAGGATTTAAAAAAAGAAAAAAGAAAAAAAAGGGAGAGAATGTGATCAGGCAGGGGAGTAGAAAAAAACCATATACTAGAGATTTAGGGTATATTTTGATCTGTTAGAAGAAACTATCTCAAAATTTTAAAGAGAGAACAACTTATATATATATGCCAAAAATATGGGTAACTACTATGAAGGGATAGAATATGACTCTAAAAATGAAAAATAAAAATGTTTTTTAAAAAAGGGATTGATAAGATGTTGGTTGAAAAAGGGAAAAAGAAAAATTCAAAAGAAAAAAGAAAAAAAGACAGTTAAAAAAAAAACTAACTTTGAAAGACTAAAGAATCATGGTAAAAAAGCCATGAATTCTAAGTGCAGTATTCCCCTAGCGCTGGAGATCGCCGTTCTCATTGATCGGTAAACTTGGTCTTGGCTGGCTGTTCTCGCTCATCTTCTGGGGGAGGGGCCTGTTGCCGTGGTTTCCAAATGTCTTTGCCGGAGGCGGAATTGCCCCGCCCTTGCCCCCTCCCGGGTAAGTAATCTCCTCGGGTTTGCTCTCCGGAGCTTTTGTTCCCTGCGAGCTTTCCGTACAGCTTTGGAGGCGGAGAGTGAAAATGGCGGCCTCCCAATCTCCGCCCCGGAGGAGCCAAGAACTCGGGGCCCCGCTCCTCAGTGAGCCCCCAGACAAAAGCAGTCAGTCACTCCCGGCTCCCCGGTCTCCAGCCACACTCCGTGCTCACCCAACCTGTGACCGAGCATTTCTGTCTCTGGCACCTGACTCGGTGTGGAGTCTCCAAACCCAGCAGATCCCTGTGGTGCGCTCCCATGCCGCTCTTCCCGGGGGAGGAAGGGGAGTCTCCCCGGATCTGCCGCTTGTTGGGTCCCTGCTGGAGGAGCAGGGGCCCCACTGTGCCGCGGATCACAGTTTATGGCCACCCCGAGCTGAGAGCCCGCGCCTGGGCTCCGCCTCTGCAGCCGGCTTCCCTGCTCCGTTACCTGGGAGCTCTGCCGCACTCAGGCACCCCCGGTCTTTCTGTGACCCCGAGGGTCCTGAGACCACACTGTCCCACAAGGGTTCCACCCCCCGCTTAGCCACCGGAGTGACGTCCCTCGGCGGAGCAGACTTTTAAAAGTTCCGATTTTGTGCTCCGCGGCTCTATCACTTGCCAGAAGCGGTTGACGGAGGCCCCTCCCCCACTGTCTATCCTCCCGAATATCACTTCGGATTCACTTCTCCGCACGTCCTACCTTCCAGAAAGTGGTCGCTTTTCTGTTCAGAGACTTCCTGCTATTCTTTTCTTCGATCTCCTGTTGGGTTTGTAGGTGTTCAGAATGGTTTGATCCCTATCCAGCTGAATTCCTGAGAGGAGACGAAATCCAGGTCTCCTACTCCTCTGCCATCTTGCTCTGCCCCCCTTCTGCTCATTTTTTAATTGGATTACTTGTTTTCTGAGTGTTGAGTTGTAGAACTTCTTTATATACTTTGGATACTAACCCTTTATGTCATTTTCAAATATCTTCTCCCATTCAATAGGTTGCCTTTTAGTTTTGTTGATTGTTTCCTTCACTGTGTAGAAGCTTTTTATCTTGGCATAGTCCCAGGCATTTATTTTTGCTCTTGTATCCCTTGCCTCAGGAGATATACCTAGAAAAATGTTGCTGCAGCCGGTGTCAGAGACATTGCTGCCTAGGAGTATAGAATTCTCTAGTCTGAAAGGGCCCTGGCTGTGGGTGGTGGGCAAGTTATTCAAGCTCTCCCAGTCTCAGTTCCTCATCTGTGAAATGGGGATGATAACAGCACCTACCTCCTGGAGTTATTGCTAAAAATGGAATGAAATCGTGCATATAAAGCCTGGCATATTCCCATAAATATTAGCTTTTGATTTTAAGTTACTGATTATAAATGAGAGAAAATCCTGTTCACAGCCCTTTTCTCATCTTATATGCGCCATATTTGGTTCATTTCCTGTTCCCACTGAAAAACAAAAGCCAGAAGGAAAACTGATTACTAATATCAGTTTTTAGCAACAACATTTTATAGTATGAGCAACATATGTGTTTAAGGTTCTTTGTCCCTCAACCTGAATGAATGAAATTCAACATGCAGTACTTCACTAAGTCACAGACTGCCTTCTCCAGCCATGTCCATCCCATGCTGGCCTTCAGCAAGGGTTCTCAGGATCAACCCCCCCCCACCCTTCATTCCAACCTGCTTTTGCTTCTTGTCTGTTTCTTGGCTCTGAATTCTGCACTCTCCTCCCACTTCTGCTCCTTTGGGATGGCATTCATCCACTTCCTCTCTGATCGTCTCTTTTAGTGGCACCTCTGGCTTCCACCATCCCTTTGGTCTCAGACCCAAACTGTGGGTCCCAACCGAAGCCCAGAGAGCCCCACCCCTGTTGTAATTGAAGGTGGAGAGACTTTGGCTTTCCTCAGGCTTGTGTTGCTTTGTCTTCTATTGCTCCCTGTTTTTAGCTCTGGTATGATTCATGCAGGAGCATGTACCAAGCAAAATAGCAAGTGAGGCTCAGGCTGTGTCTCTCAATGTCAGACGTCCAGATGTTTCCAAAACCCAGAAGTTTTGATCATGTAGCTAAATTCCTATTCCTGACTGAATTGTTAGCTTTTCCTCCTGATGGGGCATCATGCAGGCATGGCCTGCCTGTAGCTCTGCAAGTCAAGAACAGGATCCCCCCAGTGCACAGGCATTGAAATTGTCTCTGATGAAACCTACCTTTTCTAAGTAAACAGACAAAGACATCTTTTCAGGCTAGCATCAAAACTGGATCATGTAAAGTGTTCATCAAGGCTATGAGTAGTTTTAGTAATAGGGAAAGATGGTGTAGGATTGATCTCTCTTGTTGCCAGCAAAGCATACTTTTTCAAATATATTTTTCCTCAATGGTCTCCCAGGTCTTCCTTCTGCCTACTCCTCTCTGACTCATATAGCTGCATAGATATTGTATGATCTACAGAGGAGTTACCCAGACCTGGGATGGAAGCCCAGCTACCATTGACACTCATGTGCACTGAGCAAATTAGTTAACTTCTATAGCTCCTGACAGCAGAAGTGATCAAACCTAGAACTTATTTCTTAGGAGGGGCAAAGCAGTTAATATATATAACAACTAGCAGAAACAGAGCTACGTGCATGGGATGTGTGTGTGGGTAGTTATAGGAATGGTAGTTATCCTTGCGTCTGTATAATACTGTCACCTCACGTCCTCCTCATTTTGGTGAGCCATTTGATATAAATAACTTTCTCTGATCACAGGGATCAACTGGAATTTCATGCTTATCTCAGTAGTAATTCTGGAGTAAACTGTCCATTTAAAAAATATTCCTGGGGCGCCTGGGTGACTCAGTCAGTTAAGCGTCTGACTCTTGATTTTGGCTCAGGTCACGATCTCAGGGTCGTGAGATTCAGCCCCAAGCCCAGCTCCACGCAGAGTGTGGAGCCTGCTTGAGATTCTCTCTCTCCCACTACCCCTCCACACTGCTCACATGCGTGCTAGCTCTCTCTCTTTCTCTCTAAAAAAATTAAAAATAAAATAAAATAATAAAATAAAAAATATTCCTAAAAGGAGCCTTCTTGTGCAAACACTATAGGGTTGTTGATTTGTGTGAGTGTGTGCACATGCACATGTGTATGTGTGCGTGTATCTCCTCATTTCCCGGTTCTTTCCACTGCCCAGTTTGTCTTCTCTGAGCCTCTGTTAGAAGTGGTCCTGGTAGCTGTCCAGTTGGACCGGCTGATGGAGCTGCTCCAGCTCACTGATTTCAGAATTTCCGTTGGCTTCTAACAGCCACTGTCCTTCAAATATGTCCTTCGCCAGTTTAGCACTAGATGGGCTGTTTGCTCTAAAAAATACATCTGAATGCTTTTTTTTTTTCCCCAAGAGAAAGTTCTACTAAGGTTCTCTTTTTTTTCCCCCCAGAAACCTATCCCCCTGGTGTTTGACAGTTGGCAACTTCATGCTTCATCTGCCAATGAGTAATCTGGGAGTAAATAAAGCCGTTTGGAAGGGAATTAACTCTTTGAGGGTGCCACTTTATTATGTAGGCATAATTTGAGCATTCTAAAAATATATTCTTTTCCTTTTCTCCCAGAGAGGATTTGAACTTGTTTCAAAAATACACACCATGTAAATTAAATAAATTGCAAAGATGTCAGATACAATTAAGCGTCTGCCTTCGGCTCAGGTCATGAGCCCAGGGTCCTGGGATCGAGCTCCATGTTGGGCTCCCGGCTCTGTGGGAAGCCTGCTTCTCCCTCTCCCACTCCCCCTGCTGTGTTCCCTCTCTGGCTGTGTTTCTCTCTGTCAAATAAATAAATAAAATCTTAAAAAAAAAAAAAAAGAAAAGAGTAGCACATGGCTCTGTATAGTTACTATTGTCAGATAGTCAGTTTGTCTCCAGGCTTCCCAGTAACCAAAGCAAAGAGGGAAACTCAGTTTTCAGAGATGCACTCTGGTAATACATATCCATGCGAACTTTTTCTCAAGCCAAGAGGGAATTCTCTGTGACCCCTCCCCATTACAACTCTCAAAGTGCTAGTTTGACCTGAATTGCTGGACAACTCAAAACCTTTGGGACAGTTTGTCAGCTGACCCGAGCCTAGGAACACAATGTGGCACTTGTCATGTACACGTAGACAGAATAAAGCTATAATGTTTAATCTCCTATGCCTGGACACGAGCATGACAGCGTTAGAAGGTAATGTGAGCATGCTCCTGGCTCTTCCACGTAGCAGCATTATGCAATGTAGTGTCACTGAAAACAATAGTAAGTTACTGAATGTGTGTGCTTTTAGATCATTCAACTCATGGGGAAGTTTCATTTATCCTTCGAGAGCCTGCCAGAGTTACCTCCTCTATCCTGAGAAGTTCTGAGACATTTCAGGACTCCCGGCAGAGCACAGAGCAAATGAGAGGGGGCATTCTATGTGCTCTACATTGGTAGGTCTCAGTTAGAGTGTTGTAATGAGTTCCTCTCCGACCTGCTCCTCAGCTGGACTGTGAGGTCGCTGGGAAGACTGTCACATCCATCCCCAGTACCAGTGCCTAGTATGCCGCCTCTTCGGTTAATGGGGAGCAAACGCTGTGCGTCAGCCAGAGTCCTCAGTGCTTTATGGGGCTTTCCTTTAACAGATCTGTGAGGTAGTTACGTTATCCTTCCATTTCACAGATGAAGAAACCATGGCCTAAAGAACGATTGGCCATTTCCTGAAAGTAAATGGTAGAAGAGACAACCGAAGCCCATGCTCTCAACCACAACACTGGAATGAAGACCAAGTCTTAGTGTTTTGATGGGGTGAGCCAGTCTTGGGCTTGGGAGATGCTGAACATGTCAGTGGGTTATGTTGCTGGAAAAGAGGAAGGTGTAGTGTTTATTGGGCTCTTCATCTGAATGCCCTCTCATTGTCACAGTCCCAGGAAAGGGGTTTCTAACTTATGGCTGCTGAGCATTACCTTCAGAAGCCCGGGGACATCCGTAGGGGCAAGTTCTTTATAAATCCTCATTTTTTAAATTTTTATTTTATTTTTTAATTATTATTAACATATAATGTATTATTTGTTTCAGGGGTAACTAAATCCTCATTTTTTTAGTTAAAATTTACTAATACAGCTCACAGTTTTGTAGATGGTACTATATTAACTAATTGAAAGCTACCAGATAGAAAAACAGAGACAATATTCATTGCTTCTCATTTCCCCAGAATGTTTATTCTCTCTCAGTGCAAAGCACTACTTACAAGTTTGCATTATTTCACTCTGAACTCAGCAGATTCTTAAATGACCTGACATCTCTATGGTTTTTCTGGGGGGCTGGGGGGGGGGGAAGAATGAAGCAGTTACACTGATCTAGTGTTGGTACTTACTCTAACATTTTGATAAATAAAGCCTCGTTCTGAAAGGGAATTACGCCCTTTTGATTTGCTTGGCGTATTTCTCTTCCAAGGGCGTCCCAAATAGGTTAACTACAAATATTTCTACTAATGAGATGGCCTTGAAATACCACTGCCAGGATTATAGGCGTAAATAGTGGATTTCAGTAAGTTGCTTGAGTCCCACTTTTGATGGCGTAGTAAATCTCAAAACAACCGTGGGCAGTAGATAGATGAAGAGCTTTTTTGGGTATAATTAACTTATTTGAATGTACCTACTAGCTACCTTCGCATAGCAATTCTAACTCGGTCTCAGGCTACTTTTTTTTTTTTTTAAGATTTTATTTATTTATTTGAGAGAGAGAATGAGACAGACAGAGCATGAGAGGGGGGAGGGTCAGAGGGAGAAGCAGACTCCCCGCTGAGCAGGGAGCCCAATGTGGGACTGGATCCTGGGACTCCAGGATCATGACCTGAGCCGAAGGCAGTCGCCCAAACAACTGAGCCACCCAGGCGCCCAGTCTCAGGCTACTTTAAGTACATTAAACAATTCAACATTCTTATAGGGATTCTTAATGAGCCCAAAGGATTTATAACTTAGAACAAAAAACTTTAACTTATTCATTCTTTTTTATTAGCAATTTTAATATTTATTGAGTGCTTTGTTTCTTTTTTTAAAATTTAAATTCAATTACCCAAGGTATAGTACATCGTTAGTTTTTTATATAATGTTCAGTGATTCATTAGTTGAATATAACACCCAGTGCTCATCATATCACATGCCCTCTTTAATTCCCATCACCCAGTTACCCCATCCCCCCACCCACCTCCCTTTCCTCAAACCCTCATTTTGTTTCCCGGAGTCCAGTCTCTCATGGTTTGTCTCCCTCTCTGATTTCTTTCCATCCAGTTTTCCCTCCCTTTCCCTATTGTCCTCTGTTCTATTCCTTATGTTCCACATATGAGTGAAACCATATGATAATTGTGTTTCTCTGATTGACTTATTTCACTTAGCATAATCCCCTCCAGCTCCATCCATGTTGATGCAAATGGTGGGTGTTCATCCTTTCTGATGGCTGAGTAATATTCCGTTGTATATATGGACCACATCTTCTTTATCCATTCATCTGTTGAAGGGCATCTCGGCTCCTTCCACAGTTTGGCTATTGTGGACATAGCTGCTCTGAACATTGGGCTGCAGGTGCCCCTTTTCACTACGTCTGTATCTCAGGATGTTAACTTATTAATTCTTAATAAGTGATCTGCCTTTTGGATTTTGTGTACTTTCCTTAGGCTTCCTTCTTACCCTCCACTTTTACTGTCTCCTCCCCTGCCTCCTCAGATAATATTTTCTTTTGTAGATACACGGCATACATGGTAGTTCAGTAATGCACAGTGATGTGATGTAGTAAGTAACAGAGGATTATGGCAAAATTGCGTAAGCAAGACAGGGGACAAATTGGTGTGGTTGAGAAGGTACAAGCACTGGAGAGAGGAAACCGACCACTTACTCACCTAGCCTAGGGCTGCTTGGTCGACTTTTAAGAGAATATGTTTCCTCAGCAGAAAATGAAGATAATATTTAACTTACAAAACAAAACTGGGTTGTTGTAAAGATAAAGAGAGATAATCTTTTCAACTAACATTTACTGAGCACCTATTAGGTCCTGGTGCCTTTATATACTTGATCCCATGAGTCCTCAGATGGGTGCACTAACTTTCCAACTTACTGACCCTATTGCTCTGTTGTAACAAATTCCTATAAAGGAATGAGTTCAAACAACAGGAATTTATTCTTCCATAGTGCCAGAGACCAGAAGTCCAAAATCAAGGTCAGGGGGCGCCTGGGTGGCTGCATTGGTTAAACATCTGCCTTTGGCTCAGGTCACGATCCTGGGGTCCTGGGATCGAGCCCCACATTGGGCTCTCTGCTCAGTTGGGAGTCTGCTTCTCCCTTTCCTTGTGCTGCTCCCACTGCTTGTGCTCTCTCTCTCAAATAAATAAATAGAATCTTTTAAAAAGGCAAAAACAAAATCAAGGTCAGTAGGGTTGTTTCATTCTTGAGGCTCTGAAAGAAAATCCATTCCTTGCCTGTCTCCTAGCTCCTGGTGGCCGCCCACATTTCTTGGCACTCCTTGTCTTATAGACACATCACTCCAATCTCTGCCTCCATCTTCCTGTGGGCTTCCCCTCTGGGTGTGTCTGTCTTCTCCTTTTCTTTTATAAGGACACTCATCATTGAATTTAGGGCCTACCATACCTATAGGATGATCTCATCTCAAGAGCCTTAATTTAATCATATCTGCAAAGACCTGATTTCCAAATAAGCTCGCATTCACAAGTACGGAGGCTTAAGAATTAGACATATCTTTTGGGGGCCAGCATGCCACCCACCACAGTGACCAAGCCAGGAACCAAATCCACATACTTTCTGATTCAAAGACAGATGCACTATGGACTCTGCCATGTTCTCTCCCTGTGTGAAAACTTCTTTGCCAGGGCTAAGGATCACCTTCTCCTTCTTATTCTGGTTCCTTCTCCTTCTTATTCTGGAATTCTGTGGTTCCCTGTGATTCTAATTTATGCAAGAAAGTCGCCTGGGCACCTGGAAGAAATCATTGAATTCTACTAAGTTTTTCACTTGCTTATAAATAAGGACATCCCTCTACCTAAATAACCTTTGACTAGCGAGTTGTGTTATGCACACTGGAGTTGTTAAACCATCCAAGCTTGTAGCAAAAATCAGAGGATAGTTAAGATTCATTGAATGCTTATTACGTGTTAGGCCTGCACTGTGTGCTTCAGGTGCATCATCTTGTTTGATCCTAGGAGATAGTGACTGTTACTTTCTCTCATTTACAGAAGACATTGAGGTTCAGAGAGGTTAAGGAACTTGTCTGAAATCACAGAGCTGCTAAGTGGTGGAGCTGAGATTTGAACCCAGGCAGTCAGACACCAAACTCCATGCTCTTTTTTTTTTTTTTTTTTTTTTTTTTTTTTTAATTTTTTTTTTT
>NC_058415.1:12558058-12653651 GCF_002201575.2 Neomonachus schauinslandi
GAAGGCAGTTGCTTAACCAACTGAGCCACCCAGGCGCCCCAAACTCCATGCTCTTGAAAGTGGAGTAGAGGAATGTTAACCACTGCAGCTCCTGGCACAGAGTTCAGACCCCTGCCAGCAGGCAGGGACGCAGGCACTTGGGCTTAATGAACAAAGAGTTGTTAATCTCACAAATTACCCATGCATTTCTAATGGGAACAGACTGGGCATTCAGATGTCTCTTTGTTTCCCCTGATTTCATTTTTGGAGTGACACTGTTGAAAGATATTTGGAACTGTTGAATGAAAACTACTTGAAACTTTAACTGGGTTTTTAGGGAAAAAAAAATCAGGGTATTTCCTTTATGTCATTACTCTTCCAGTCCCTTTGGTCTGGAGTCTCCTTATGCATTCATTACTCAGAAGAGTTGTTTTTAATTTGTCAGCACATTATAATATAATTTTGCTCAAGAAAAATAGCATTCCACCCCCCCCCCACCACCACCACGAAGGCTGAGTTTGTTTTGGTTTGTCATCAACGTAAACAATTTCCCTTCAACAGGGTAGTATAATAAAAAGCCACCTAACTACAAGAGAGGATGTAGTAAGTCAGATGTAGTCAGCACTATAATTCTTTCTTTCTGACTAATATTTTCAAATTATCTTTAGCTGCCACAGGCAAGATAAATCAGTAATATGACCCCAAAGTCTAAGCAAAAGCTTATTGCTTTCGAATATATTCATTTATTTTTAATGCTCATGTCTGTTTTTAAAGAATGGCTTTGTAAAAATATTTTAACTACTTAAAACATAAACTATACCATCTCCCATTCCATGATCTTAAGTGAAATGCTGGCCTCAACTCGAACTGCTCCTTGTCTTTTCTTGCCTATAACCCAATTCATTAATGATGGTGTAGTTTTAGCTTATATGGAAAAGGTCATCTTCTTTTGTATACTGTCCTCTTAATTAACTTTGGATCCTTGAAAAAGAATTTAAGCCTAAACATCCTTCTGATAGATTTATTATTTTCCTCTTAAAGTAAGGTATCTAAAAAATCAAGACAGCTTGCTTCAACTCCAGAGCAGTCTTTGTAAATCATGCACTTGAGAGGTTGTCAGGAGGTTCTCAGGAGCATATATTTGGATTCAGGGTTGCAACTTAATTGCACAAGGATGAGCCAGATCAAGAAACAAAAACAAGAGCTCTGGCAAGACAGGAAAAGACTGGCCCTCTTGTCCCTTTGCTGAACTACTTCCTCTCCTCACCATTTGATACAGCAAGTCACCAGGACAACGAGAGGCAAGAGACAGAGTGAAATTGCATTGCAACTGGCAACCAATGTGTTTTGACTTCTGAAAGCCATAACAAAGAAAACTACAGTTGTATATAAAGTTTCTGTTTTATTCGGAGCATTTTATGTTCCCCAAATGAACACTTGATGATTCTTGCTCAATATACTGTTTTATAGAATTTCTATAAATTTGAAAGGAACAAAATGTCTTCCCTGGGTGTCTGCGTGCCATGGATTTACTTGACAACAGCGAATTTAGGGAATTTCCCAACCCCTTTGTGGAGAAGCTATGATTATCCTCCTAGAGTCAGGGAAGCTGAAGAACAGAGAGTTTAAGGGATTTGCTCAAGGTCAGTCGGAGATCAGGGAATATTTGGCTCCAACTTCTTGTGCTAATTATTATTTGGTTGCTCTCACTTTCATTTATGCATTTGTTAATAATTGGTTTTTCTTTAAATCTCAAGAAAATGAGTCTGAAAGCCTTTTGCAAGAGAAAACTGGCTTTTGATATTGTTGTTGTCAATACATGCACATTCTGCTATTCTTGACTTAAATCTTTTTCTCATTGCTCAAGGACTGTCAGAGTTGCAGACTTCTACCAAAACGGGAGTTTTGAAGAGAGAGGAGTGTTAACCTGACCGGTTTTTCAATATGTCGCACTGACCATTGGCTGCAAGAGTATCACTGTGTTATCTCAGTTCTTAGGAGGTTGAGTCCTAACACTCAGTTCTCAGACAAAATATCCGTGCAGCCTACATGTTGCTGAGTGGGGGGTCTCCCACCAAAGATACAATAGAAGTCATTCTTTATTTCCTCTTTTTCCTACCCTATTGTCTGATTAAATCCTAAAGTATGGGGGTAATGAAATAAATTATCTGGTCAGTTTTGTTTTGGTTTCCAAAACTATTAATCAATTCTATTTTTCAGTGCGGTAAAATATACAGCAACAAAATTTACCATTGTAACCATTTGTAAGCATATAGTTCAGTGGCGATAAGGGCATTCCCACTGTCCTACAGCTGTTACCACCGTCCATCTCCAGAACTTTGTCATCATCCCAGATTGAAATTTTGTATCTATTAAACCCTAATTCCCCATTTCCCTCAACCTCTAATCACTGGTAACCATTACTCGATTTTTGTCTCTATGAATTTGACTACTTTAAGTACCCCATGAAAGTGGAATCACGCCATATTTGTCCTTTTGTGTCTGGCTTATTTCCCTTAGCATCATGTTTTTAAGGTTCATCTATGTTGTAGCATGTACCAGAATTTCATTTCTTTTTGAAGCTAAATAATATCCTATTTTGTGTACATAACATTTTATTTATTCATTCATCTATTGATGGACCTTTGGGTTGTTTCTGCCTTTTGGCTATTGTGAATAATGCTTCTATGAACACTGATATATAAGTTTCTCCTTGAGTCCCTCCTTTCAACTCTTCTGCGTATATACCTAGAAGTAGAGTTGCTGGATCATATGACAATTCTGTTTCCATTTTGAAGAACTGCCATACTATTTCTCATAGTGGCTATACCTTTTTTATATTCCCACCAACAATGCACAACTGTTCCAATTCCTCCACATCCTCTCCAATACTTGTTATTTTGATTTTTTTTATAATAGCCATCCTAATGGGTGTGAGTGGTTAATCAATTATATTTTAAACAGTATTGGCTATAGTACACACGTGCCACATTTGCAGTGACTTATCATCTTCTGAAAAGCTTTTCTGAATATGGAGAATTTCCATGTTATATGTTCTACCTCTCCAATACAGAACTCAGAGCTCAAATCCTCAGCTTCCTTTTCACCTAGAATAAAATCATGTGACCCAGACTCAACTAATCAGATGCATCTATGCAAGATTTAAGTTCCTAATCAGTGCTTCCATTTTGTTGGCTTGGGTGTTGGCAATGGAATCCGGCTTTGGGGAGGCATTAACAATTGCAGTAGGTCTAATGCAGACAAGTTCCCAGCGTGTAGGTTGATGGTGGCCTTTCCTCAGCAAGCCATTTCTGTGGTGTGATTGTGGATGTTGTTCCTGGAAGCTCCTCCTCAAGCCTATTCCTCCAACCAAAAAGTCCAGTCCAATCCAACTCAATTGCATATCCAGTTGAATACTTATCTTCACCATGCCCCTGCCACCAGTGAGGCTTCTGCCTGGGGGCCTTGGAGTGGGGAAAGGGCACGGTCTACACATTTACTCTTTCTTCTCTCTTTCTCCTTTAGTGTTGGTTCCTGCAGAGCAGGGTCAGGGAGGATGGATGAAGAAAAGAAAGAATGTTCACCTAACTGGTACCACTCTAGTCCCCTCTCAGAGAGCATTCTCACTGGGACATACTTACCTCTGTGTCTTTTATCTCTGGGCAATAGCTCATGTGCTACCCAGTAATCTATTACATTCATTCTGTAGATATTTTTCCTGGGCAAAACTCATAATCTCCTTTCAGAAATTTACATGTTTACATTTCATCCAAAGACTCTTCTTGTGTCTCCAGTGATTTATCTTTATGGATATAATTTTTGTGTCCACGGATATTAACTAGGCAAGCATACGATGATAGTGTTGTATATTAATTCATAAAGGATCCCAGATGAGCCCCCTCAAATCTTCACTGGGATTGTTAGAAACTCCAGAGAAACTACAGGACACCAAAGACAAGGAGTGAAACCTAGAAGTAGCCAGAGAATATAGATTACCTAAAAGGATCAACTGTAGTGTCAATAAACTTCTCAACATCAACAGAGGCCAGAGGATAATGAAATAATTCCTTCCACATTGGAAGATAGGAGTTGTTTTTCTTTTCTACCATACACTTGTGTATTTCCCAGATGCTCATCCTTTTAATATAGTAATAGTATATTTTTGTTTAGATCAATCATCAGTGTTTGCGTTATTATGAGTATAAATAGTGTATGTGACTTGGTTTTGCCCTCTGAAAGTGTTTAATGAGTTCTGTTTGTCCCCATTATTTTGATATTTCACAGTGATATGCCTTGGTGTGCATCCATTTTCATCCATTATTCTGAGCACTTAATGAGCCTTTCAAGCTAGAAACTGCTATATTTGTGTTCAGGAAATTTCCTTAAATTATTTCTTTGATTTTTTTTTCTCCTTCATTTTCTGTTTCTTCTTCTGAAACTCCCATTATTCATGTTTTATTATTTTCTTCTTTTTTTAAAGTAATCTTTATGCTGAATATGGGACTCAGACTTATAACCCCAAGATCAAGAGTCACATGCTCTACCAACGGAGCCAGCCAGGCCCCCCTGAAACTCCCATTATTCAGATGTTGGCCTTCCGAGACTATTTGATACAATGTTTTACAATAAAATGTAAGCTTTTATATTTTCTATTGAAAATACAAATATAGAAATATAAATTTAGGGGGCACCTTGGTGGCTCAGTTGGTTAAGCATCCAATTCTTGATTTCAGCTCAGGTCATGATCTCAGGGTCTTAAGATCGAGTCCTGCGTCAGGCTCTGTGCCGGGCATGGAGCCTGCTTAAGAGTCTCTCTCTCCTTCTCCCTCTGCCCCTCACTGCTCACATTCTCTCTAAAAAAAGAAAAAAAGAAAGAAGTATAAATTTATAGATGTCTTATTTTATATGTTTTTCTCCTATTTTCTTTGCTTTGTCTTATGCTCTACTTTTTGGGAGATCGACTCACTTGGACCTCTAACCTTTCCTATTGAGTATTTCAGTTCTGCTTTCATGTTTTTAATTTCTAAGAGATCTTTTATGTTCTCTAAATGTTCTGTTTTAAACAGTATTCTGAACTTGTTTCTGGGATTCAGAACCATGGCTTATCTCTCTGAGGATTTTAATAATTGTTTTATTTTGGAGCTTTCTTTTCCTTTCATGGTTTATTTTTCCTCCAAGTTGTTTTTCTCTGTTAGTGGCTTGTTTGTTTGATCTTGTATATTAGAAGCATTCTTCAGCTGTCTGGTGATTTTTAGGTGTCTGCTCATGTTTAATTGTGAGTAAGAAGCTGACTGGAAGATCTGAATGAGTTTCACTGGAAGGTGATGTGGCTGGGCTGTTTGTTGGGGGAAACCTCAATATCACTATGTTTACATTTTTCCTCAATATCTGGTTAGAATCCTTGGAGATGACCGTTCTGCTATCGTTCTTCTACTCAGAGAGAAAAAGTCTGGTCATAACCATTCTGGAAGCTGAGTAGGTAAACAGGGCTTAGAGGCAGGGTCTCCGCTTTCAGTGTCTTACACATTCATTTCTTCACCCTGGTTTCAGTGTGGCACTTCCCCTCTTAACCCAGTCTGTGCCCTCTGAGTCCAGCCAACCTCATTCTGTGCTTTCCGGAGAATAAACATCCATCTTTTGCTAGGGTGGTGTGATGGTTAGTTTAATGTGTCAGCTTGACTGGGCTAAGAGATGCTCAGATAGCTGGTAAAACATGGTTGCTGGGTGTGTCTGAGAGGGTGTCTCTGGAAGAGATTGGCATTTGAATCAGTAGACCGAGTAAAGAAGATCCCCTCACCAATGCAAGCAGACATCACCCAGTCCCTTGAGGACCTGAATAAAACAAACAAGTGGAAGCAGGGTTAATTTACTCTCTGCTTGGCCTAGGCCTTCCATCTCCCCCTACCTTCAGACAATAGTGCTCACCATTCTCAGGCCTTCAGACTTGGACTGGGACTGACACCGTTGGCTCCCCTGGTTTTTTGGGCCTTTCAGTTCAGACTGGGACGATGCTCCTGGCTTCCGTAGTTAGGGGAGGAGAAGTCATCCAGTAGCATGGAGTATGGATAGTGCTTCTCAAAGAGCTTTTCTAATCCTCCTCATTTTCAGCCAGCCTTTTCTTCCCCATTTCCAATATTACCTGGTGTCACCATCTGCTGGACTCTTGATAATGTTGTAGAATAAACTGAGCCAGCATCAAATCTGACTTTGATCTGCTAGGTCATATTTTTGCTTATCCACCTTCTTTCTAGCTTCCAAAAGTTTGTTGTTGTCTCCTCTCCCGTTCGCCATAGCCTCAAAGGCTCCTCCATTTCTACATAATGACTATTCATTGTAGTTTTTAAATGGATTCTGGAAAAGCCAAATTTGGATGAGCCTGTTCAATCCACCGTGTTCACCCAGAACTGTCATCTAGAAGCCTTCGTCCAACTGAACTCATTTTTTGACTGATGTTTTCAAAGACTAGGAGAATTGACCTCTCCTAGATCTTAGCTGACAAAAGTTCCTAAAGGATATATTTCAAGAAGAAGGAAATTGAACCTTGGAGGAAAAAAGTGGAATGCAAGAATTAATAGACTCAGGAACCTGGTGGGGACCCGGGTGGATGCCACCTACGGGGAAGCTATACCCTTCTGGAGGAATATGGTGATGTCTTTGACCCAGTATGGAAGCCTAGCAGAGACGCAGAAGGCAGCCACCACTGCAAGACATTCCCACACCTAGAGTGAAAGAAGCCATTTCAGTCCTATTGCCTGGTTTTGGATGGAAGCCTAGAAGTGAGGGAACCAGTTTCCCATGGAACATCCCCCTCCCACCAAACATGAGAACCATGCTGAGTCCAATGAGTTGGATATTCAGAAGTCTAATTTGAGTCTGCTATGGGTGAGTGAATAAATAGAGCTTCCCCATAACAAAATAAATATAAGATATATGTGTATATAAAGTTATAAAATGTGTAATGAGAAAAGCAACCTGAAACAGGAGGAGTTATGGGGGCTTCCAGCAGTGTGGAAACAAGATGTCTCATTTAAAAGTTTCTCTCTGTTTTTTGTTTTGTTTTGTTTTGTTTTCAAGAAGACATTTTTATTGGACACAGACAAATCTGCCCTTCAGGCTATAACCAGGGACCAAGATAATTTCCTTTAGCCTCTAAAAACATAATCCTGTAAGAAGCCTCTTCATATCTTCTACTCCATCTTGTTTGCACCACCTCAGGTATTATCAGATGAAGGTTCTATTTTAATCCTGAAACTATTTTCTACATAACTATTTTTAATGTCTTAGCTGTTGGTACTTATAATGGCATCCACTCAATAGTTTAGGTTTTTCTTCTACTCTGATAAGACATTAAAGCTACAGTTTTCCAACCGTCCAATTTACATTTCTAGGTTCTGCCTCTTCCCACCCCGCAAAGTCAGGACACTATATGAAAGGCTATTCTGATGGATACACTCCATAATCAATCTCAACTACAAGCCTGACTTGGGAAAAACTTGAACTGATAGAAAATGAATATTAGTGGGATGCTGGGGTGGCTCAGTCGGTTAAGCGTCTGCCTTTGGCTTAGGTCATGATCCCGGGGTCCTGGGATCGAGTCCCGCATCGGGCTCCCTGCTCAGCGGGGAGCCTGCCTCTCCCTCTGCCTGCCGCTCCCCCTGCTTGTGCTCACTCTCTCTCTCTCTGGCAAACAAATAAATTAAAATCTTTTAAAAAGAAGGAAAATGAATATTAATATTTACATGGTGCCAGCACTTTTTTGAGTACTCAGATAATATAAACTAATAATAATATAAGCTAATACTTATGAGTACTAATACTCTAGTACTCATTACCACCACATGTGGCAGGTACTGCTATTATCTGCATTTTACAGAAGAGGAAATTAAGGCACAGAGGCACTCAACAATGTGCTCTAGGTTCACAGGCAGTAAGTGTCCAAGCTCCAAGTTAAACTCCAGTGGTCTGGCTCTAGAGTCCATGGTTGCAATGACAAAATGACACTCCCTGTTCTGATAGAACACGTTCTTGTTCTTTTCGAACAGCTTCAAAAACAAGCTAACAGTAATACTACTTAATTGTGTTGATGATGAAAATATTAAGCCAGAGTATTCCTTACCCTGACTTAGTAGAATCCTCTTGGAGAGCTTTAAGGAAGTACCAGGGCCCCTCTGCTAGGGCCCAACCTTTGGATTAAAAAGAAGGAACTCCCCAGGTGTTTGTAATGTACAGCTGGAATTGTGTTTCACTGGATTGCCTCGTGGAGGCATCTTGCGATGCCTCAGAGTAGAGTTTCTTCATTATCACCAGTCACCTGGGCCTCGAGCACTTTGCAAATCTGAAGGAATTGGTGTCATTTCACATCTTTGAGTACCCAGCATTTTAGGCCTTTGCATTTCAAGCTTCCACACACATGTGCCCACGTGCACACACACCACATTGGCCTGTTCAGAGCTGACATTTGCTATCTGTCCCCCTCCCAGATTGTGTCCATTCTATCTCTGAGTAGTTGTGAGTATCACTGTCTCTGTTCAGTTTAGATCAAATCACACAGTGTAGATCCTCAATATAACACATGAATAATGTCAGAGGCTCTAAGTCAGAAGTTAAGCTGGGGTTTCACGGCTATTTTGGGGAATGTTTTTGACTGCAGAATTCTTCATTCTTCCTTTTTTCCAGGACCTAGCACTCAAACAAAACTTGAAGAGGAGAAAGCATATCACCTGGGTTTAGCCCAGGTTGGGCGCAAGGCTCCCCCCATCTCTGAAGCCACCATTAACTGTCATTATGTCCAATTCCAAGGTCCTTCAGCTCACTCTTAGCTCCAGCAGGTGACACAGAGCCTTTAACTCCCAGGATTGGAGAGGCTGTCCTAGGGGTGAACATGCATGCTTACAGCCAGCCTGCACTGCCCCCCGCCCCCAACATAGACACATGCTGCCCATTCTCCCTGCAGTTAACCTTGAAACGCCAGCAATGTCTGCAGCAAGGTCAGACAAGACACTGCTCACCTGCTCTTTTTAATACTGTCCCAGGAGTCATGGAGCTATTTGTCCCCCTGTGTGGGATTTAAGGGAACAGACTTTTCTGGGTTCCCAACAGCCCAGCCTTTCTCATGGACCCAGACAGGAGTCCATGGGGCTGGGCTGGGACAGGCTCAGATGGCAGGATGCACACTGCTTCATGATCTCTACTTTCCTCCAACCCCCAAGACCTGGGGCCTCCATCCAGGGGCTGAGTCCTCTCCCTGCAGCCCCCTCTCCCCCTCATGAAAGTGGGCTTCTGAGAGCCTCCCTCACCTTCCGTCCCTCCCCGGAGTTTGCCAGATGTGCTGGTCTGATCCCAAAAAGCCTACTCTACTCCCTGTTCGGGCTCTTACTCCTCTTTGCAATGGCTCTTGGCTCTCAGAGCACATCTGTGCAGTTCATTTTTTTCCATAAATACCCTCCTGCATGACCTAGAGCTTAGATTTAGTTATTTCCTTCTAATGATAGGGCTGCAGCCTGGGCGGGCCTCCGGGCCGTGTATACCTGTGAGGATGTGCCTTCCAGAGCCTCTCCTTCAGCATTTATTGAGCGCCTACAATTAGCCAGGCCCACAGATGACATGGGAGCAGAAACAAGTATAAAGCCGACTTCTCAGCCCTTGACGTATCAGCATCCCTTGCAGATAACAGAGACATAAACGAAGTCATTGTGATACAGCCTGATAATAAACATTGCAGTTTAGGAGGACAGGAAGCCCAGAGAGAGGAAGAGAGGACACTTGAGCGGAGTCTTTAGAAATGAATGGGAGCGGACAGTGTCCACGGACTGTTTTTTTTTTTTCCTTTTATAGCAAATGCCTGACTTAAGCTTTGATTGCTGAGGGCACCGACTTCAAAGACTGGACTCACTGCCTTGAATAGCTATCTTGAATAAACACATTGCCAGCCACAGGGTCTAGGTAAAGAGCAAGGCCACCTTTCCTCACTGAGTCTCCTTTGTTTTAAAGATCTTCGTTGATTTCGGTAACTGGCCATTTGGGCCACTTGTGTCTTCTCCCTTGCTTTCAGTTCCTGCCCTTATGTTTTAAATTCACCAGTAGTGAGCCCACGAAACCCTAGGTCCCCACCCCAACCCCAGTAAAAGCAGAACCCAGGCCCTTGGGCACCATGTCTCTCTACCTCCGTACCACGCAGTGGCCCCAGGTGTGCTGTGTAATTTCCAGGTCTTGTAAGTAATAAACCTTTATTTTGTTTCCGAAGTTTGCTGGTAGTTGTTGTTGAAGGCATCTTGCAATCATAATAAGAACTACAAGGGTCAGTCCAGTTGTAGCAGTGGTTTGGAAAGAAGAGAGGTCTGTGGGAAGCTCACTGGGGCCAAGGTGAGTGCCTCCGGGTATTTCTAGCTGGTAGCATTACTATCCTAGGTGAGATCCGCACAAAACAGAGTACATTAGTTTCCTAGGCCTGCATACGAATTACAACCTGCTGGGTAACTTTAACAATAGAAACTTCAGTGCTAGCGGCCAGAAATCCAAAAATGTCAGCGGGGGTGGAGGATGGGGTTCCCTCTGAGAGCTGTGAGGGAGAAGCAGCTCCTGGCCTCTCCAGCTACCATGGGTTTGCTGGTGATCTTTCAGAACCATCCCCGGGACCTCTGCCTCCATCTTCAAGGGTGCTCTCCTTGTGTGTATTTGTGTCTAAATGTCACCTTTTTATAAGGACACCAGTCATATTGGGCTAGGGCTAACTCTACTCCATTGACCTCATCTTAACTAATTGTAATTGCAATGACCCTATTTCCAAATAAAGTCACATTCTGGGGTACTCGGGAATAAGACTTCAATATATGACCTTGGGGGTTGGGGGGCAGGATTCAACCCATTATAAGGAGCTTACCAATGGGAGAAGTGGAGGAAGGCCTTCTGATGCTGAACAGAGAGAAGAACAGGTGAGAACACAGGACGAGTGGCCCATGGGACACAGTTAGGGGCCAGCATGTTGATGGTGCTAGAGTGGGTGATTTGGGTATGATGGGCTCGGGATGGAAAGGTAGGCTCGATTCTGATCACAAAGGGCTTTTTCTGCAGAATTTCTGGGTATAGATGCTTCACTGGGACAGAGAGAAACTCGCCCTGCTGGCCTTGGCCCACCCTACGGTTAGAGGAGGGAGGTGTGGGGTTGGAGAACAGGACGTTGCACAGTGTTTGCCTAAACTTCCCTGCAATGGAAGTATAGACAGGTCAAGAGGGCTTTGGTGGTAGTTGGAGCTAGGTTCACAGCCGGCCCCACACCTTCGGGCAAGTCACTTAAACTCTTTAGGCCTAGTTTCTTCCCCCATAAATTGACCATGAAACCACCTGGCACATCAAAAACACTAAGTAAAATGTGGTAGTATTTTTACTGTGATGACTCAGCCCCATGAATTTTGACTTAAAAAGAAATTCAAAAGATTGCCATCAAACCATAGTGAAAGATGTCTGACTCCAAGCTAGGGTTCAGAGTAAACTGATGGAACAAAGATTAATGATAGAAAGTATCTGTTTAAGTATCTGTTCCCTCTTAAATGCCCACTGTAAAGGAAATATCTGCTTTACCAGTTCAGGTCATTTGTGTGCGGCAATTTGAAGAGCAGGCCATATATTTTGTAATAGCAGGAGATTCTTTGTTAAGAACTGGTTAACCTTGGGCCTCGGTCCCTCATGGTGGATGAATCAGACCTGCAGCAGGCATGTGACTGTCCCCAAGGGGTAAAAGGCAGCTGGTGCTGGTCAGGAACCAAGGGACACTGCCAGCCAGCCTTGGGGCAGAACCCCCAGACACCTCCTGGAGGAATGCAATGAAGGTCACTGGCAGGACAACCCCTAGAGTCTGGAACTATTTTACCAGCTCATTTTTTACCTGATAGCCTGCAGTGAGTGGGGACATGTCGGGGTCTATGTGGAGAGAGAGAGAGAGAACATGAAAGCCAGACAGAGAAAATGCTGAGTGAGAGGCAGAGTAGAGCCCCAGAGTGTATCACAGAGACCCAGAGAAAGAGAGAGAGACAGACACAGAAAGAAAGAAAGAAAGAAAGAAAGAAAGAAAGAAAGAAAGAAAGAAAGAAAGAAAGAAAGAAAGAAAGAAAAGAAAAGAAAAGAAAGAAAGAAAGAAAGAAAGAAAGAAAGAAAGAAAGAAAGAAAAGAAAGAAAGAAAGATGGAGAGAGGCAGAGACAGACAAAACTCCAGAGCAGAGGCGATGTCTTGGCATAGATCAGAGGGGACCCAGGAATCAAGAAAGGAAAAAAGATATATATATATATAAAGTTATATATATTATTTTAAAACATATAGTATGTAAAAGAAAGAAACCAAAGTATAATTACTATATATAATTACTATAAGGATGTTATGAATAGGCTTACATTTGTACAGGACTTAGAATATACAAAGTCCTTTCTGTGTGCCAAACCCTGGCCAATGAGAAAGCGAGCTTATGACTTCTCATCTTGTCCCCACCGCTTAGAGACATGTGACCTTGGTTAAAAGTCAGTTAGACACTTTCTGCATCTGTTTTCTCTTCTCTAGAACGGGACTGGTCATCTGTGTCTGGCCACCCCCTCTGGAAGGGTGGCAGTGAGGCATCCATTCTCTGTCTCCGTGGGTCTTTCTTGGTTCTGTAAATGGCAGCTCAAGAATTGAATTTAGCCTCCCACCAAGTTTTACTCTACCCCCGCAGGGAGTGAAATATATTTTGTCTTAATTCATTGCCAGTATTTGAAAATCAGGAGCGATTGCATCCATATCTGGACATTGGGCTTCTTTTGAAAAATTGAGCAAAACAGGCAGGGCTGGACCCCTGTCTGGCCATAGCGACTTGGCTTCAAGCCAGCGCCAGTGATGATGCCCTGTGGTTGGGCCTGCTCGCCCCACCATCCTTCCCTAAACCGCCCTGGCTACCAGCTCAGTTCATTTGTGTTACTTCCCTGGCCGGTGGAGATTTTGTTTGCGGTCCTCGTCTACATCACCAGCATATTTTATTGCAACGGTCTTTCCATGGTCTCCGGTCTGTGAGGCAGAGAATGTGTCCCGTTCACCCCCTGGTCTCCAGCCCTGAGCACTGTGCTTGGCACGCAGCAGGTGCTCAGGAAGTGTTTGCTGAAGTGACCCTGACACGGCAGTATGTGAGAACGACGAGAAGGGAGAGAGGCAAACGGAAGGGAAGGGGCGAGGGACGAGCCTCCGCGTTGGGCCCACATCAGCCATGTGCATGCGCGCGGGGGTCCGTGTCGGGAGAGACAGGCCTTTGTAAAGAAGCAGCTTTCAGGGGCGGTGTCGCTGGACATGTGACCCAGAACAAGTTACTGGACCCTTCTGGGCCTGTTTCCCCTTCTCTGTAAGATGGAGATGACACGTGTCCATCTCACCGGGATGTGGCAGGCAGGATTGAATGAGAGACACGTGGCAAGTGCCTGGCACGGGATTGCCCGATGCTTCACACTTTCTGCGTCAGCGTCCTGCAGCTGCCGGGACAAACCCGGGGACTTAAAACAACAGAAAGTTCTTCTCCCATGGCTCTGGAGGCCAGAAGTCTGAAGTCAAGCAGTCTGCAGCGCCACACTCCCCTGGGCCTCTGGGACAGGATCTGCTCTGTGCCTCTTCTGGCTTCCGGTGGCTCCGGGCACTCCTTGGTGTGGGGCTCCCCCACTCCTGTCTCTGCCTCCACCCTGACCTGTGTCCTTACTGCTCTTCTGTCTCTTGGAAGGGCACTTGCCCTTGATTTGGGGCCCATATCATAATCCAGGATGATCTTTCCTCAAGATCCCTAATTTAATTACGTCTGCATGGCGCCTTTTCTAAATAAGGTCACATTCACAGCATATCTTTTGGAGAGGGCTACCATTCAACCCGCTGTAATACCTGATGTTTATTGAGTGCTTTCTATAAACCAGAACTTTACATGCATTACTTAATCTCTCGATTAAGCTAAATCTTGGAGGAGAGAGTCCTGGGTAGTGCTCTCCTGGGGGCCTGATGCTGCTTTCCCAGGGGTTGAAGGCAGTGCATGGCCACAGGGCTCCATGATTAGTGACCTGAGGAAGTGGGTTGATGCACATAATTTTTAGATTTTCTGCATTCCCTCCTTGGCTCTCTCCATGTGCAGTATTCTTTCCCTTCTCTGCGAAATGTCTGTGGTGGACACCAGTGTGCTTGTCCAGATCCTCCTTCCAGGAAGGACTTGGCATCTCAGGTGATGGGATTGTTTTCTTCAAACAGCCTTCAGCTATCAACCCCTTTGGGTCGGCCTCAGTGTAGAGAGCCCCCCTGTTGGGGATCATTTGTCCTTGTGTGGACCGCATCCCCTGTGTGATGGAAAGAACAATACAAAGAATCTGGCCATATCAGCCTAATATGGGATAAATTGCGTGGGTCATTTTAACTCCAGTATAGCCTCTGGGGTCAGGAGAAGCTTTGTGGGGCCTCCATTGCAATGTCACTTCTCCCTTGGCCCAGTCCTACCTCCTCCTCCCTTCCACACATGCAGAGGCCAAGGGCACCACTTAGTAAGCAGCCTGCACCCTAACCTCCAAATCAGAGTCTGCTTCCCGGAGACCCCAACCTGCACCAATGTCGAAGGATCATCTGTTCTTCAGATCATGCAATTATACGTGAAATCAAAGTTTTACTAACTTTGGGATTCAGGTTCCCATAGGTGGCAATAAATGATGTTGCCTTGAGGTTTTAATTCATATATTAAATTTTTTGAAGATCTCTTTATGGCTTTGAAGTTTTTCATTTTCCTAAGACTTGGAACATGCAAATGAATCTAAGGCAATCCTAAAACTCTGAAATACTCTGCAGGTACCTACCTGGCAAAAGGAGCACCAGTTTGATAGTTGCTGGAAGCTTGCTTGGTTGAAAATAGTGTTTTGAGGTTTCAAGTGGATTCCTATCTGTCTTTGAATTTTTAATTAAGTAATTTGATGAAATACCTCAGCTTTTTAGCATCGTCTATGAGCAAGAAATCAAAAAAGAATATAAGACAAAGGAGACAGGTTACTTTACCAGTTGAGAGAATAGACTTTTGGAATAATGCAGATGTGAGTTTAAGTCTTTTCTCTGCCTCTTGCTATCACTGAACTCTGTACCTCAGTCTCCCCATCTAGTAAATGGGAGCAATAATGACATTGACCTCATAGAGCCCTTGTGGAAGTTAAATAAGATTTTTCTACATAAAATATTTATAATAGTAAGCATGATAAATGTTATTCATTATTAGCTACCACCTGAGGCAAAGCATACAAACAACACACACACCCTAAACAAATTTTAGGTGCTTTGAGTCATTGCTTACTCATGAAAATTCATCCAAACTTATTTTAAAAGGATCCCCGGGCTTATTTCTTATTAGAGAGAAAGCTATTGAATTTCTAATACTGAAGGTGACCAGGGAATAAAGACCTGAAGACGGTGTGGGTGTTGAGTCATGTGGATCTCCAGGGAAGAGCATTTCAAGCTGAGGGAACAGCCAGTGCAAAGTTCTGGAAGAACAGGTACCCTGTATCTGAGGACCAGCCGAGAGGTCAATGTGGCTGGAGGGGTGTAAGCAGGACGGATGAGATCAGAGAGATGAGGGGTATAAGCAGGACAGATGAGATCAGAGAGATGAGGGTGGAGCAGGTTTTGTAGGACCTAATAGGTCTTTGTGAAGATTGATTTTTTTGTTGTTGTTTGTTTGTTTGTGAGAGAGAGCACACATGTGACCAGGGGTAGGGGCAGAGGGGAGAGAGAATCTTAAGCAGACTCCATGCTCAGCATGGAGCCCAGTGCGGGGCTCTATCTCATGACCCCCCTCAGATCATGACCTGAGCCAAAATCAAGAGTCAGACACTTAACTGACTGAGCCACCCAGGCGCCCCTGAAGATTGGCTTTTGATTTGCTGATTTGGGAAGCTGTTGCAAGTCTGGAGCCAAGGACTGACAGGCCACATGGCCCGATTTCTGTGTTAAAAGGATGCCCCTGACGGCTGTGTTAGGAATGGAGTATAGGCAGGCAAGGCAGGAGAGGCAGGAACACTGCCCCGAGGAGGCTTGGGCAGCCTCCCCGGCCAACTATGGCCATTTACATCAGGGCAGTCACTGTGGGCGTGGAGCATGCTCAGCATCTGCTGTGTTTGGAATCCTGAATGGACAGAATTTGGTAATGTCTTGAGACAAAGAGAAGACTCAAGGATAACTCAAAGTGTTTTGTCCTGAGCAAGTGGGGGAGAAAGGTTCCTTTAACTGAGATAAAGATGTAAGAGGAGGCAGGCTCGAGAAGGACTCAGAAGTGTTCATGTTGGAACCTGTGAAGTGTGAGGTAGCTGTTAAACATCCACATGAAAATGTTGAGGTGGCCGTGAGGGAGAAGTGTCTGGAGTCAGTGAGCAGTCTGGGCTAGAAAGATAAATTTGGGAGTCATCAGGCTATATAGTTGGTGTTCCAAACTACGAAACTGGATGAAATTCCAGGGGGGGGGGCGGTGGCTAAAAGGACAGAGCTTGGAGGCACTCCAGTGTTCAGGGGTCACACACACACACACACACACACACACACACAGCACAGGATATGGAGAAGGAGCTGCCAATGAAGGCCAAGGAAAGCCAAGAGAGGCTAGAAACCAGGTGAAGGCATGTGAACAGGGCTTTGATGGTTGAACAGGAGTTCACTAGGCCAGGGCTCCTCCAAGTGTGGTCACAGACTAGTAGCATCAGCATCAGCATCTGGAAACCTGATAAGAATGTGCAGAATTTCTGGGCCCCAACCCACTTCTACCAGATCTGGAACTCTGATGGTGGGGCCCTCCAGGGGGTTCTGAAGCACCCTCAAGTTTGAGAACCACTGCCCTAGGCACAAAATTGCCTGCACAAAATTGTAAAGACCATTAGGAAGAAGAAGAAGAAAAATCCCGACCACGTCCTTACTTGGAAGAGAATATTTTTAGAGACCCACTTAGTGTTCAAAGCACTCACAGTAACCCCCTCCCTGGCATCACCCCCCCCCACATGCTAATTTAGAAAACTACTAATTTATCATGGCTCTTTGGAGAGGAGGAATGCCCCCCTTTTACCGGACAGAGGGAATGCTGAGCACCAGGCATGCCAGACATTCCACTGCTACAAAAATGGGGGTGGTATTCTACGCTTAGCATTACTGGGTCACGAACGCGCGACTCCTGAGATATAAAGCTCATGTCACCAAACAGTTTCCAAGTTCTCTTCTAGGTTTTCCTAGGAGGATTCCACCCTTTTCCATTCTGGGGAGAAGAAGTTAAAATTAGGGCCAGCCCTGCTGTACTGGTGTGCCAGATGCGGGGAAGCTGTCCCCAGAAATAAGCTGGTTCCCACCGCGGATGGGCGGGGCGGGGCGCCTCCAGTCCCGGCCCATCGGAGGGGCTGCTCGAAGGCCTGCCCCCTCCAAGTGTCTGCAAGGGGTCTGGTCCCAAGCTTTAAAATCCTGAGACGAGGCGCTGCATCCCCACCTCTCCTCTCTCGGCCAGTCCTAGCTGGTTTTTCAAAAGTGTGCAATTGTCTCCTTCCCGCCCAGCCCCAATCCTCGCCCGGGACCAGCTGTGCGCCAGGCCGGCTTCACTCGGGACGCGATCTGACCCGCGGCTGACCGAGCGGCGTGCACCAGTCAAGCACCCTCAAGTTTCCGCTCGGCTTCCCGAGCCGCTCCGCAAAGTTGGGCAGCTCCAAGCGCACGCTGAGCCTCTCGACTTCTCCCTCCCCAGGTCCCCGGCGCCCCCGCGCCGGTGCACCGGAGCAGCGGGTCCCATCGGGCTGGCGGCTTGCACCCCTTTCCGGTCGTCCTTCCTCCCCGAAGCGCGACCATGCTGCTAAGGGGCGTCTTCCTGGCAATGCAAGGTAAGTGCAAAGACCCAGGGGGACCCCCGGGGGGCGCCCTCGTGACCCATTCCCGCAGCCCCGGTGGCCGGGCTCGCTGTCCTGGACCGGGCCATCCGAGGGCGCCTCCGGATCCTTTTCGACAGCCATACCCCCCGTCCCGAGCCTGCGGTGGCGATGGGGGGCGGGGTGGACGAAGGGCTGTGCCTTGGAAGCGCCGGGGGCGGGGGAGGGGATAGTAGTGCACCCCTCTTCCGCCCCTCCCGCGTGCATGCTCCTCACTTTCACCTGGTCCCTCCGGGGCGCCCCGAGTTGGTGCAGACGCTCCCAGCCCTAGTCCGAGCTGAAATTCGTTTTGTGCTCGCAGCCCTGCAGCTTGCGGGCGCCCTGGACCTGCCCGCCGGGTCCTGCGCCTTTGAAGAAAACACCTGTGGCTTTGACTCGGTGTTCGCGTTCCTGCCCTGGATTTTAAACGAGGAAGGTAAGGGGGCTCCAGAGCACAGGGGCCCCGAGGTGAACTTTCCTCCTTGCTGGTTGGCCTTTTCTCAAGGGCAATGTTATCTTGGAGTTAAATCCCCTCGGGAGGAAAAGTGTGAGTCATGGATCCTCCTTATAACCCTCAGCTGTGCTGCACGCAGGGCCCAGGAAGACGTGGGGGCGGGGGTGTCCTTTGTTTACCTGGCCTGCTGGGGGGGGCGGGGAGCGAAGCTCTGAGATTTTCTGCCTCTGCCCCAGCACATCCTAACGGCAGGGAGAAAGGGGGCGTCGCTAATGATGGTCACCCCGCAGCTGCGTGCCCTCTGCGCGTCCTCAGCCTCTCTGGTCCTCCGTAGACACCTTTAGGAGCCGGGAAAGTCGCAGTGGAGCTCGTTCTCTCCCCGCACTGCAGAAAAGGTTCCCTCATTCCGCCAAGAGACCTGAGTGCTAAGCGCTCATGTTTGTGTTGTGCCTCAGTGTGTCGTTGTGTGACTTCATCCTCATACTGCGATTCCGTCTGTCAGCCAGCACTTGGCAAAAAGGAGACCAAGTCCATGACTGTGCCTGAGGTTGCTGGGCGGGCGGGCGTTGGTCACTGTCTCACCACTACATACTGTTGGGGCTCTGGTGACAGTTTAAATGTGGGTCTTCAGATGTTTCTTCTTACCCTTCATTATATGTTAAAAACAACAACAACAACAACAAAAAACACAAGCAGTTCTCAGTGCCCAATTGCAGGCCCCAGGGGGCCCCTTCTCCTTTCCTTTCTTCCACTCTGTGTTTTTAGAAGCTTGGTGCCCCAGGCCATTTGGGCTGGGGATTAGCCTCCTTTTAAAAACGCTGTAGTATCAGGGAGCTCGGCTAACCTCCTTCCCCTCTGAGCTGTCCTCAGTCCCCAAGGCATCCCAGCTGGCTCCCTGGAAGAGGGTGGAGCCCAGAACCCCGGCTCTATTGGGCTGCATATGCATTAGCTTCTCTGCCCCTCACATGCCCCTCACACGTGGGTTATGTTAGCCCCATTTGCAAAGGAGGGCATCGAAGTCTCAGAATGTTCGAATGGCTGGCCCCTGACACAGTGGCACTCAGCAGCTGGCTCTGAGCTGCCTGGCTAAGGGGAAGCCACGGGCAGGGATGAGCTCAGTAGCAATCTTTATTTATTGCCAACAGTTGCCAGGTCTTGACTACTACAGTTTACTTGGGGATAGCTGGGGGAAAAGCAGTTCCTGATTTATCATCTGAGGGATCCCTACCCTGCTGATGGCCTTAGCAAGGTGCCTGTCATCTCGCCAGCCCACCCTTTCCCTGCTCCCGCTGTGGGTGAAGCATTTTGAGAGACCACCTGCCACGGACCACGGGACTCAAGCCGCCTGGGAGTTACCTGGTGTGCGCGTTAAAGACATAGATTGCTGGGCCCCACAGCCTGAGTTTCACATTCAGTGGGTCTGGGATGAGGCCTGAGAATGCGCATTTCAAACCAGTTCCCAGGTGTTGCTGCTGGTCTGGGGACCATGCTTTGAGAACCACTGACCACAGTGCATATTCACACACACACACACACACACACACATGCATGCACACACTCACACACACATCCCCCAGTGCTAGGGCCCCTGAGCAGGGCTGGGACTGGGAAGAAAGAGCCACTTGCATGACCCTGAGAGTGAAAACCTCCTTAAATCTTGTTCCCTAAACACCTCTCCTGCCTCACCCTGGTCCTGGCCCCAAGGAAAGGAAATCAACATCACCCCTTAATCCAGGAGCCTCAGTCTCTGAGCCCCCACCCCCAGCATGGTGGCCGCTCTCAGCCTGCTCTGGGGTCAGGGGACATGCCACAGCCTGCTGAGCTCCACCTTCCAGAGCCCCAGGAAGTGCTGGGCTGCCCTCTGCCCCAGAGTGGCAGTTAACCAGTGCCCCTTCTGGGAAAACAGGAAGATGATTATAGGAAAAGGTGATTATGGCTTAATATTATAATGGGAGCACTGTTGCTTTCCTTTTTGCTTGCTTTCTAACTTCTAACGGCCACTGCTTTCTGGCTCGGGATCAGGATTACTGGCTTGGCTGGGCAAAGTTAATTCATTCTCCTCTGAGCACTCCCAGCAGAAAAGGCAGTGTAGGTCTCCGTCCCTCCAGTACAGTGTTTTTCAAAGGCCAGAACTTGGACATAACCAAGTGCACTCCAGAGGGGCAGTGAGGTGTGTTCCAGCTGCTATGGTTGCATGCTGAGAGGCCAACACAAAGAATTTCCGTTATAAACCCATTTCTAGGTTGCTAAATTAAAAGATGATAAAATCGTCACAGGGGGCAGGCAGTTTGGCCAGTTGTTCCCAAGCCTCTCTACAAATTTCCTTCATCTTGCTGCAGAAACCTTCTGAAACTGGTTCTATCCCCCTCTGTGTGTCTAATCCACCATAGAAAGTTGTAGGTTTCAGAGCCTTTTGCCCACAAGTATTTGGAATACAAATGGCACTTTCTATATGTCCTTGGTTATTAGGTTAACACGCCGTGGAGAGAACAATGCTATAGTAGTGCGGGGACTTAAGTAGGGAAACAAATCTGCAAGTTAGAATTGCATCACAGGAAAAATCAAATCTGGGGGTAGTTACATAAGTACCCTTCTTGAAATGTCTCCTCAGATGCCCCAAATTGTATTTGAGGCCCACTTCCTTGGTTTATTTAGAGTATTAGGTCTCTAAGAATCTCCGATTGCAATTCCGGTGTCTCTAGTTCATAGCCATCTTGAAATACGCTTGACCTCTGCTGGCCACAGGTGGCTGAGTTTCACTGGTGGTGTTTGGTTGTGTACCACAATGGAGGGTACCCCCCAAAACAGGGCCACCTGTGCAGGTGACTGGGTGCAGCAACCCAGCATCTTCTGCTTCCTAGATTTGCTAACAGTGGCCGGACTGCATATTTTTATCTCCTCTACTTTGTCAGGGGAAGTGAGATTATGTTAGACTCAAATTTGAATTCGCTTCTAAATTTTAGGTTTGAATTAAATCCAGGAAACAAGAGATCCATTGAATCCTATAAAAATCTTCTTTATTCCTTCATTCATCCTCAAAAAAAAAAAAAACCTTGTTTATTCCTTCACAGTTCAGAGGCTATGGGAAACTCTTTGGACAGTGGTCCTCAGGTGAAATCGTGACTGTTGGTTCCATTTTCACCAATGCCAGATGTGGGGGCAGAAGCCCTTGGGCTGAGGATTCTTGGAGCCCATTAAGTTGGCCTTACATTGGAAGAGTCACAATCAGATGAGTCATCGGGTGAATTTTGGCTGTACTCTAAGTTTTGGACACCTTGACTTAGCACCTTTAACCTGACTCTATAAGGAAGCCGTTGGAGGAACTGAGGAAGGGAGAGGTAAAAACTCAGTGTAGGTACTGCTCCTTAATTGGAAGCTTGGCACACTAAAGCCCCCTGGAAGAGGAAGGTAAATACAGAAATGTGTCCAGTGGTTGGGAATGAAACAAGGAAATTCACAGCACTTGTTGTAGGGAATGCGGTTTTTGTACAACGGTGGGGGCTGGGGTTTGAGAAATTGCCTAATACGAAGAGTCCGGATGGTATTTGTACCTCGGAGGGAGTGATGCTATCTGAGGCAGGAAGGCTGGCTATGAGGTTTGGCACAACGAGGGGGTAAAGTGGGGGATGCAATGGAGTGTGCTGAAATCACATGCCTATGTCTTTCTGACACCCCCTTTCTTTATCCAAACCCGTTCCTTCTATCTTAAAGACACTTTCGGTTACTTGGCCACACCTGAGTTTTGGTTCTGTGCTCTGTCATTAAACTGGTATTTCAGCTAGAGCCAAAAGTCTGGCTGGGATCCCAAGTGGCCTTCCTGGAAGAGGGGGAACAGTCCTCCCTTCTTGTGAGTTATAGCTCCTTTTTGGACTCTGGGGGATCACCTCAGCATCCCACCCTGACATCACAAGTTCATCAGATGGTTCCCACCCCCACGGGCCTCTGCAGGTTGGTCTCCCAGGGCTCTCTAAGGAGAAACACACCCCCGTGTTGTGTAGAGACTGGAGAGCAGCGTGAGTCTGGGGTGTTCCTTGGATATCTCCTGGAGAGACACTCAACCCCAGCAAATGGCTCAAGATACTCCTGCATTATCTCACACCACTCCCAGGGGCCTGAGCCCAGTTTGGTACTGCCCTGGCCCTGCCTGGGATCCTAGGTCCTAGAACTGGGCTTTGGAAGTCGTCCAGGGCAACCTCAGGTCCTGAAGCTTTGGTGTATTAATCATAAGATGTTGGAAAGTCTTCATCAGAGAATTAATTATATTTCATACATATGGAAGAACATGAGTTCCAAAGGTATAGTGCTTTGGGCCTACCAAACCCACAGACCGCTACATTTTATGCCATACTGCGTATTGATTCACTCTTTCAGATGTGTAGATATCCTAACTGCCTATAATCTTCAGCATATAGAAAAGGGCCTGGCACATAGTAGATGCTCAGTAAATCTTTGTTGAATGGATGAGTTTGCTGTATGAATAAATCTAGTATTGGATGATTCAAAAGTCCTTATGCATTTTCATGTGTGCTCCTGGTTCATTCTGCCCCTTCAAAGGTAATTATCTGTCTGACTGATGGCATAAAGTCTTTAGGAGACCCCTAGCCAAGTGGATCTCTCATCCCCTAAGCTCTTGGGCAGGGCCCTACCCCTTGGCCTCCCTGTCAATCAGCTTGGGTTCTTGGGTTCTCTTACCTGGCCCCTCCATTTGGGATTTAACCTCCACGGACTGGTTATATCTTCCTGCTTCTCTCTCCCTTGACTGACTTCCTTGGACATAGGCTCTGTCTAGCCAACCCCCTTCCTATCAAGGCCAATACCCCATGTGGGTTTTTCCTTACTCAAAGTAGAGTCACCCAATGGGAAGTGGCTACCCAGCTCCTGCCCTCATCCCCCACAAGGCAACTAAGGATTTTTAGGATGCTTCCCTTCTCATAATTGTACAAGTCAGCTGTGGTCACCATATGCTGGAAGAAAAAAATAATTCCTTGTTATAGGACTTTCTGCTTTCATTGCCACCTTCAAATCCCCTGGCATACGGTTAGCATGTTTTGTGACTTGCATCTTGTGATATAGTATTTATAAAAAATTCTGGTTCCTAAAATAGCAGAACCTCCTTGCTAGGTCACCCCAGCAGTAGACCTACTTCTACCTCTTATTAAATAATATTTGATTTTTAAGAATTTAAGTGAAACCCCATTATGTCAATATAAGTGATACATGTCTTGGCATCTTGGTTGGTTGGTTGGTCAACCCTAATTTTCACATCTGCTGATTTTATATATATATGTATACATATATATAAAATTTTATATCATATCTATATGTATCAAATATATCTATATATATCTGTATATATCATATATATCTTTTTTCATATAGATCTGTATATCATATCACATATATGAACATATCCATAATTACCAATGAGATATATATGTATATGAAATATCTACAGGAAGAAGGTGGTGCTTAACGCAGATGAACATCTGGCTAGTGATAAATGAGGAAGTTATTTAAAAGCAAGGAACTTGCACAATATATCAGAAATTTCTGTTGTATCCGTTAGGCCATACCTAGTTAAACCTAATATCTTACTTATGTCAGCAAAGCATTCCCAACAAAAACCAAGAATTTATAGAGAAATTCTTCTACCTATGTATTAGGCTAGTGGTTCTCAACCTTGACTGGATGTTAAAATCACCTGAAAATTTCTTTAAAAATTGTCATGTCAAAGTCCTACCCCAAGAGATTCTGATTTCTTTGGCCAGAAATAGGGCCAGAGTTGGCACTGTGAATAAGTAAATGAACACTAACAAATGAGCAAACTCCTGAGGGGAGTCTCATATGTGGTCAGGGTTGAGGACAGTGCGTTGGGATGACTGCCAACTGCCCACCCCCTCCAGATGTGAGAAAGAAGGGCCCTCTTGTTAAGAATCCTTTGATAATGAGTTGCCCACGAGAAAGTACAGACTGCATAGTGTGGCACTCAAGACCTCTCATGATTTGCCCCAAATTATAAATCTGCTCTTCCCTCCCATGAATCCCCAATGTGCTGTTCATCATCACGCCCTTTACTTTCTTGCCTTTTGCTGTATTTACACTGTTCTCTACGTCTGTATTCTGCTTTTTATTCCCCTGCTCCATCCTGGCCTATTGAAATCCTACCCCTCCCCATGCCTTAAGGCCCAGCTCTTTCTTGAAGCATTACCTGAGTTTCTCCAGTAGATGAACACCTCTCTTCACCAGGCCCTCTTCACTCCCACCGTGTGTCTCCTGGTTAGCACCTCCTTGTCCCCACCCCTTCACTTGGCCAGAGTGTTACATCTTTGAGAACAGGGATCACATCCTCCCCCACAAAACCCGACAAACAGCATGTGGTATCAGCAAAGACTTGGAATTTAATCAATCTGGAAAGCCCTTGTTGAGATTGAAAGGGAAAAAAGAGAGAGAGGGAGAGAACCCTTGATGTTTTCCCCTGTAGTAAAAGAGGTTGTGTTAAATAATCCTTCCTGCTGTAGGACTTCAAGGACTTTTGGAAGCTAATGTTGTCATTTCCCAGTATAACAGGGAAGCAGTGTCTCATCTTGCCTGACCCACAGGTGGTCTGTTCCATCTCGGACTTACCAAGGAACAAATAGCCCTTGGGTTATTGGCTCATCAGGGCTACCTAAGTCTCTTGATCCTCTGCCATCACAAACAATCACAATGCAACCTTGAGAGTGACGCTGCTTGGTCTGCAAAGTATTTTTAGCAAAAGATTATCAGACTTTGAGCTAGCTTTTGGGAGCTGTTTTTTTCCAAGTAACTCAAGTGTAAGACCAACAGTAGCCATCCCGATGGATAAAAGCAGGTAGACAGAGACTGCCTTCAGCTCAGGTCATGATCCTGGAGTCCAGGGATTGAGTCCCGCATTGGGCTCCCTGCTCGGCGGGGAGTCTGCTTCTCCCTCTGACCCTCCCCCCTCTCATGTGCTCTCTCTCTCTCTCTCTCATTCTCTCTCTCAAATAAATAAATTTTAAAATCTTAAAAAAAAAAAAAAGTAGGTAGAGATATTTGTCTGCTCTTAGAAGAGGCCCTTGCTTATGGATGTGGTTAATGAGAAAACCAAAGGATTGGGCTTGTGAATGATTCAGTGAGATCTGTCAGAATACTCGCCTTCTCTACTTTGCGAGAAAGTTACTTGTGTTTTGGGGGATTCTGAGGCTAAGAATAAGGTAATAAAACAAAATGTACTATAACTTCATAGTATCACGAATGAATCATATGTTTTACAGAAAAAGCACCTAAGAATATTCATTCTACCAATGCGCATTTGAATACCTACTATCCATCAGGCATTATATTAGTAGTTGGAGTACATAGAGGACTGGGAATACACACGTGGTCATGGTCACTGCCCTTGGCAGCCATAGACTGATAGGAGGAGACACAAATCTATAATTATGGTAGAGAGCAAACAGAATTGTACACTCATCAAGGATCTTCACTGTAAACAGCATAGGTTGGCTATTTAAGCAGAAAAGAAGTTTATTGGAAAGGTATTGGCTTTCCAAATCAATAGGAAGTCTAGAGAGCTATGTTCAGGCAAGAATAAAGAGATACAAAGTGTAGGCAAGACCCTTCTGGAGGAGCCATTTGTGTGACTTTGTTACTGGTCTGCTGGACCTGCCTGTTGATTTTCCTGTAGACTGAGAGTACTGATGTGGCCTGCTATCCAGTCTAGTATCTGTGAAGAGGGTCGATTTGAGGGGGATAAGACTGGCAATGGGGAGGCCAGTTAGGGGACAGTCCAGCGGTCTGTCTGAGAGATAATGAGGGCTTGAAGTGGGACAGGGGTAGTAGGAGTGAAAGGGAGTAAATAAAACACCAAAAAGGAGACTCAGTTGGCAGGACCTGATGATTGATGGAGTGGGAATGATGAGTCAGAGGGAGAGTGACTCTCTGGTTTTGAGTTGGGCAGGTGTTTGGCGGTGCCTACAGTTGGATTTCAAGAGCAGCATCATGGTAGGGTAGAAGATGTGTTCCATTCTGAGTTGTGTGGGAAACATCCAGGTGAAGGTCGTTGATGCAAGAATTGGAAGGGAGAAGACAGTGGTTGAAATCTTGAACAGGGATAAGATCACCCAAGAAGAAAGTACAAAGTGGTTAACAGCAGGAGGCTGTGGCTGCTCACTGTGAGGATTAGGCATCCAAAGCATGTGGGGTGGGGGTGGGGGTGGTGGAATAAGAGGCACAGGAGGAACCAAGCGCATATGAAGAGAATTAGGGAAGTACAGGTCACAGAGGCCAAAGCAGTTTGGAGTTTCCGAAGGAGCATGTGACCAACAGGGCCCAGGGCAGCACCGAGGTGTGTGCTGCAGACTTGTCTGTTGAAATCGACAATTTGTGCAGTTTCCATGGAACAAGGGGGACAGAACCAGAATACCCTGGTGGAAGTGTGAAGGGGAAATGCAAAGAGCAGAGAAATCTCAGCAAAGAAATTTGGATGTTCTCCCTTTCTTAGAGGGAAGTTCAACCAGACCTACCAAGAAATGCAAGATGAAAGTTTTTCGTTTTTATTTTGGTTTGCTTTGTTTTTTAAGAAGAGGAGACTTGAGTTTGTTTATGGAACGAGCGGAAAGGACCAGTAAGAAAGAAATTTCTGGAGAGAGGGGGAGGTATCCTCACTAGCCCTATGTTAGGCCCAATTCCAACTTTGACAATTCAGAAATGTCAAGAATGTACAAATCTCACAGACCCATGCGACCCAAGAGCCCTCCACCCAATGGCTCAAGAACACTTGAGTGTCAACTTCAAAATGTGTGAAATTTTATTTCTACTGCAAATGCAGAGGATGTAGGAGCTTGGGCTGAATCTGTGGGACTTATGATGCATCCTGGAACCTACTTATTAAAACACAAAAGCAAACCTTTTATAAGCGATAGGGGAATCTTTGGGTATAAGGGAATTTTAACGGCATCATGTATTCTATTTGTGTTATAAGAGTGGTTCCTGGTGAGCAGCGTGGAGTGAAACCTAATGGAATATTTACATGGTAGCTCCCTACATAGCCCAGCTCTGTGATCTGCAGGTAACATTTCATGGTGCCTGCCAAGTACATTTGTTGGCCTTATCTCTAACCTTCACAACAATCCTGGGGGTGCTTATTATCTGTTATTACTGCATTTTGCAGATGAGAAAGAGTGAGATACAGAGAAATTAAGGTCACAGGCCCAGGGCAACCCAGTTGGAGAGTCAGAATATGGACCCCAGCCCACCTGGCTCCAAAGACTTGAGCATCACTTGGCCGTAGGCTCCCTTCTATCAGAGATGATGCCTTTGTACTTGCAGAGGTCAGTGCCAAGGAGGACAGACTTGCAAGATGTGTGCTTTTCTAGAGCTAGTAGAAAACCTCTGCAAAATAGTGGCGATGTCCCAATATTCCAGCTCCAGGGATCCCGGCCCCAGTTACCTCTCGTGTACCTGCCATGCGGTGGTGAGCCTTTGGAATCAAGCAGGCATCAAGCAGAGATAGGGAGATGCTATTTTACTTCTTTTTTCCGTAACAGATGAACGTTTACTTTTGGAACCATTTTAAGGATTCTCTTCTCAGTCCTCAACATAATCTTGGCAGAGAACATCAGGAAAAATTTATAACTTGACCTAAAATACTTTGGCCATCTTAAGGAGTACTCCTAAACTTCAGATTCATCCATTCCTACAGGGAAAGAATCAAAAGAGTATGCAGATAAATGTGTTTTTGTAAGCCAGTTGCCCTGCTAGACAAGCAGGTTGCTACGTACTCATTCTATTTCTCTTCACAGAATGGCAGTGTTTCTATATAGCAGTGTGATAGAGGACTTAGCTCTGTGCTTAGAAAAATTTCCATTCCTTATTTGCAAAACTTTTGCTTCACTGCCAAGGAGAACCAAAGTGTTATTTGGGGCCAAGCTTATAATGAAGATGACTTTAATATGCTTTAACTTCGAGACACTACCTTCTTTGCTTACTAATATTTTATGGCTAAGACCATCTTGTCTGAAACTATAACTTAAGAAGACTCCTTCTTTTAAGCTTCTACAGGTTTCTTCTATATTTGTGACTTTATTAAAAATGGATAATAGACTAGAGAATTTTCCCTTAAAGTGCGTTAAGATGGTGCGTGAGTCCATTTTAAAATATAAGCTTTACAGAAACCCTTTGGTTTTCCATTACAAATCTTGAATCTGAAATCACACTGTTGTCCCAGAAGACTCTCTTTCCCACAAATTCTGATGAGGACAAATGTGAGTCAAACATTAGTATCTTTTTTTTTTTTTTTAAGAATCAACACTGAAGAGCAGACCCTTTTGAACTCACATTTGATACTTAGGAATAACTGGGGGAAAAAAACCCCAAATATATCCTAGGTTATATATTAGCTCTGCAAATTTTCATCTTTGTTGTCAACATAAAAATTCAACTAACTACGTACACACAGTTCTCTACTAAATGTTGTATAATAAAAGAGAAATGATGTTGGAGATAATCTATCTAAAGATGCATAGTATTGGCATGAAGTATGATTCATTTTTAATTTTGGGCTTGTGGACTAGGACTTCTTTGCCATATATATATATATATATATATATATGCTTTAAAGGGTGCTGAATTTAAAGGGAAGCTCTGACAGTTGTAGAGCATAAACCCCAGGCTTTTAGAGTACCCCCCACATTTAAAGAGCGTATCAATAACTACCAACAATGTCATGTTCAAGTTTGAGCCAGGTGACCCTCTTGTCTGTCAAGTATACTATTAAGCATCTTTTGAGACAGGATGAAGGTGACCTATTTGTGTAACAGCTGAAAGTGGACAGCTTAGTTGCTAAGAAGGTTTCTCTGTCCCTCCGAATATCCGTCAAGCCTCTCCCTCTCCACAAACTCAGCTGCTCATGCTAAAAATTGCTGGAAGATGGAACAGGGTGTAAATGGTTTATATTTTTAATTGACTCCATTCATTTGTCATTTTGGTTATCAGGAAGTCATTCATAATTTTGTGACTATGTCCCTGTCATAAAATAAGTTTGGACACATTTATGAGGGATCGCTTGCTGAGCATAATATTAGCCTAGGAGTCTAAGAATTTTTAGAAAATTAATAGGTCTTGGAAAAATAGACAGTATTCACTGTCATTCTGTTCAAATGTGCAGTGAATCACAGTCATGCACAAAAGATGTTGCATTTGAGCCTCTAAATGATTTAAGAACTTTTCCTTGGAGACATTTGACAAAGGAAAAGGACTGAAGAGTGAACTGCAAGGATTCAGAGTTCCAATCTCCTTTGAGTCTCTCCATCACCACCCCCTGGGTGCATTCCAGAACAACTTGCCATCAATGTACTATCCTCAGCCAGGAGCTGAGGATGGTATCTGCCACATTTTATTTAAATATTTTGAGAATGGACACATCAATGATCATATTTTATGGTTATCCTTAGATCTCATTTCAGAGTTGTTAAAAAAAAACAAAAAAACAAAAACAAAAAACCTCAAAGACCAAAGTGGTATTTGCAAGTATTTACTGAGCACTGGGTGATTATGTTGGCCAAAAAATCTAGTAGAAAAATGAATAATAAGAATTATTTTATATAACATTTATTGAACAATTATTACATGCCAAGCACTGTGCTGAATGCCTTGCATGTGTAATCTCATTGAATTTTTACAGTGACCCAATGAAGAAAGTGGGGTTTGTAGATTTTTTTTTTACATTCCCAAAGTCATGGAGTAAGTAATTGATGGAGTCAGGATGTTAACTTCCATTTGTCTCCAAAGACTAAGAAAATAACCAGTCTGCTATTTTACTTTTCTTTTCCCACTCTCTCTTGGCATGATGTCTTAAAGGATCTTTGAGAGAGAAATGATAATAGTAGTTATAATAATAGCTAACTCTTATGGAGTAATTTCTCTCGTTTATTTACTGCTCCATATGTTTTTTTTAAGATTTTATCTGTTTCTTTGACAGAGGGAGAGAGCGCACACATGAGTGAGAGCGAGCACAAGCAGGGGGAGCGGCAGAGGGAGAGGGAGAAGCAGGCACCCTGCTGAGCAGGGGGCCCGACACGGGGCTCGATCCCAGGACCCTGGGATCATGACCTGAGTGGAAGGCAGAGACGCTTAACCCATTGAGCCACCCAGCCACCCCATACTGTTCTATAAGTTTGATGATATTCACTGATTTAATTCTCTCAACACCTCAGTGAGTTGAGCCTTATCTTCACCCTCATTTTAGGGTCAAGGAAAGCGAGGCATACAGAAGTAATGGAACTTGCAGGTCACATAGTTCCTGGGTGGCAGGGCTATTTTTTATAACAGATTTTCTGGTTCCCATCTATGTTCTGTGAAGGAGATAGCAGTTATATATTCATTTGTTTTCACTACACTGTGAGGCGAGAAACTTTTCTACTTGAGTTCTCATATGAATGACTAAGGGAACCAAATAAGGACATTATTTCTTCTAGATTCTTTTTTTTTTTAAAGATTTTTTTATTTATTTGAGAGAGAATGAGATAGAGAGAGCATGAGAGGCGGAGGGCCCGAGGGAGAAGCAGACTCCCCGCTGAGCAGGGAGCCCATTGTGGGACTTAATCCCGGGACTCCAGGATCATGACCTGAGCCAAAGGCAGTCGCTTAACCAACTAAGCCACCCAGGTGCCCTATTTCTTCTAGATTCTTCCATACACAAGGGCCCTACCACCAAATACATTCTAATTTGAGGAAATACAAAATTAATCTTTTCCTTTAGAAATGGCACAGGGCCCTCGTACAACAGAATTCCTGTCTGGTTCCAAGTTCTAAATGAGATTACTTTGAGAACTCCTCTGAGAGTCTCCCATTTACAGCATCCCCATGGCTGCCCTGCATTCTCTGGGCAAATTCCAACAGAACTTGTGTTTCTTTATAGTCTTATTGGTCTTGTTTTGAAAATGAGTCAAGTATCTCATGCAAAAAAAAAAAAAGAGGGAGAAGAAAAGAAAAATGTAATATTTGCCTGCTTGGGGTATGCAAAAAGACCTTAGGGACTCATATTGGTAGAGATGTAAGCAGGAGACACCATACAAGCTGAAGGACAATGAAACCCTTGGGATAAAGGCAGATGGTGAGCTCATCTCTCTGTCTGTCTTTTTGTTCTATAAAGGGTGATGTCTGTTGACCCAAGGGATAGGAACATGCATCTCTCATTTAATTCTAACAACGACCCAGTGACAAAGCGACTCTTAACAGGCAAAGACACTGTGGGTCAGAGAGTTTGTTTTAACTTTTCCAAAGTCTATTCTGTGGGATGTGAACATGTGTTTTAATACACCACAGGATAATGAGAGTCTGTGGCCTGTTATTCAGAGTGAGTCCGTTAGCTTAATTTTATTCATTTGCCATTTGCCTACCTGTGCTAGGCAAGGACTAAGAAAGGTGCCTGCCCTCCTGATACTTGCCGATCTACTAGAAGAAATAAGATATATGAACAATAACTATCTCATATGTCACTGAGACTAGGGCCTGGCCAGGAAAATGTAAATGACCCCAGGAATTCAGAGGTTAATAAGAGCTGGTGAGGACAGCGCGTCGTAGGTAAGAGGAGGTGACAAATGGTTTCCCGTAGGCTGAGCAGAGCAGTGCTCAGTCCCCTTCACTGCTCTCTGGACTCTGCAGCCTGGCACTTTGGGCAATAGCTGAACCCTTGATAAAACTTTCTAGCTTAGCTAAATAAAGGCATGCTTTCTGGTCTTGAGTTTTGACTAAATAAAAAGAGGATCATGAGTAGCCAGCGGTCAAAGCACAGCCCTAGACCTGTGATGCTGTATCTGTCTAGTAAAATGCAAGGGCCTGGGGCACCTGGGTGGCTCAGTTGGTTAAGCGTCTGCCTTTGGCTCAGGTGATGATCCCAAGGTCCTGGGATCGAGTCCCGCATCAGGCTCCCTAGTGGGGAGTCTGCTTCTCCCTCTCCCACTCCCCCTGCTTGTGTTCCCTCTCTCGCTGTCTCTGTCAAATAAGTAAATAAAATCTTTTAAAAAATAAAATAAATAAAATGGAAGGGCCTGACAGACACCACCCTGAGAGGGTCAGTATTCAACTCTGAAATGATCAGTCACTTACTTCTGCAGAGCCGTAATAATATAGTATGGAAAATTACTTATCCATCAGAACCTCGCCAGGGTATGGGAATAATGACCACTGCTTACTATGTTGCAGACACCACACCCATATTATCTGTAAACCTCGTTCTAACTTTGCATGATTTCTGAGGCTAACCCCATAGGAAAGATGCAGCCCTCAGTTTGTTTTTCAGAGGATGGGTTAGCCTGGTGATGGGTATTAAAGAGGGCATGTTCTGCATGGAGCACTAGGTATTATACGCAAACAATGAATCATGGAACACTACATCAAAAACTAATGATGTAATGTATGGTGATTAACATAACATAATAATTTAAAAATAAATAAATAAATAAAGATGCAGCCCTTGATAAGCGGCAAGGTTATTCAGCCTGCCCCAGGTCACGCAGCCAGAGCGAGGATCGGTTGGATCCAGGTCTGTGTGCTCCCAAGCCAGTGCCTCCCTGTTCCGCTGGGTGCCCTCTAGGAGTAAATAGAATTCCAGACTCTCCTATGTGGATGATTTTGACCAACTTTTTTCCCAAACCAGCCTCTTCACCTCTTTGTCTTTGCCGCATGCTGCTCACCTGCTCACCTTTGCCGTCATCCACGTGAACCATTTCTCCCAAACTCCCTTGAGACTGGGGACTGCTTTGTGTCCCCAGTACCTAGCCTCAGCATGAGAGGCATTTAGTAAAGGCCTATTGAACTCTACTCCCCTCATCTTCTTCTCTGTCCTCCTGTTCAGCTCATCTGGCATGATGCTCTCCCCTCTTTCCTTCTCACGCTGGCTCCCAGGCTTCCATGACTCTCTCCTCCAAGCCTAAGACTAGCCCATTCCTCACTCATTCAGGGGACTGAATGCCATTATCACAACATTGATGCCGTGTCCCACTTCCTAAGCCAGCTTCCATAAAGTAGAAATGAAGAGAAAGCTTCCACCACTATATTCAGTTCTTCCAGTCCTCAAAACTTGAAGGGTAGAGTTCGGCACCCTTTTTCCAGGAACCGTGCGAGGGTTCATAGCTTGTTAGCTGGAAGAGATGCTAATGAGGCTAAGATCAAGGCCATGTCCCTGTGAAGCCCATAATGCCCTACCCGGTACCCAACTCTCAAGCTCCATTTACTGGAGCTCAGTACATGCTTGATTCATTGGTAAATGAAGTAGGTGAGGATGTGTGGTACCCTCTTCCCTAGACCTTCACCTAGCTGTCTCTTTCTTGTCATCCCAGCCTCAGCTGAAATGTTGCCTCCTTCCTTGAGCAACCAGTCTCAAGTTTGACCCATCATGGTCACTACCATGTTGCCGATTTTAATAAGCATTAGAGCACATTAGCTCTCTGATATTTTTCTTGTTTATTTCATTGTGTATATATTATCTGTCAACTCTGTTAACCTGCCAACTTTGCGGAGAACAAGGAGGCTGTCCTGCATGTGTCCCTTTGGATTCTCCTGTGTTCAGAAGTGTCTTCTACCTAAAAGACACTCAATAAATATTTGATGGATGGATGAACAAATCTTAGTCAGTGTGAAGATGCTGCCTTAGAAATGTATGAAGGACTGTTAAGTGAAAAGAAATACCAGATGAGACCAAGCATCACAGAGACGTCCCCCAGAAGTGATGTCTTTTCCTCAAGGATGTGTTTAGGCAGATGCATCAGACAGAAAAGGTGAATTTTTCAGTTATGCTTTGGTTCCGCTGTGATGGTGCCGCAGCCGCTCTCTCTTTGCTGCTTTGAGTGAGTGTCTACTGGGGGATCGGAGATACATTAGCAGACACGGGATAGTATTTTCTTCTTTTGACAAATGTAGAAAGCAATTCCTGCAACAAAGAAAAGATAGAGAACATTTAGAAACCAAATTCTAAGACACTGCCCAAACACGAATAAGATGGTGTGAGTATGTGCGTGTGAAGTGTAAATCCTTCGCTAGTCCGTGATCTGTGAGTGGTTTTTCAGAAAATTGGCTAGTTCCTCCTGCTACTGGTTGTGTGTGTGGATTATTCAAAGGCTTGTCTCAATCTTCTTCTCTTCCCCTAAAATAAGCCAAGATGATCCCTGAAATCAATCATGGTGATCCAACTCCAGATCTCATGGAAAACATCCTCCCTTATCACAGATTTTTCTTTTACGATGCAAGTGACACAGAACCCAGTGTGGAGCTCTTGAAGCAGTTTGAAAAGAAACTGCCAAATCATGGATGTGAATGTCTGGCCATAGTCCTCATGCATTCTTGTGAAAATATACATAACATGTTGCATTTCTGTAGCCTTCTCTCTAAGGAGGTATGTGATGGCCAGTGTTATAACCAAAACTTTAAATCTGTGTTCCCCAGGTCTGCTTAGATCACAACTGCCATTTATCAGGAGTCCCTCTGTGTGTTACACATGTTGCTTTGTCTCATTATACAGTCACCCTTCGAGGTGGGGGACAGTCCCTCCAGGTCACAGATGAGGAGATGGCAGTCTCTTCGTGGTGAAGCAGTCTGCCTGGTGTCACCCAGCTGGACGTGGCAGAGTGGGGACAGGAAGGCTTAGCGTGGTGTCCATCCTGCCTCACCACTCTTGACACAGTCATTGTTCTGGAACTTCTCTTAAAGTGCTTACCGCTCTTTCGCTTGATTGGCCTTATTTTAGAACATGTTTTCCCTCCTATTATGCTATGATTCTAGATGTTAGCATCCACATCTCTTGCTTCTCTAAATCTGCTTTATGCCCTTGCAGAGTGCTCTGCACATAATTGACCAGGGCCTAGGACCAGACTGAGGCAAGTGAGGCCCTCACCTTGTGTGCAGAAGTGAAGAAGACACCATAAAAAGCCACTCATTGAGATACATAGTATTGGTTGTTGTTTGTTTATTTATTATTTTATTTAAATTTTTTTAAACCTTTTGACCCCCTCCCCCCATTCCCCCACCCCTCATTCCCTGCCTGTGTCAACCATGAATCTGTTTTCTGTATCTGTGACCTTGTTGTGGTTTGGTTATTTTTTAGAAGTGAAGTCACATGGTATTTGTCTTTCTCTGTCGGACTTGTTTCCCTTAATGTGCTCACCAGCTAATGTTGCAAATGGCAAGATTTTATTCTCTTTTGCGGCTGAATAATATTTCATTGTATATATATACCATAATTTGTGTGTGTGTGTGTATATATATATATATATATTCATTCACACATGTGTACCTAAATAATATTTCACTATGTGTATGTATTTATATACATACACCATAATTTATTTATTCGTCAATTGTTGGGCACTTAGGTTGTTTCCATATCTTGGCTATTGTAAATAATGCTGTAATAAGCATAAGGGTGCAGATATCTTTTTGAGTTAGTATTTTTGCTTTCTTTGGATAAATACCCAGAAGTGGAAATACTGGATCATAGGGTATTTCTATTTTTAATTTTTTGAGGAACCTCCATGCCATTCTCCATAGTGGCTGCACCAGTCTGCATTCCCACCAACAGTGCACGAGGGTTCCCTTGGCTCCACATCCTCGCCAACACATGCTATTTCTTTTTTTTTTTTTTTTTTTAAGATTTTATTTATTTATTTGAGAGAGAATGAGAGAGAGCACATGAGAGGGGGGAGGGTCAGAGGGAGAAGCAGACTCCCTGCCGAGCAGGGAGCCCGATGCGGGACTCCAGGATCATGACCTGAGCTGAAGACAGTCGCTTAACCAACTGAGCCACCCAGGCGCCCAACACATGCTATTTCTTGTCTCTTTGAGAGTAGCCATTCTGACAGGTGTGAAGTGATACCTCACTGTAGTTTTGATTTGCATTTTCCTGACGATTAATGACATTGAGCATCTTTTTACATACCTGTTGGCTATCTGTCCATCTTCTTTAGGAAAATTCCTATTTAAAAAAAAATATAAAAGTAATGCAAAAATTCCATGATGAACCAAATATCAAAATTTTAAATAAAGGTAGTCTTCACCCTGCACTTGGCCTTTCTTGCCTGGTCCCAGGCAAGAAGTAGGGGCACTTAAAACATGCCGAACAAATGGATTGTAGATTTGGTGCCTGGCTCATGTGAGCTAAATCTGCCATTAATAATCCAATGAAACATTACCATTCAAAGCTCATTGATGAATCAGATGGACTAAAGCTCTTGTCCTGTCTTGCTATCAGTCTGTCCATGAAGATGTTGATTCAGCTGTGCTGGTCATGCCCACCCAAGCCTGGAAGAGCCACCAGAGTCCAGCTTCCCTACCAGCCTTAGCCATGGTCTACCCACCAGGGAGAGTTTTCTTAGAAGCTCAGCTCTAAAATAAAAACTGCCCTTGGTTGTCTAAGGGTCTAAAGTTCCTGGAATTGCTCTTTCATTTTGTTATTTTCTTCCCCTTCCTTAGTCTTGTTATTTCCAGAAATCAGAATAGTTGTTTTGAAAGGACAGGCTATAAGATATATAAGTATGTGATTATGTGTATAGATAGACAGGTAGATATCTCCGTGCTCTCCCCACTCCTCCACCAGGGTTAGGTAGATAACAAGAAGCAAAGTAAATATTTGTGAATCTATTAATTGGATTCTAGGAGATGGATTGTGGGAAAAAGAAGGGTTTAATGTTGAGCATACTATATTTATATCTGAAGTCACCATTATATTTCACAGCCAACAAAAAGCTCTATACCTAACAAAGAGATCGGCAGGTCAAATTTACTTTCATTTCAGTGAAGCCCATTTTTCCATGCTGTTTTCACTGTCTGTGTTTGGGAGATTGAAGACTTAGCCAAATGAGGAATCTGTACGTCAAGTGCAGTTGCACTGTTGTCCACAATAACAAGGAGACAGGAGTCCAGGGTCTAAGTGTACCCTGGGCAGCTTCTCCTTCCACAGACAGGCTCAATTATAGAATAGTCACCCCTTCCAGGGGAATTTTTGTCTCTCTCCAAAGACATGTGTCCCTAAAGTCAACAGAGTCAAAATGTTGAAAATGAGCTTCAGGTCCACAGATGGTCAGATGGACTAGAAACTGAACCTTCAGAGGACAGGGGTGCCCTTGGTGCCATGCCAATGAAGCATTGGGCAGAGGAATCTCTCTTTCCTATGGGTGTGGCCTCTCGTGGAGAGAGAGCAGGGGGAGGGGCAGAGGGGGAGGGAGAAGAAGGCGGAAAGAATCCCAAGCAGACTTCTTGCTGAGCGGGACGGCTCAGATCATGATCTGAAACCAAGAGTCGGACACTCAGCTGACTGAGCCACCCAGGTGCCCCAGGGGTGGCCTTCTTAACTAGAGCATAGGTATTGCTGCTCTGGGCCTAGACTATTGAAAAGAAGGAGCAATTTCCATCAGAATAAACCTTCCCACCGCTTGGGTATAATCTACCCAGATAGGCATGACTTAGAAAGACTTTGGAGTTTTCAGCAAGACTGTATTTTTCATTCATTCAACAAGAATCTACCTACCTCCCCCAGGTGCTGGGGATTCAGCAGTTAGCAGAATAATCGTCTATCTCACTTGGAGCCCGTATTCTGGTGGGGAGAGCTGGAGATAAATAGCACAACAAACGACAGTATGATGTGGCAGATGGTCTAAGTTTTTATGGTGAGAAATGGACAGGGTAGGGCTGGTGCTTTTGGTTCAGGGCAGGCAGGAAGGACATCTCTGGAAAGGAAACGTTTGACCCAGGGCTGCGGTAAGAGGGAGTGAATGCAGCACATGGTGTGTTTGGGGAGCGGCTGGGAGGTCCGTGTGGCTGCAGCTGGGTGAGGGAGAGGCTATGAGGTCTCATGGGAGCCCCGGGGGCCAGACCGCATCAGCCGAGTGCATGCCGTGGGAAGCCTCTGGAGGCTTTGAGCAAGTAATGAGCTGATATGAGTTTTGTTTTGTAAAGGTTATTCTGACTTCTGAGTGGAGAAGAGTTAATGCTTTGATTTTGGGAATCTAGAAGCCAGGCATCACCCTGCTTTTGTAGAGCTTATAATTTGGTGGGGGATTTTGGTGATGGGCACGTAAAGAAATAAAGTTAATTCAGGTGTATTATGAGTAAAATGAAATGAAAGGGTGATGAGAAAGCAGGAGGGATGGGACTGTGTGCTGCAGTGAATGGTTAGGAGAGGTTCTCTGGAGCGGTGGCACTGAACTGAGAATAGAGCCAGGAGGAAGGGCAGCCATGTACCAGTGAGGGAGGGCATGCAGTATCCCAGGGGATGGCCAGCAGTGCAAAGGCCCTGAGGTAGGGGCAAGCTGCATGAGGTGGAAGAACACCAAGAAGGCCAGTGTGGCCAGAGCACAGTGAGCTGAGAAGAGAGGTCAAGAGGTAGGCAGGGCCAGACCCTGGAGAGATGTTCAGGCCATGGTAAAGAATGTGGACTTTAATCTAGTTGAAATGGGCAGCCATTGAAGGGATTTAAGTATGAATTCTTTTTTTTTTTTTTAAGATTTTATTTATTTATTTGACAGAGAGAGACACATCGAGAGAAGGAACACAAGCAGGGGTAGTGGGAAAGGGAGAAACAGGTTTCCCGCCGAGGAGGGAGCCCAACTCGGGGCTCGATCCCAGCACCCTGGGATCATGACCTGAGCCAAAGGCAGGCGCTTAAAGACTGAGCCACCCAGGTGCCACTTAAGTATGAATTCTTTCAAGAGGATCACTCTGCTGCTTTGTGGGGAATAAATTTGTACTGAGAATGGATGTTAGGAAGCCAGCCTTTGTAGTAATGTAGCTGAGAGAAAACCTTGGTTTTGATTTTGGTAGAGGTTGTGGAGAGAACGGATTTGAGATCTATTTTGGAGATAAACCAACAGGATTCATTAATACAATGGATGTGGGAAGTAAGGGGAATCAAGAATGATTTCTAGGTAGTTGGCATAAGCAAGTGGATGGATGTCGTGCCATTTGGAGATGAAGAAGATTGGGAAAGGAACAGATGGGAGACGGCCGGAATGGAGGTAGGGGAAATCAGGAGTTCTGATATGGACATGGGACATTTGAGGCTTTTTGTGGAGTTTTATTTTATTTTAAAGATTTTATTTATTTATTAGAGAGAGAGAGAGAGCATGAGTGGGGGGAAGGGGAAGAGGCAGAAGCAGACTCCCCACTGAGCAGGAAGCCTGATGTGGGGCTCAATCCTAGGACCCTGGGATCATGACCTGAGCCGAAGGCAGATGCTTAACCAACTGCCCTCTTTTTATGAAGTTGTAAATGCAAACGTCCAGTAGATTATTTGGTATGGGTATCTGGAGTTCAGAGTAGAGGTCTGGGGGTGAACCATAAATCTGGGAATTATCAGCATGCAACTAGTATTTAATGCCCAGGATTGGATGATCAGCTAGTGGGGTAATATAAAAAAAGAAGAGAAGGATGGTGGAGGACCAAGCCCTGGGGATATTCCAAGATACAGAGTGGTGACATAGAGAAGATGCCAACCAGGAGGACAGAAGGGGTGGGCAGGTAGATAGCAGGCAAGTCAAGACCAAAGGATCCCTTAAAAGCCAAAGGAAGAGAGTATTTCCAGACAAGCATGTCCAAACTGTGTTGAATGTAGCTGAGAAGATGAAGACAAAGAGAAATCACTGGATTTGCCAACGTGAAGGTTTTTGGTGACTTTGGCAAGGGCAGATCAAGTAGAATAGAGAATAGCAGTTTTGAGCAGTTTCCCTTTGGCCAAGGGAGTGACATTTCATGATCTCTTTGTGAAGTCATTTGTGAGTTTTTATGTCTTGAAGCACAGAGAAATATACCAATCACATTCCACTGCTGAGCAGACTGAAAATGGTGACATTCTCTAGCACAGAATTAACTGAAGTTTTTAGTATCCTCTGTTGTACTGAAGAACAAAGCAGAGTCCATTTCTTTGCTTGTGTTTATTGCCTTTTTTTTTTTTTTTGCCTGTTGCTTTTGAAATATTTGGAAACACAGAATGGCCCAGATAGAGGGACCTTAGTCATCCCTTTATTTTATGGATGAAGAAACAGAAACCTGGGAAAGTAAATTAGCAGAGGCGGGTTAGAATCCAGGAATCTTTGCACTACATCATATTTAGGGTTTATGATGCATCTGATTCATCCTCTCCTCCCCAAATGCTCCCAACTGAAGAAGATTAAGAGTGTGATCCCAAACAGCTTGAAATAAAGGAATTCTACCTCGAAGACTGCTTCTGATCTGAGACTATACCTGTAAAGTGGAATCAGCTTCATCAGTTAGGTCATGTTTTAGGATATTGCAGAAGACGCTGTTGAGGGAGTTCTGAAGAGCACTCCCCGTCCTGCATCTAAGGCACAGGCCCCGCTGCGGTCCTCTCCTGTGTGCTCCAGATACAGCCCAGCAGGCTCCTGGGAAGCTGCCGACCCTCAGTGCCTTGGCTGTACAATGAAACCTCTTTGCTTTACACGCTTCGCAAAGAAGTCGCCCATGCCCTGAGCCTCGGCGAGCTTAGAGTGCACAGGGGCAAAAACTGTACATCGAGCAAAAGACTAGACGATTCAGAGGTGTTTGATCTGACAAGGTGCTCAGGTGACCCTCAGGGCCAGTCACTGGCCGGTATGGTCTTTACATGAGTTTATTATCTAAAGATAGGATCCTTCGCAGCAGTAGACAAATGAGTAAGGAAAATGTCACACAGACACACAGGAATATTACACAGCCATAAAAAAGGATGAGACAGTGCCATTTGAGACAACATGGATGGACCTAGAGAGTATTATGGTAAGTGAAATAAGTCAGACTGAGAAAGACAAATACCATATGATCCCACTCATAAGTGGAATCTTAAAAAAATGAATAAACTAAGAGCAGAATCAGAACTATAAATTCAGAGAACAAGGGCGCCTGGGTGGCTCAGTTGGTTAAGCGACTGCCTTCGGCTCAGGTCATGATCCTGGAGTCCCGGGATCGAGTCCCATATCAGGCTCCTTGCTCAGCGGGGGGTCTGCTTCTCCCTCTGACCCTCCCCCCTCTCATGTGCTCTCTCTCTCTCTCATTCTCTCTCTCAAATAAATAAATAAAATCTTTAAAAAAAAAATTCAGAGAACAAACTGATGGTTGCCAGAGGGGAGGGAGGTGGAGGGTAGGGTAAAATGGGTGAAGGGGAGAGGGAGATACAGGCCCCCAGTTCGGGCATGAGTAAGTCGCAGGAATAAAAGGCAGAGAAGGAATACGCTCAGTGAGACTGTAAGTGCTGTAATGGGGCGGACAACAAGTGGTGAGCAGAGCATAACGTATGAACTTGTCAAATCGCTGTGTTGTACACCTGAAAAAAAAAAATACTTACTATTAAAAAAAAAAAAGAGGCTTTTTCAATTTGGTGATGAATGTGGGAAAGTCAAGTGGGAGATGCAGGTCTTTTGGATAACTTAAGAAAATCACATTGTTTGTGAGGAAGACTGCTCCTGAGACCCTCTCTGTGGCTGTAATAGGCCTGCCTGGCCACGGGGCTCACCAGTGTGCGGTCACCAAAGCAACAGCTCCTCGCCAGGAAGCTGGATCACCACAGCCCCATCCAAGGTCTGCTTGTGCAGAGCAGACACATTGATCTTATACCAGATATTTATACTAAATCTTATTTCAAGCATCTTTAAAATGAGGAAAATCCCCGTAAAAAACACTGCGAAGTTTCACATGAGCTAATGTGAGTGGATGCACATTATAAACTGTAAAGCCCTATACAATTGTGAGGTGTTAAAAGACTTACAAAGAGAATCAAGAGCCAAGTTTAGCCTGACAGTTTGCAGTCTTAAAAGTATGAGAGACTATAGGGGTGCCTGGGTGGCTCAGCTGCTTAAGCATCTGACTCTTGATTGCATTTCAGGTCATGATCTCAGGGTCCTGAGATCAAGCCCCGAGTTGGGCTCCATGCTGAGCAGGGAGTGTGCTTGAGATTCTCTCTCTCTCTCTCTGTTCTCCTCCCAACATGTGCACACGCACTCTCTCTCTCTCAGATAAATAAATAAATGTTTTAAAGAGTATGAGAGGCTATAAAAGTAAGGAAAATATTTATTTTAGTTAGCTTGTGAATTAGGCAAAGGGCAGTTTTATGAATAGTCAAGGCACACATCCTACTTCCTAAAAGGCACAATAATGACTCTGCAACTAAGGCAGCCTGTGTTCCAAGGCATTGCAGTGGGGGGGGGGCAAGAAAAGCAGGATTTATTGTGCATCTCTGCTGTGGGGGTGCAGATGGGCCGGGTAGGATTCAGCCATGATGGACACAGGATCCCTTCTCTCGAAAGATTACAAGCCAATAAGGAGCAGGAGACAAACTTCCAAATCCCAGGACAGAATGTGATGTTTGTAATAGGAGAGATACAAAGGTCTCACAAAGTCAAAGACTGGGGGAGTTTTGTTTGGGAAGGGAGGGTAGTAGAAGAGGTTTCTTAAAGAGCCAGAGTTTGGGGCACCTGGGTGGCTCAGCCATTAGGTGTCTGCCTTTGGCTCGGGTCATGATCCCAGGGTCCCTGGATCGAGCCCCGCATCGGGCTCCCCGCTCCCCCGCTCTGTGGGAAGCCTGCTTCTCTCTCTCCTACTCCCCCTGCTGTCTTCCCTCTCTTGCTGTCTCTCTGTCAAATAAATAAAATCTTTAAAAGAAAAAAAAAAAAGAGCCAGAGTTTACAATTTGCTACAGTCGATGGGTAGGAATCTGGAAGTGGGGTAAGGCAAGCCAGGTGCAAGGCAAAGGCACACACGTAGGTTTGGGCCAGTTTTTTTCCTGTAAGAGTGGTCCTGTGTTATTGGAGCAAAGGTCAACGTGGAAGAATGATCATAACCGACACTTACTGAGTGCTTACTGCATATCAAGCACTGTCCTAAAGACTAAGGGTATTTCTTCAGATACTTATCATAATGACCATACGGGAGAGATGCTATTGGTGTCACTGTATGGATGAGCAAAGCAGGACGCAGACAGGTTAAGTCAATTGCCCAAAGTCACCCAGCTCGTAAGTGGCTGAGGCAGGAGTTGAACTCCGACCTTGTCATTCAAGAGTCCACACTTTAAACCATTGTGCTCGGCTGCATTCCTGTGGTTGTAAGAGGTGCAAGGCTGAGATGACCAAGGTGAAAAACGCTTCGGGGTTTTACACTGATCACCAATTTTTTAAGTTATATATTTAATATGTATTACAAAAATCGATATTTAGCGTATCAGAACCTTGATCATGGACATTTTTACTTAGCATGCTGCTCTATTTTTTAAAGTGTGTCAAATTAAGTAAATGTATTAAAGAAAAAATAAATAATAGCACAGTTATAAAGATTTGTTAAAAACCGTGAAGGTAGCCCTTGAATGCCTAAAGTTGGATGCGGCACTGAATGGGCAATGGAAAGCAAGGAAGGTTGCTAGACAAGAGGGGGCATGTTCGGATCTACTCTAAGAAAATTAATCCCTTCTCAACATTCAGGATTGAGTAGAGGAGCCAGCAGTGAGATATGTGGAGTCCAGTTTTAGTGGGCTGTGTCCATCACTATTCAATCAAGAAAACAGAAGTTCACGTCTTTCCAACAGGGGGATTTGGTGGAGAAAAGGTGTAGGTTATGTAGATGTTGGAAGAACTGAGGAGCTAGAGTGGGTACACTGAGGCAGCCCAGGAATCTGCTTCTCCCCTTGGCTGGAGAGACGAAGGGAAGAGGTCTTTTGGAGCCCAGGTGTTAAGGTCACTGGCAAAAGCTGGAACTGCCCTGGGGCCAGGGAGCCAGGGAGCCATGCTGGAGCTATACAGGTGACATCAGGGAAGGCAGGGAAGGACCCCGCTCCAGACTCCTCCCTCCGGCACCCCCCTTTGGCTCAACCCCACTTAGGAAATGCAGCCCTCTGCAATACAGAGCAGGGGAAGGGGTAGGGCAGGGTTTCAGATCTGAGCCAGAGATGCCTGGGACCAGTACGGGGCTCTAGCCCTGATCTGCTCCGGAAGTAATTTTGGAGGAACCAGTGGAACCAGGAGGCAGAGGGGGCCTTCTAGAGACATCTACAGACAGAATGTGTAGGATTTGGTAATTTCTTGGAAGGGACAGAGCACTGGAAAGATGCTGTGTGAGAGACAAAGAGGGATAAGCTGAGTAGAACAAAATAAATGTGGAATATTTAAAAGAGCCCTCATTTCGACTATTTTATGAACCGGGTTAAAACCTCATGGTGTTTATTAAAGGTTGGCTGCCCATTAGGTAGGTGCCACCAGTTTTGTGACTGATAATAATAATAATTTAACAATCATTTATTTTTCAGAAGTGTTTAGAGTTAGGGCAAGTTGGGGAGGGTGGAAAATGCGGACCTCATCTAGTTGATTTTTATTTCATTTTAATTCTTTTCAACAGAACAAAGTATCAAGGTTTTCTGCCCAGCAGCACCCTCCCCATATACATCCAGTCTCAAATTTGATTCACAGTTACACTGGTCCCATCACTATGTGAACAGTTTGCCTGGAGCCTGAGTTCCCAAGGAGTAAATGTCTGGTTCTAGCTGAGCCCCGCCCCCCACTTTCCTCGGGATGAGTAAATACCTGACCCTGAATTCTAGTCCCTTCCAGAGTAGACTCTAAATTCTCTTGATTTTAGAATTCTGTGTATGGTAGAATAATAGAGGTAGCCTCATACTTATCAAACATTTTCTACATACCAGCCATAATTCATTTAATCCTCACAACAAATCTGTGAACTGGATGCTGGTGCTATTATTATCCCCACTTTACAGGTGAGGAAATTGAGTAAAGAAGTTAAGTAACTTGCCCATATTATACTGAAATGGATTTGAATCTAGGCCATCTGGGTTCTTGACCAGTAGACTCTCCAAAAACTTGCATTCCCAAACCTTTGAAATATTTGAAGATCAGTAGATATTCGTCTCTATCTCTGCCATATTAAAAAAGAAAAGCCTGAGATAAAAAGAGTCCACCAAAAATTAAAGGTGAGAGAGGTACATTTGAAGAGGAAAGATGAAAACGTGTTTTTTATTACTTTTATTTAAGATGCAACAGAGATTTGTGTAAGGAAATGAAAAAAATTGTCTGCAAAAGAGTAAAGCTTTCGGGGCACCTGGGTGGATCAGCTGCTTAAGTGTCCAACTCTTGATTTCGACTCAGGTCATGATCTTGGGGTACTGGGATGGAGCCCCACATCGGGCTCTTTGCTCAGCGTGGAGTCTGCTTGAGATTCTCTCTCTCTCCTTCTGCCCCTCCCACACACACACACACACACACACTCTCTCTCTCTCTCTCTTTCTCTCTCTCTCTCTCTAACAAATAAATCTTTTTTAAAAAATAGAAGAGTAAACCTCTCATTTCCAAGCTTAAATAACTGTAAAAGTGGGGTTCAAGAGGGAGAAGGCTTCGACTTCTGCCCAGCCAAGTTTGTTTCAGTTTGTAGGACTTGTACATCTTGTATCTGAAGAGCACTGCATATTTGTAACAGTGTTCCAGTTGGTTTAAACCCAAAATAAAACCAAGAGCTGGTGTAAGAGGGCTGATTCCTCTCCCAGGGAAGAGTTCCATCCAGGCAACAGAAAGTTCTTGTGGGCGTGGATGACTGACTTTGTCTTGTCCAGATGCTGGCTGGCCACTCCACATGTTCAGGATGCAGATGCCTTCCTGAAGGTACTGAAGGGATTCCTGAACACTGGCCTTTGGCCAAGGACACTGAGAAGACTAGCTGGAAAGAACCACTACTTTGTAGTGATTTATAGACTGGATGCAGCAGCTTTCAAATAGTGAATTATATCCGGAATCCTAGCAGCTTTCAAACCCTGATGGAGGGTATGTCCTTTATATTTCTGGTATAAACCATGAATCTCATCTCATGAGACCGTGCTGGAAGTGAGGGGGTTAGACTGTCTCTCCTGGGCTGGCCACAGTCCCCCCGACTCATGGTTCCAGTTCTGTCGGTGTCTTACCCATGTCTCCCACTTCTCCATCTTCCCTTGCTCTGGTTATGCCTGTTATTACATGTAAACAACTAAGGTTCGCTTTGGCGTCCCCAGGTGCGGCCCTTATCCCCGTGATCTCAGACAGTGGCACGTGACCCTGCCATTATGAATGCATTTTGAGCAAGACAATGTAAGGAGAGGATAATTTTTAAGGGTGTCTCCCAAAAGTTGCATGAAAAACTTTAACACTATGTGCAGGATTGGCTCAATGGGCATGCCACCAGTAGGAGATACACAGGACCTTCTGCTTTGGGTTTAGGGCTCTAGTCACCATCTTGAAATTCTTAAGCAATTCCTATTTGAATTTGTGTTTTGTAAGTGAAGTTGAATGGAACAATGGAGGATGTGCTGGGGGCTTGAAGCCTCCACTCCTGCAGGGGTCCCACCCCCTGGCTCCTGTTATCTCCCCGGGACTAGGTGTCCACTGTTGTTCCCTCTCCTCCGGGAGAGCTGGTGTCAGGGCATGGCCACAGGGGTCCCCACCCTGAGCTACCAGTGTCACAATGCGCAAAGTAGGCAGCTCATTTGGGACAAGCAACTGCCTTCCCTTCAATATAGACACCTATGTCCCGGCATACCCCTGGGGTTTGCCCATCTGCAGTGGGTTGGGGCAGTGGGACTATGGAAGAAGGAGATGCCTGGCTTGACTTCCCAGCCCCCAGAGGGGCACTGCACACAGGTCTGACGTTCACAGAAGGGGGAGCTCAGCAGCTCCACGGGCTGGCCTCCTGATGCTTGTGTTCCCACTTCCTCATGAGTATCTGTCTGCCCAAAGGAGCAACATCAAATGGCAAATAAAAATCACTATGACAGGTCGAGAGGGAAATCCTGGAAAAAATGAAAAAGCCGTATATTTAATACCTCTAATAGCACTCTTTTCCTAATTTTTCAAAAAGAGGCTCTGCATTTTCTTTTTTTTAAGACTATATTTATTTGTCAGAGAGAGAGAGAGAGAATGAGACCACAAGTTGTGGGGAGTGGCAGAGGAAGAAGCAGACTCCCCACTGAGCAAAGAGCCTGATGCAGGACTCGATCCCAGGATCCTGAGATCCTGACCTGAGGCAGACGCTCAACCGACTGAGCCCCCCAGGTGCCCCGAGGCTCTGCATTTTCATTTTGCACCTAACCCTACAAATTATGTAGTCAGTCCCGTTGCGTCTCCCTGGCCAGCCACAAATAGCCACAGAAGAGTCTTTATTCTGGGTGACTGTGCCCAGCCCCATGGTGGGAGTTCTGTTACCATGGAAGATGGGGGCAGTGGATATCGGGGTAGCTAGCTAGCAGTTTCTACCGTATACGATAATGCTTTTAAAATAATTACCAGGCACCAAACGGTATTGAAAGCGTTCACAACTTTTAGCTTATTTAATCCTAAAAACAGTAGTACTATTAGCCCCAGTTTACGGATAGGAAAACAGCAGCACACAGATGCGAAGTCACTTGGCCCAGCACACACATCTGGCAAGGGATGAAGCCAGGACTCCAACCTGGGCCGTCTGGATTTTGGGTGCAGGATCCCTGCCTATGGCTCAGCACCTAGGCACCTCCGCGTGCACAAACCTACCTCTGTGCCTCAGCAGGGATGTGCTGATTCTCTAGGGCAGGGGGGTCTGATAAAAAGTTAGGTCACAGGATCACCTGTACGGAATTGTCATGGGATTTGTTTAAAAATGTAGTTTCCGAAGCCCTAAGCCAACCCACTGAATCAGAATATCTGAGGGTGGATCGCAAGATTCTTCGTTTTAAACAAATTCCTTCAGGTGATTCTTAAGGAACTTTCAGAAGTGTTGCTCAAGCATTTTAGGGTACCATTAACTTCTGGAGACGAGTGTTGTATGAGAAGTTGCAAGGAGGTAGATACTCCTAATAACACATCGGTGGCGGGAAGGCAAAAGTTTACAGCCCAGTGAATAAGGATCTGTCAGGATTCCAGGTGCATTGGCCCCGTGATGCAGCAGTCCCACTTCCAGAAATATATCCCACAGATAGACCTACGTATGTAAAATGGCACCCCAACCAGATGTTCCCAGCGAAATGTTGGAAGCGACCCAGGCATCCGGCCGCGGAGAGCTGGCCAAGCCCGTCCACGCAGCAGCACGCTGTGCTATGTGTCCAGGAGAACGAGGAAGATCACTGAGTACGCATGTAGAGAAGTCTGCAGGACATGTTGGGAGGTGGAGAAAGTGGGGTGCCAACCATGTGCATAGTAGAGGCAGACGTGAGAATCGCCTCTCACTAGGAACAGCGTGTTCGCCCGAACTCGGACTGTCAGGGCTGGCCTGGCAGGTGGGGGCAGCAGAGTCAGCTCTTGCCCTTCTGCATGTGCTCTAGGTGGTTGCAGACTCCCTCACAGCTCTCCTCAGAATTGATGGGGATACTTAGGGCCCCTACACCCTAGGCTTTGGGTCCTGTTCACCAATTCTATGGCCAGGAAAAAAATCCTTATCACATCTCTTTGGAAACGGTAAACGTAGCTCTTGAGTATAGCCTGACTGTGAGATGCATTCATTTTCTCAGCATTTCCAGTTGAAAAGCCTGCCTCCGCCTCAGTCCTGGGCTGGATTTGGGGGGGTGAACTTTAGGTATTTATTTTTTAAGTGCATTCAGATGATTGGTGCCCTTCTTCCAGCTCGTGTGATGCCTCTCTCCTCTTGAATTTGGATGGCCCACTGCTGGTAGGATGCTTTCTTTCATACCTAAGGGAATGCTTACCCTCTTGAGTGGAAACACGAGGGAGTTTCAGAAACAGATAGTTCTCTAAAAATAGTCCTGTCAGCCTTTAGCATTAAACTAGGTGTCAAGGCTTGGAGTTAGCAGGGCAGTTTGTTCGAGCAAAAGCAGCACGGACTGTTCGCTGGGAGATTGTCATATATGGCTGTGAAATCCTAGGAAGGCAGACCTTGGAATTCTTCATGAGTTAGAGGAGATAATCCCAAATCCAAGGTCAATTTTTTTTCTCTAGTTAAAAAATAAGGATGAAAAAACACTGCAGCGTCAGGAAGTAGATTAAATAATAGGTGGTCTGTTAGCACAGTAAAAATTCCATTGCTTCCTGTGGTCTGGTTCCAGAACATGGGGTGCGGAGGGCTCGAAGCTGCGTTTCCATGACCCTTTATGGAAGATTGGAGAGGTATAATTATATGGATCGTGTCAATGAATAAAGGGGTAGCAGATGGACGGTAAGAGCTAAAGCCCTTCTTCTCTGCCCCCTCGGGCCTTGTCTTGGTGCTTTAATTGCTCTCACTTGGTAGATGATTCTCGTCACAAAGGGCCAAGGCTGTATCCAAAGTTAATTTGGACCAGTGATGTCCCACAGAACTTTCTGTGATGATGGAAATGATATCCGTCCAACAGCCACTGGCCACATGTGGCTATTTAGCAGTTGAAATGTAGCTGGTGTGATTGAGGAGCTAAATTTTTTTTTTAAGATTTTATTTATTTATTTGAGAGAGAGAGAATGAGAGAGAGCAAGCACATGAGAGGGGGGAGGGTCAGAGGGAGAAGCAGACTCCCTGCCGAGCAGGGAGCCCGATGCGGGACTCGATCCAGGGACTCCAGGATCATGATCTGAGCCGAAGGCAGTCGCTCAACCAACTGAGCCACCCAGGTGCCCCGAGGAGCTAAATTTTTAATGTATTTTATTTCAAGTGGTTTAAATTCAAGTCATCACATTTGAATGGCTGTCGGCTACCATTTGGATTGCACAGCTCCACACTTGGAATGGAAGTCAGGAATTCTCTGTATTCTTTATGTCAAATGAAGATGATGGTAATGTCATGTTAGTGCTGTGTGCATGAAAGGTCCATCTTCTACGACAGATATAATGGACCCAGGCCTCCCCTTTGGGTATTCTGAGAGGTGTGGGCCCTCCAGACTTCCTTACAAGGTTCTATGAGCCAGAGATGTCAATGCCAACCTGTTCTTTGACTCTTTTGGTCCATTTGCAAGAACCAAACCAGGGATCCACTCCCTGGAGAGGCAGAATAGCATGGAAGTACTGCCCAAAGAGCAAAAGTTGTGAACTCACAACACTGCACCTGATATTCACAAGTGAGAAAACTTCATTTGTGTGTATTTCTTTAAACTCAGTCAGTTCATTAATTTCAGGGACTTGACTTTACTCACGGATGACTCAACTCCACACATTCCTTCTTATAATTTTTACTAGAAAATAGAAAAGAACTAGTTGCTGTGGTGCATACTTGCGGGGTTGTGACAATTAGGGGATAATTTAATGTTGTAAAACAGCCTAATGTACAGTATAAATATCCAAGGTGGCTTTGTAGGAGCAAACACCATTCAACCCGTGTATCTTGCTAACCCTAAATCAGTCTGATAACCCTCTGCTACTTCCTGTTTCTCCCTTCAGAGTGTTCATGTTTTCACTTTGTCCTTTCAGTGGTATTTTTCAAATCACCCACTACCTAATAATTTTCATGCTGTTGGTTAAGAAACAATGTATAGTTGAGCTTCCCATCACGCAACCCACTGGGTCCCACCAACAAAAGTCCTTATCTCCAACCCTCACACACTCCCATCTCTAGGCTTAGGACAGACAGCTCCAGAATTTTTGAGAGATGGGTCTAGTCCCTTCCTTAGGAATTCTGACTCCTTGGGAAGTGGGAGGTTGCATGGCCCAGAGCAAATCCAGGCTGGGTCAGGTCTTTAGCTCAGGCTGATCTTTACCCCTAAGACTGTCCATCTGGGAATCCCAAGACCTCCAAGGTAGCACAGAGGGAACCACCTTCCAGAATTAGTCTTCACTCCAGCCTCCGCTTAGCTGGCATGCTCTGTAGTCAAGGCCAAGAGCCGGGTCACCATCTCTTGGCTTCTGATGCATGCCCATTGGTAATAAACCATGCTTTCCTAGATCCTGTAAGGAGAAGCCCTGATGAAATGCTGTCGATGGCTATTACCTCATTCGTCCTCCATTGTCAGCCGAACTCCTGAGAGAGTTAACCCCTTTGGCATAGGCTGCTGTGTACAACTCATGTATCCAAGATGAGTTTGTGACATTGGGACATGGAAGCTCTCCAAAGGGCTTATGCAAGGAACAAGTTTATAACATATAAGCTGCTGTGAGAATGACATCAACTCCTCTCCTACTGAGCAAGCCACCCAGCAAAGTGCCATGAATATAAACAGCCCTAGAATTTCAGATCTTATTGTTCTGTTGATGAACACATGTCGTCCTTGAGCACGCAGTGTGGGTGGTCTGCTGGGAGGTGATGAATCAAACCAAGGGGTTTTGTTCTCTGGTCAGCCTCTGCAGGTTATTTGTGAGCACTTGACTAATTGCTCCTATACTGCACATTTAATGGCTAATTTGGGGGTTTTGACAGGAAAATGGCCACTTGTTTATGCTCAGATGTCATAGGACATCTGCCCTTTACAACCCAGGGCCCTGGCATGGTCATGTGAATGGATTGTGGGGTGAGAGTCAGAGGCCTTCCCTCTGTTCCGCAGCCCACTGCTGGACCTTGAGGAGGTCTTGGACAGGTGGGCCTTTGGCCTCCCCCGTCACAAGCAAAACACACCTGCCCTCTATCTCGCTGAGTGGGAACGGGTGCAGCTACAGTAGATTAAAACCAATGAACATCGGTCTGCAGAGAGAGCTTCTTGGTGGTTAGATGTTATGCAATTACGAGTGTTATTGCTAAATATTATTCTTACTTTGTATGTGTTGAAACACTTAAAATTTATCATGCATTTGGTAGGATGGAGAATATTTTCATAGTCTCCTGTTTGTGCTTTAATACACTATTGATTATGTTAACATTCATGCTGTTGTGATGCTTCATGTCATATAGAAATATATAAATTACTAATTAAGTCTTCCTCATCTTCTTATCCTGTCTCCTTGCAGGAACCAATGTTGTCAGGGTGGTGGGCCATGTGTACTTTCCCACAATTCTTCTACATATCTACAAACACAATTTCTTATTTTTATAATTTATAAAAGCACAGATATGTCTTCCATATGCACATATGTAATACTCCTACATAAGAATATTTCCAAGTCAATTTAGAGATACATCATTCTTTTAAATAGTTACCTAATAGTCCATAATGTGGACTATAATCTATTTAATCATTTCCCCATTGCTGGCCACTGTAGTTTTCCCTCTCTTCTTAACATAAAGACAAAAACAAAGGTGGTTGCTTCTGCATTTTTTTTCTCATATGCTTAATGTTGACCTTCACTGTCTTTTAAGTTACTCCTAATTAGGTACTTTTGTCCTTCACGTAACATGATTTTTAAAAAATATATGCATTTTTAAGGCCCTTTATTAAGAAAAAAGGAAGAGAAAAATGCCTTGCTCTACAATGGTAGGTTTTGCAGGGGTAGTTGGTCTGGTTGCATGAGTATTTGGGAGTATTGTTTGTTTACATGGTCAGTTTCCTAGGTTCCCCTGTGTCATGGCCAATCTGTGTGACTCGGCAGTCAAACAGCTCTTCCTACACAGTGTCTTGTGGCCAAACACAAACTGAACGTCGAGGAATGGAAAATATTGCGAAGTTTCTAAATGGTCAGGAAGCTTTTAATTCCAAGACAGGTCTAGTTCCTATTTTGTGATTAAGAGGGTCAAAATGCCTCATTTTAAAGAATTCTTTTGAGTATTTACATTGCACACAAGAAATGAGAGTCTGTTTTACTTGGTGTTGAATGAAGAGAGATTTGCGGTCACGGGTTTGATGAGGTACCCCGACGCTTGGGCCTTCCTTTGCCATAGTAGTTCTGCACGAGACTGTTAGCTCACTGAGGGGGGGCCTCTTTATGTACTTTTGTACCATGCCTAGCAGAAAGTATGTGCTCAGTAAATGTGGAGCATGCACCTGGGTTTATATAGGGCTGAAAAATACCATTTTCTACAGGAGTCTTGCTGAGGAGGGACTCTCATGTTTGTTTGATGCAAAGGGGTGACTCAGAGTAGGGTAAGCCCTGGTCAGGCATAAGATTCAGTTTGGGAGTAGGAGGAGACCAGGAAAATGAGGTAATGCGGTTTGCTCTAGTGATAGATGCTAAATCAGATCTTGAGGGTGTTTATCTCGGGCTTGAGAGAAAGGGAAAACCACAAGATCCTTTCTGTAGGGGAGGGGATGGCCAAATTGGTAAATGGAGAAGCTGACTTTGGCTTTTTATGTGTCATCGTGATTGATGACCTGGGAGGGACTGTCCTTTCCTGCCCTTTGCATGGGGTGAACTTGTTATGTCTTATTTTTTGTAGTCCCATCCCACCGGGGTCCTGTGCACCAAAGAATATTCAGAACAATAGAAATAAAACTCCAATTCTTCATATTGTGAGTTTGTCTGCAGTATGATTTTTTTTCAAGTTTTTGTTTAAATTCCAGTTAGTTAACATACAGTGTAATAATAGTTTCAGATGCAGAATTTTGTGATTCATCACTTACATACATCACCAGGTGCTCATCACAGTAAGTGCCCTCCTTAATCCCCATCACCCATTTAACCCACCCTTCCAACCCACCTCCCCTCTAGTAACCCTCACTTTGTTCTCTATAGTTGAGAGTCTTTTTCCTGGTTTGCCTTTCTTCCCCCACCCCCAATGTTCATCTGTTTTGTTTCTTAAATTCCACCTGTGAGTGAAATCCTATGGTATTTGTCTTTCTCTGACATTTCATTTAGCATTATACTCTTGAGCTCTATCCACATCATTGCAAATGGCAAGATTTCATTCTTTTTATGGCTGAGTAATATTCCATTGTGTGTGTGTGTGTGTGTGTGTGTACCACATCTTCTTTATCCATTCATTATTTGATGGTGTAGTATGATTTCTATGTATTTATCCACACAACACATTTCCATAGATCAATAAATAAAAATATAGTTTGGATACAATTTAAAAACCTTCAAAAATGGGGTGCATGGGTGGCTCAGTCAGTTAAGTGTCCAGCTCTTGATCTCGGCTCAGATCATGATCTCGAGGTTGTGGAATCAAGCCCTACCTCCACGCCCAGCGCAGAGCCTGCTTGGGATTTTCTCTCTCCTCTCCTCTGTCCCTCCCCTCGTAAATAAATAAATAAATAAATTGATTGATTGATTGATTAAAAAGCTTCAGAAACAATGAAACTTCCTTACTAGTCCTCAGTCCTCCTGAGTCTCTTGGTGGCCTTCAAGACTTTAGTCATTCTCCCAAAGGCTGTAGAAGCTCTCAGATAGATTTGGCAAATTGGAGGTCCTATATTCATCATATGAGCTAGATCCAGGTCCAATCCGCTGAGAGAAACAACCTTAAAAAGGTCATCTTTTCCTGGAGGAGCTTGGAGACTGACACTGCTCAGTAGGCTGAGCAACTGAAATTGATTCACCTGTTACTTGCCTCTTGCCTGCTATGTTTGTGCGGCCAGTTCTTACTTGTGATGATCTCATTTCCAGGCAAAATAATAGGGATCCTGCCTGAACCTACCAGACTGTCCCAGCTCTGATGAGGTCCACGAGATGCGTGTGGCTCAGCCTAATGGGCGGGGCAAATGCAAGGAGATGGGTAAATGGTTATAGGATTTTCCATCTGGCTTCTCCATACAGACCATCAAGTGTTAAGCTCTAAAGCCCATGGGGAGGAAATAGCCACCTCAAATGATTGTTGCGAAGCTCAAATAAGACAGTGTGGGTAGCAGCAGTCTACAGAAAGCTCTATGAATTAGAATTGTTACTTGGGGGCGCCTGGGTGGCACAGTCTGTTAAGTGACTGACTCTTGATTTTGGCTCAGGTCATGATCTCTGGGTAGTGAGACTGAGCCCCATGTCAGGCTCCACGCTTAGCAGGGAGTCGGCTTGAGATTCTCTCCCTCTCCCTCTGCCCCTCCCCCTGCTCATGCATGTGTGCTCTCTCTCAAATAAATAAATACATCTTAAAAAAAAAAAAGAATTGCTATTTGTTCCAGAATGCAAAATTCATTAGGTAAAAACTGGGAGAACAGCTTTCTTCAAAAACCTAGCTTTACACTCCTGTAATTTTCTTATGCAAGTTAAGTCTGTAATTCACACAGGAGAAAAGTTGGGGAAAGTATGTTCTCTCATCTCATGTCACTTTTTTTTTTAAGCTTTTGCCTTAGTAGTTTCTGATTTAGAGTATTATTATCTTTTAATCTCAAAAAGTATTGGGCATTTTTTTTACATATATTTTCTGTCTCTAAATCTAAGACTTTAGATTGGAGGCTGGCTGGGCTGCTCTTTATCTGAAAGGCAAGTCAAGAGCTCTTGCAACTTTATATCTAAAGAGCCTGTTCGGCAGGGCTGGCTGGAGAACAGTGCCAATCACAGAAGTTATTTTTCATTGAAGAGAGGCAGCTCCCTTTCTTTCAGACCTGCAAGCTTAAGAAGCAATTTCCTCTACCTGGTTCACTCTTGGCACTTAATACAGCGCCACCAGCCAATCGGAACTTTTTAATAAATGCCAGCATCCCTCCACCAGAGGAATGTTGAAAATGGCAATATATATATATATATATATATATATATATTTTAAAAAGCTACAATAGGAATATTCCAGGAGACACTAATGATTACCAATAAAATTTGGAAGCATGTTCATCTTGGCTCTTAGTATCTTAGTACCTTAGTATCTTAGTATCTCTTGCCAAGGAGTAAGTGAAAAAAAAAAAAAGGAAACAGGACATTTTATTTTATTAGTAAAGTCAGAATCCAGAATAGCCAATGTGACCAAGTTTTGAAAACTGTGGAAATGAGCAGTGGCTGCAATTGTCTTTTCCCAAGAATGAGAACAATTTTCAGATATGAATGGGCAGTTTGTCCATTATTGCCCTTCTCTCTCTATATGTATATATTCATGTTGTACCATTGATGGTTTAGCAGTAAAGGATATAGTTCAGTATTTTCATTTTAAGGTGTGTATCTAAAGGATTCTATAATTCTAGTTTTACAAAATTATACCTGTTTTGTGCTGAATTTTTGGAAAATAGTGCACATTTTAGGACTTTTATAAACTTTTGTTTGTTTTATAATCAAAGCAATAAAGGGCTCCATTCTTCAGTGAAAATGTTCCTGCATGGTTATAATGTCCCCTGAACCAGAGCTACTCCTGTCTGATTGATCCCTTATGACAGTCTGTTATATTGAAGAGCAATAACAATCGGCAGGCCAAAAGGCAGTTGTAACTGAAGACGAGGATGGTATTTCTCAGTGAAAGAGGCCAGCAAGCTCCAGGTCAGGCCTTGTGTTCCATTCCCTTGGCTTCCTTCCCCTTTCCTCCTTACCCACAATTTCCTCAGTCTTCTGACCCCTCATCCCAAGCCAACGCCCAGCCTGCCAGGGACTTGAGAAAACCACAGAGATGACTGCCCTGTAGTCCCTCCAATTTATATTTATTGATGTGAAATCAGTGATCTATTGTTATTGGGGAGATTCTTTAGCCAGACCCATCTGAGTGTGGAAGGCACACAGAAAAACATCTTGCTTCCATTTCAGGACAGCTGAGTATATTCTGGCTTTCCTGCTAGTTAGCTGAGAGATGTAAGAAGAGTTGAAAGAGGGGATTGTACTCAGACTTCTTAGATCTTTTCTAATGTTGATATTTTGTGATATGAAGAAACCTACAAAGAAACCAGCTAGGTGTCACTTATGTCTCCTCTAATATGTCAAGTCCTCCTTGGTTTTAAAATACCAACTAGAATACTCTTCTCTTCTCCTGGCACACTCTCAATTTGTAAAATGTGAGGCTAGTTTTGTAAGGTGGGGGACTTGCAACCCTGAATCCTCTTACCCAGGTCTTTCATGCCCCTCACTGCCAGATCTGACCTCCCCACCTCCTATTTCACCACCTCCTTGTATTGTATTCTGGTCATATTCTTTGAGGAGTTATCATTCAGACAGCTCTCAATCATGGCGGACCTGACTTAAGATCATCAGAAAAGAGTAAATAATGCCATGAACATCTTTTTTGTTTATAGTTCTATCTCCAGGACATTGGAGCACTGCCTGGTATGGAGTAGATGCTCAGTAAATAGTGTGGATCTCAGGGCTGGTGCCACATCATCATGTCTTGGGTCCCCCACAGTCACAGTCACACGTTGGATAGGTGGCTCTAGTTCTGTTACCATTCCTCCCCATGCCCAACCATTACTCACAACTTGTTTTTTTCTTCCTTCTACCTGATTCCTTTCCTAGATTAATCTATGAAAATTTCCTATTCACTAGATTCATAACTTTTTTTTAAAGATTTTATTTATTTATTTTAGAGAGAGAAAGAGAGAGAGCAGGGGGAAGGGCAGAAGGAAAGGGAGAGGGAAACTCAAGCAGACTCCGTGCTGAGTGCGGAGCCCAATGCAGGGCTTGATCTCAAAACCCCTAGATCATGACCTGAGCTGAAATCAAGAGTCAAACGCTTAACTGACTCAGCCACCCAGGCACCCCTAGATTAATAATCTTATGTCCCATTTCATTTAGTGAAAAAGGCATTTGAAATTAGTTTGGTTTTCCAATTATTGTTATGACCCACTGATACCATAAGAAAAAACAGCCGAAGAACTTTGTGATAAATGATAATGCTTGTCTTTGAATCCAAGAGACTTTGGGCTCTACTAATAGAGGAGTCAACTAAAGCAAACTTTCCTCCGCTAATAATAGTACTTGGTCAGAGGGTAATAAAGTCTGAAGACAGATGCATGCATGAAAGTCATACCCAGGGATTTTTATTATCATGAACTCTATTTGAAGTGGTAGTAATAGGAAAATTAAACTTGTTTTAATATAGGACTTTATTACATCTAATAAATACATAATTCACTATATCTCACTTCTTCTAATCTACAGGTATAGGTACCCTAAAGGGACAATATGAAATCAAAGGTCAACATTAACACATGAAAACTGCACCACAGAACCCCTTGTTGTTCACAGCAGTGTTGGTCCTGGGATGACCTTCTGTTCCCAAATTAAGTGGGACAGGCTTTTGGAAAGCAAATTATCTGAAGTTTAGAAGGACAATACTTTTCATAGCCCCCACCCGATCACCAAGGAGTCTATTACTGAGGGACACAGACATTATCCTTAGGGTTTTAAGTCAAACCTTCCAGTGGAATATTGCAACTGGTTCCCCCAGGCTCCAGGGACCAAGTTCACTCCATCCGGGGTGGTACCAACTGGGAATTCGAGGGTGTAGAAGAGAAGATCATTCGTTTGTTAGGGTCTTAGCTTTGTCAGAGCACCTCTTGCATGGGGAGCTATCCAAGGTGCTGTCTGAACCTCCTTGTCTATTTTGTCCCAAGTGTTGACATATATTTCTGTGTATCTTGAGCTTCACCCTTTTGCATTTGTCTAGTCCCGAAACCATCTGTGTTTTCCAATTTGGATTCTTCCTGACCGCTACTTGCTTCCAAATCCTGAGATTTGTTGTGTTGCATTCATAGCTTGCCCTCAGCTGACCCTTTGCCTGCATCTTGTCTTGACTCTGCTTAGTCTGACTTAATTCTTATCCTCTCTCACCCCATCCCCTGCCTGGGTTTTGTGTATCTATAGCATATGTCAGCTAAGTGATAGAAATCAGGAGTTAACCAACAAGAAAAATTAAACCTCAAAATATATATGATTTTATTTTTGTATTAATATAAATTGCCTGAGTTCTATACGATTGAAAAAAGTAGCTTTCTAATAAGAAAACCATTAGTTATACAGAGGCTAGAAGGACAAATAGAACAATAATTTTAATTTATTATCTTTCAGCATGTTTGTTAAAGTAAATTAAATATTCATCTCCTGTTGGCAAGATCAATATTATTTTGGGAACATACATTTGTTATGTAGATTTTAATCATATTCGCAATTTTTACCTGAAATAAAGCAAAGCAAATTGTTTTGACTATAGTAGTGGATGGCAACTGGTGTTAAAATGTATTTTTTAAGATACATTTTTTTAAAGATTTGGAGCACTCCAAATTTACATACAGTGTCAAAACTTGCCTGCAAGTGAATACATTTTTAATGTAATCATAATAATTGATGTTCCCATGGAAATGCTTTTATATGCTTTCATAGAAATTTTTGTTTCATCTGACTTCCACTACAATGTGTATGTTATCTCTATAAGAAAAAGGAAATCCACATGAACTTAGAGTTCTGTGGATACACATCAGGTATTGTGCAATTGATTGTGTAACAGCAAGTGCTCTCTGTTATTTCAGCTTCTTCTACAATGACACACTGTCTTGAGAATGAAAAAAACAAACAAACCTCCAAGCACACCACCCTCTGTTCTCTAGCTATGAAGAGATTGCCTGCCTTGAGTGTTACTAGTGGTGTTTATACTGGCAGTTAGGGCAGAACTATGACTGCATGGACCCGTCCCTGTTCCTTTTCCAAGTCCCCTGTATAACCACTGACCCACATTTGTAGGACGGTTCTTGAGATTAGGGATGCAGATCATTGCCATTAATAATTTTTTTATGTCTGTGTAAAGCTAACAAACCCTCCAGGGATGGAGCTCTCTTGACCTTGGCTTCTGACCAACTCTTAGAGTAGAGGCACCACATTTTTACAAGCCCCAGATGAGTCTTGACTCAATTTAGACTTTAGTATAAACAGAACTGGAACAGTCGACAGATATGTTTTAGCAGTAGAACCCATTCTTGCAACAACACCTGTAAGGGAGCCTGACAAATAATCTAGATAAAAAGGAAGTGAGTTGCACAGATGGAAGTCTGGGACCCTGGTCCCCAGGACCCTCCCACCGCCTGAGGGGCTTCGGGGCTCCACGGAGATCTGTGTGAGAAATTCAGGTTGTCCAATTCCTTTGCTTTACAGATGGGGAAACTGAGGCTTGGAGAGGTTAACTCACTGTTCGTGACCCCACAGTGAGATAGGGGCAATGTTGAGACAAGAGGCAGGTCTCTGACCCCCTTCTGCCCGGTTCACAACCTCTGCCTCCTGTCCTCCCGGTCCCCCGGTTTCTTCATGGTTGAAGGGAACAGATCGGCACTCACTCTGACTTCTGTATTGACAGGGCTTGCCCCGCCCCCAACTAAAACATACTCTAATTCAAACTGGCTTAAACTAAAGGACTTCATCACCTAATGTAAATTCAAAGTTCAGGGGTATCTGGCTTCAGGTGCAAGGAAGGGCTTAAAAAAAATGCCGTCCAGCTCAGTCTCCTTCTCCTCATTTCTCTTGGGTCTGGCTTCTGCTCTGCCGGCTGCATTTTCAGGGGGCCTTCCTCATGGACTCTGACAGGGGGAGGCATCCAACATTCTTACAGTGAGTGGTTCCTGGGGAAAGAAGCCTTCTCCTAACAAAATTCTCAGAATTGAGCCTCATTTACCTGAGTAGGTCCATGTGCTCACTCCTGAAGCCACCTGTATGGCCGGAGGGCTGGGGCGACCTGATTGGTCAGACCTGGGTCACGTGGCCACTCCTGGAAGTGGGGATTGGGGTCAGTGCCGCTCAAACCATTTGGGCTGAAACTAAGGAAGAGCAGGTTCCGCAAGGAAGAAACAGGGTGTTGTTAATCAGAATGGTGAGGAAATGAATGCACCAAGGTAAAAATGGCATGCATCACCTGCAACATCCTCAACTCTTCATTGGCCTTTGAGGCTGATCCTTGAAAACAGAGGCAAGAAGGCTCTCCATAGAGCTGTCTGCTCTGTTGCTGCTTCTGCAGGAACCCAGACTCCTCTCTATTATGGACTCTTTCATTGTATTATTACTCAATTCGGGAATGTATAGCGATTTTAAAATTCTTCTTAAAAAGCACAGAATTTGGGGCGCCTGGGTGGCTCAGTTGGTTAAGCGACTGCCTTCGGCTCAGGTCATGATCCTGGAGTCCCTGGATCGAGTCCCGCATCGGGCTCCCTGCTCGGCGGGGAGCCTGCTTCTCCCTCGGACCCTCCCCCCTCTCATGTGCTCTCTGTCTCTCTCATTCTCTCTGTCTCAAATAAATAAATAAAATCTTAAAAAAAAAAAAAAAAAAAGCACAGAATTTATTTATTGTTTTTAAGATTTTATTTATTTATTTGACAGAGAAAGAGAAAACAAGGAGGGGGAGTAACAGAGGAAGAGGGAGAAGCAGGCCCTCCACTAAGCTGGGAGCCCAATGCGGGGCTCGATCCCAGAACCCCTGAGATGACCTGAGCCCAAGGCAGATGCCCAACCGACTGAGCCACCTGGGTGCCCCCAAAAAACACAGAATTTAAATATACCCTATATTTTTGGAGGCAATTGGTAGAAATGTCCTGATATTCCATGAGAGGGATTGACACAGCTTGATACATTTGAGTGTGTAGTCGGGAGTGGATGAAACAAGGTCAGAAAACTTCCAGAAAAGTTTCTAAACAGCACACAGTGTTGACACCCCCCAATTGCTCTGCTCTCCTGTGTCCCATTTCCCCTGGGGCGGTATGTTTGTATGCGCCAAGCAAAGGATATGAACTGAGCAAGGCGCATTGCTAGGCCAGCTCAGGTGCACGCTGTCAGACATGTTCTGGGAGGGAAAGGGTGTCTTTAGGTTTTCTAGGTGAAAAATAATACAGACAGTGTTGAAAGAGCGAGATTGGTTTAGGGTATCACAGTGTTTATCTTGTAATTTTGCAGCAGGACTTAATTTAGGCTTCAACTAGAGGTATTTTAGGAGACGGGCTAATGGAAATGTGGACCTGGAAATCCAGAAACTTGTGCTCTTGTCTCAATTCTGCAATAGATTGTCTGGTTGACTTTGATCCAATTTCTCACTCTCTCTGAGCCTTGGTCTCCCAGTCTTGAAAAGTAAAGTTTGCCAATGTAATAGCTGACTTTCACATAAATCAGTGTTTCATAGTGTACTATGCATACCATGGTGGTTCATAGGACTATTTTAGGTGACACATGCCATATTTTTTTTAAAATTATGCATATTTTCCCAGTTTTGTTGAGATATAATAATATAATAATAATTAAATGTTGTATGTATTTTTTAATGTACTAGACTAATCAGCACAGCAATTCCCAAATTTCATGGCTACCATTGCTAAGGAACCAGGTAAAATAAATATCTTATTTTTAAAGACAGATATGGTTAAAGAAAAACATTAAATAATTGGTACATAGATAAAGCAAAACCCCAAGGGTGGGACATAAATTATAGAATTTGAGAAAACTCTGATGTACATGACCTCAATAAAAAAAACATTTTTTGATAGAATAGTATAATAATGATTTGACAGTTAGGGAATCTGAGACCATGCTTTACTGAGAACGTGTACTAAGCCAAATGCTGTACCAGGGACTTCCCATGCATGAAATTATTAAATTTTTAAAGTAAGAACTACCTGATTTTAAAACCATGTTCTTTCCACCAGCCACACTATCCCTCCAGGGCTCAGGGCTCACAGAGAGGTAAAAACATAATAGTTCAATATTTGTATATACTGTGGAATGATCACAGGAGTAAGTCTAGTTAACATGCGTTACCATATATAGTTACACAATGTTTGTCCTGTGATGAGAACTTTTAAGATCTACTCTCTTAGCAACTTTCAGATATGCAACACAGTATTATTAACTGTAGTAATCATTCTGTACATTACATTCCCATGACTTATTCATTTTATAACTGGAAGTTTGTACCTTTTGACCTCCTTTGCCCATTTCGCACCACCCCCCACCCCCGGCCCCTGCCACCTCTGTCAGCCACCAATCTGTTCTCTGTTGCTATAAGCTTGGGGGTTTTTTTGTTTTTCGTTTTTCAGATTCCACATATAAGTGAGATCATATGGTTTTTGTCTTTCTCTGGCTGATTTATTTCACTTGGCCTAATGCCCTATTTTTCCATAGTGGCTGCACCAGCCTGTGTTCCCAGTGGCAGTGCACAAGGTTTCCCTTTTCTCCACATCCTTGCCAACACTTGTTATTTCTTGTCTTTTTGATACTAGCCACTTTAACAGGTGTGAGGTGATGCCTCATTGTGGTTTTGATTTGCATTTCCCTGATGATGAATGATACTGAGCAATTTTTCATGTGTATGTTGGCCGTCTTAATGTTTGGGAAAATGGCTATTCAGATCCTCTGCCCATTTTTAATCAGATTATTTATTTACTATGGATTTGTACGAGTTCTTATATGTTTTAGATATTAACCTCTTATCTAATATATGATTTGCAAGTATCTTCTCCCATTTGGTAGTGTGCCTTTTCATTTTGTGGATGGTTTCCTTTGCTACGCAGAACCTTTGCTGTATCTTTCAATTATGTACCATTCTGTATTCAATAATAATAATAATAACAAAATTTTTAGAAAGTTGAGTCCCCATGGAGAGTGTGGTCCTGGAGTCCTGAGAGACATCATTTGCCACCCCTTTCCTGACTCAGCATGGACCACTGCTGTGCTGGGGAAAGACATACAGCCACAGGCTAGCATGTGCAGAAACTTCTGGAAGGCTGAATCACAGAGGTTAGAAAGGAGAAGGAGCCACATCTCAGCCCTTTATCTGGGAAGGTCCACAGTGATCCTCAAATCAAATAGTCTCTTTTCACAGAAGAAGTGGCCTGGAGCCTGGGGTTGCCAGGTAAAATAGATCTGAATTTCAGATAATAGACACAGAGCCTGACATCATTGTGTGCATGGTCAGACTGAGGTTCAGCAGTGAGAGAACAAAAGGAAAAGAGCAAACAGATAAAAAAGAGTGCTTCTCAAGCCAATTTGATGTGAGAGCCACCTGCAAGGATTCTGCAAATTCTATTTTTAGTAGGGTAACGAGCCATCCCAGTCTGCCCAGGATGGAAAGGTCTCCCAGGACGTGGGCTGATGTCTGGGCCTCCCTCGGTGATTCCAAGGTACCTCCAAGATTGAGAACTGCTGGATTAGAAGGAATGTAGAACATGTTGGCTCTTGACCTTGGGAAAGACTGTCTGGCAAATGAGGCTTTCTCAGCCCATGTAAATGTGGTTACTTACACAGACGGGGAGAAAGTGTATTCATGGACTAGACCAGGCATCCCACTAACTTGGGAAAACAGACTTGGAAGGAGCAGGGGTCTGGCTCAGAGTGGACAGGGAGTGGCTCTGGTTAGTATGTCAGAGAAACCCAAGACTGCCCAAGTCAGGGGTCTCCAGGCCACCCCCAGGTACACAGAACAAGCCGCAGGGCCTCTTTATAAACGAGATTAATTGGGAGGGAACAGACCTCAGAGACAAAATTGCCCCAGACAACAAAGGACAGAATAAAACTTTTTAGCCCACTGGGCAAACCTAGCTGCTCTTCTTTGCTCTGTTAATAGATGAAGTTCTGTGTTCAATTGTGTTTGAAAAATAAAAAGTTTTAAAGCAATAAATCTAAAGCAGATCACTACTCATTTAAAAGATATTCTGGGGTTTACTTTCATTTAAACCCTTCTTTCTATTATTATGTTCAACCATTGTAAGTTATGTCTTCTCCGTAATGCAACAACAAAAAAAGTCTTCCCCTCTATAGCTACATTTTCTTTTTACGTTGAATGTTCTTATTCCTACTTGCCTTTATACTTTATAATAGGTATAAAATGCTGAATTTGAAATGAGAAAGTGCAATAAAAGTAAATATGTATGTATATCTATTTTTATGTAAACATATATATTTAAAATATATTTAAATTCAGATTTATTTATTTACTTGTACTGTGGTGAAATTTTCATAGGCACTCCTATCTTGTTCTGGTTTGAATGAAGCTGAAATGTGTATAGCTCCTTTTGTTTGACAAAATTGCCTTGCATAATGCATGAGTAAAAATATCCAGCTCTGCTCTCAGCAGTGTTATTGGCAAAACTGGTAAGATAGGGTGTTAGAATCTCTTATAAGTCAAAATAAGAAAATTTCCTTGTAAATGAATACACAGTCCATGGAAGAAGGACTCATTGGAAGGTGCACTCAGGGGACCTGCCAGAGTGCGTTCGATAACCTGCGGTCTCCTGAGGTCATTAGCCTCCACATTTCCTAAGTTTCTGAGGAATATCTTCCCAACCTGGCAAGTTGTGTAGTGGAAAATGTGTTCTGAGAACTGACTTTTTTGGTAGAACAAACACTATCAGATAATGCAGCCTTTTCTTCTGTTTTCATACTTCTTTGTTAAACATCGTATCAAGCGCATCTCCCTTTCCAAATATTCCATGACCTTTCGCTGTGGGTTCATCATTTGGTTTTCTGTTGGTGGTTGCTAAGGTAAACTTCTCTTCTTAAACTGCCACTGGGGCCAGCAGGGTTTAAATCTGCACCCTTCCCAGACCCTACAAAGGAGGATGGAGCCAGCATCTGTGGTAGTGGTTTCAGATGTTGGTAGATTGTTTACACTGGAGATTGCCTGCTGGCGTTCATTTTTACTTTTGCCAGGCTTAATGCTTTGTAATCTTTTAAGACTACTTTTGCAGTGTTAGCCAGGATATGAGAATAATTTCCCCGTTGTCAGGGGGAATGAAGATGGCATTCGAGAAGTCTATGCAATGCTGACCTCATCACTTCCCGATGTATTGCTGATCTCTGCACTTTGGAACTCCTCGAAATTTGAAGCTGATAAAACTATAGCTCTCTTTAATCTAGAAATGTCACACACTGAAGCATTTTCTGAATGCCTCCCATAAATTCTGCATTCCAGAAAGGGAAAGAATTGTGTGTTTTAACAATCCTTTGTGTATCTTGACATAATGAGAATTTGAGTTTTGGGAAGTTAACAGTAGGAACATACATGAAAATATTAAGTGTAGTGTTGGTTGCCATTGAAATTACAGCTCACATTAAATGCCACATTTCCTAGGATAACAGTAAATTGAATTGAAATTCAAACCTAATGAGAAATCTCCGTAATAAAAAAAACTTTTAATGTATCCTTTGTATGTAGACATAACAAAAGAAACCTATCATCAGGAAGTTTATTTATTTCTTTAAAAATATAGAGAGCATCTACCAGGAGGCAGGTAGATGTGATATTGCCCTTATATGCTTAAAACCTAGTGAGGACTACAGGTAAGTATATTACCTGGAAAAAGCAGTATCTAAACAGGATCACCATGTACAGTTGTCCAGGTTGTGCACTGCACAACAGTACATAGTGGCCCTCTTGAGCTAAGACCTGAATGAAGTGTAGGAGTGAGCTAGGGAAGGAGGCAAGAGCTAGTAGAGTGGAATGTATGAAGGAAGGGAGATGAAAGAGTATCCTAGGTAAAGGAAACATCATGTGAGAAGTCCTGGAAGCAAGAGAGAGTGTGGCACCTTAGCTTAGAGGAACTAAAAGAAATTCTGTGCTGCTGTGTAGACTGTGACAAGGATGTGGTGGTGAGCTATGGCAGCCAGAACATCAGGGTCTTATAAATCAAGGACAGTGGCGATTCTCTCGGGTGTTCTGCCAGGAAGTGATATAAACACTGTGGCTACCATGTGGAGATCAGATTCATGGGGCAAGATTCCCTGCTGAAGCAGGGAGGCTACATCAATACTCCAGGCAGAAGGTGGTGTTCTAAACTGGAGCAGGACAGGAGACCTGGTGGAATGGATGGCTTGGAGAGGAATTTAGGAAATTAAGTCATCAAGACTGATAGAATTTTGGAGAAAGAGGGAGATGGAGGAATCAGTGAAGATGCTGAGATTTCTTGATTGCTCACTGGGTAGTCAGTCACTCAGATTTGGAACCCAGAGGAAGAACAGGATTGGGGCTAAAGAGAATGGGTTTGTGTCCGAGTGGAGAGGCCCACCAGGAAGTTGGACATATGGGTCTGGAAGGTAATGAGGGATCAGGCTGGTGATACAGATTTGGGAAGCTGAAAGTCAGGGGGTGTGCATCAGACTGGTGTTTGAAAAGCTGGTAGCAGAAACAACTAAGTCACTGGTTTAAACTTGCACTTGCAGGGCGCCTGGGTGGCTCAGTTGTTAAGCATCTGCCTTTGGCTCAGGTCATGATCTCAGGGTCCTGGGATCGAGCCCCGCATCAGACTCCTGCTCAGCAGGAAGCCTGCTTCTCCCTCTCCCACTGCCCCTGCTTGTGTTCCCTCTCTCGCTGTCTCTCTCTGTATTAAATAAATAAAATCTTTTAAAAAAATAATAAAAGAAAAGTAAACTTGCACTTGCTTTTTGCTCCGTCATGATGAAAAGTGCAGAGGTAAGAAGTCCAGCCTGGTTGGAAGACTGCACAATATGGGCAAGAACCCAGCCCCTTCGGTGGTTCTGCCACGCCCCCATGGCTATGACTCCCATCCTCAGGTCACCTGCTAGAGTGACCAACTGTGTCAGTTTGCCTGGGACTCAGAGGGCTCCCAGGATATGTGACTTTTGGTTTTCAAGCTAGGAGAGTCCCAGGCTAACTGGGATGAGTTGGTCACCCCAGTGACCCCCTGGGTTTAACACGGCCACTGCAACTCCACTCCAACCCCACTGCGTCCACAGCTCAGAAGGGAAGACAAGCAAACTGCGTCAGGCCCATCTTTAAAGGAGCTTTCCTGGAAACCCCATCCAACAAGATTCTCTTCCATCTCTGTGTGGATCTTCGTCACTGTCCACCTCTGCGTGCAGGGATGGCCTTGCAGTCGCAGGGGCCTGGCTCCGTATAGTCCCAGCCCCCATCAAGCTAGGCTTCTTCAGAGGAAGTGGGAGAGAATGGATAGTGGGGAGGCAGTTCCTGCTATAGGGAAAAAGACTCGTTGGAGTACAGAAACCACACCCACATCCACTTAACACAAATACTTAAGGAGACAAACAAAGGTGAGAAGATCTTAAGAAGTCTGAGAAGAGCAGGTGGAAGGTAGGAGCAAAACCAGGAAAGACGGTATCAAGGAACACAGAGGAAGAAAGCATTTTGCAACCAAGGAGAGTCACAGAGGTTAATGCCACTCCTGTAGGATTTTATGAACAAAGCCACCTCTGAGGTGAAAAGTGCCACATTTTCCTGTGGAAATTCTCCTCACTCCCCAAAGGCCAAACACCCCAGATATGGGAGAAGTTGCTGAATTACGGAGAGGAAGAAGCAAGACCCCAGCTGCCCCCAGGGCCTTCTCCCAGAACCAGGACCCATGTTGGCAGCTGCTGGTCACACGCTGGTCAGCGGGTCTGCCCTGGGCCTCCCCGTGTCTTCCATGTTGATGCTGAGTGGTGGGGGGGGAGGAAAGTTTCCCAGGACCAGCGCACAGCAAGGTGGCTTCCAGCCCCTGCATACATGCATGCAAAGTTTCTACGGTTCTGCAGTCCGGGGCACAGCTCCACTGGTGAGAGGCGGAAATTCTTCCTGAAATGGATACTGGGAAAGCCGAAAAGCCCATTTCCACAGCAGGAAGAGGGATCCCCCTTCCCACCAGGATGGTGCTAAAGCCCATACATGGCAATTTGAAGCTGCTGTTTAAATGCAGGATTTCCTTTCTCTTAAAGCAAAGCGGTATTTGAAATCTTCCCCAACCTTCCCTCTGCTATACCAGAGGTTTCATTCTGGAAGGGGTTTCTTACCACTTGGGACCAAAATAGGACTGCAAATGCCAGTCACTTCTTCTTAATTATAGATCATTTTATCCATTACATTTCAGAAGTGGGTCCTGCCTATAAAGTCACCCTACAAATCAGCCTTCCTCAGTGCATGGCTTTCTGGCGGGATTTAGATTTAAATGCATACCTTTCAGAGCTCATTCATCTCTTTATGCATGGAAGCTAACTAAACGTCAGGGGTTTGGAGCAGTTTTATTGAATGGGAATGAAAAGTTTCTTGAAACTCTGTCATTATTAGGGACCTCATATGGCAAGGAGAGGGTAGAAGAGAAGCCATTCCCATCAAAAACTCTTACTGAAAAGAGATGTGCTTTGCAAAACTATGTAGGGAGACCCTTTCTAAGGCAGCAGGGAGGTTGGAAGTCTGGCAGACTTGCTTATGTTGGATAATACAGAGCACCCTGTTGTCTGACACCAGGGGTTCAGTCTAGCACAGAAATGGATTACCCACAAAATGTACACACAGTACCTTCTCCTCAGCGCAAGTGAGTAAATACTTACTAGGACACTGGGCTGGAACTCTGGGTTGTGTCTTGTACTTATGAGTCTCTGCCAGCGTCGCCCTCATGCTGAATGGCTCTTTGTTGCCCTAGACCCCACTCCCCAGCAGTATCTACAGGGGATAATGGCTGGGGTCTTCCGAGCCCAAGACTGCAGAGTCTCTGTCCACTGTCAGAGATGTCTTATTCTGCATGCATTGATTCTAACCTTTGATCTGTTACCATCGTTTGTGGGTGGTGGGGAGGTGTAGTACTGTAGATCACTTATAAGGCATACCCTAACTTTATAAAACTCTACATGTTTAAAAACCTTCTACATTCAAGGCAATATGATAAAAAGTTAATCTGGTTATCATGTTATCAATATGAAGAGTATGTGTAGAAAAGCCTATCTGGGCTTCCATATAGAAACATCAATTCCTCCAGGATTCCACAATAAGGAAAAAGAAAAAAACTTTGCTCTCCTGCTATAAGAAGATGAATACAAGTATGAAAAGATAAATTAATAAAGAGACAGACAAGGAAATATTTGGAGGCAGTGTGGAGCAGGGGGGGAAGCATGGACTTGGAGCCCAACCTTGGTTGACTAGCTGTGATCATGGACTACTGCATTAACCTTCCTGTATCTCTGTTTCCTCCCTTGTAAAGTGGAAATTCCGCCTGATGGGATCATCTGTCAGGATTGAGAGGGAAGAACACAGGTCAAGAATCCAGTACCTGCAACACAACAAATGTCAATTCCCTTTGGATCTTTGTTTTTTATCCATATATATTCATAAATTGATTTAGTAAACCACAGAAGATACTGGTAAATCTAGAAACAGAAGGTGACAACACTTGATGCAAACCATAGAAATTTGTGATTTTTCTTAGATTATTTTCAGAACAGAACATTCTTCTGCCAGAAGTAATCAGTAGATTTATTAATTATTGTGAGTCTGATTGAGGAACAAAGCAGATATTCACAATCCCAAATATTTAATACAGTTTTTTACATTTGAGAAATGCTATGCTATTTATTTTCCAGCAACATAGTCAACAGTTTTTGAGAACCCCTATGCCTGCTGCATTTTGTATACATTTGACTTTTTAATTTTTTGAAAGTCTTTGATGTGCAAAGAAAGCAAGACTCCTTCCAAATGTAAGGTGATGGCTTAGACATAATTGAAGATGCAGTTCCGTGGAGGCTTCCTCTCCCCACAATAGGCAAAAACCCTTATGAACGTCTGCTAGGTGCTTTGCATGCATTATTGTCCAGACTGCTTTGATCAGCTGGTAGATCTGGAAGATGATTGTCATAGCAGAGAATGCAGCTGGACCATGGAATGGGACAGACTGGGAGGGGCTGAGGTGTGCCCACAGCCATGGAGCAGGCACGAGGGAGAATGGATACAGCTGCAGATGGATCTCCCATGCAATGGGCGGGAGTTGGTGTCAGACGGACCAAACGATGGGCAGCAGGTAGAACCAGTGGTATTAGTGAGGTCCACTGTGAGATGATGAGATGGGTTAGCCATTAGGGGGAGTATGCTGATCGAATATCAGGAAAAATAAGAACTAACATTTATTAAGAGTTGATCACAAGCCCTTGGGCACGGTGCTAAGAGCTTTACTTGTGTTACCTTATTTAATCTTCTTTGAAACTCTGCAAAGTCAGTATTTTAGCATCCTCATTTCACCAGTGAAGGAAGCTAGTGTCAGATAGAATAAGTAACTGGCTCAGAGTGCGATGATTTGTAAGTGGTGTGATTGGGATTTGAACCAGTGTTGGGCTGGAGAAATAACCGCGTACCCACTCTGCCATGGGCTTCTACAGGCGGGACCCCATCCAGGGAGGCAGGCAGTAAAGCGTTCGGGAAATCTGGTGAGAAGGTCATCGCCTGAGTTCAGGGGCTGGACTTCAGCCCCAGGAAGGAAGCTGCCAAAAAGAAGGCCATGTCCTTGTGTTAGACGTGAGTTGTCCTAAGAGCTAACAAAATAGAGACGTAGGCGTCATTATCAGACCTGGGTCACGAGGTTTCGCCCAGGATCATACCAGGAGTAAATGTGCTGAACTCCACTTTGGATGGTGAGTAATCCTGGGTGAGTGCCTGGGGTGGCTTAGCTGTGAGGATGGGCGCCGCTGAGGATGGGCAGCCAGGAGGGGCCCAGCGCTGAAAAGCACAGGGGTGTAGACGTCAACATGGAAGGGTCAAGTAAGGTGAATGGAGGGAAGACTGCTGTCACTACCAGCATTAAAAAGGTGCTGGTCTCTCAAATAAATAAATTAAAAATCTTTAAAAAAAAAAAAAAAAGGTGCTGGTCTGCTACCTGAACGCATATTGGCTCTGAACCACACTGGACAAAAGGAAGGCAATATAGATTTCTCACTATCTCTGGAACCACTAAAGGACCCCCCCACCCCGGTGATAAGAGAAGTAACTAACAATTAACATTACAGCGTACAGAGCATTTTTATAGACATCATTTTCATCGGGTTCTTACAGTGACTATAGATGGGAAGTCACATCTCATTTGAGCTTGAATTTGTGTTCTTAAGTCAGCACAAAAGGTAAAAATCAGATACCATCAAAACTGCCCTTGAAACTTCCTTAAATTATAGAGTACAGCGTGTGCGGTTTTCTATATATTATACTATTTCTATGTACAACAGAGCTGATTTCCTTTTTGTGTTGAAATATATAAATAGATTTTATGTAGTGGCTATTTGTATGAACTCATTTCATGTGTGTATGTATATGTTACGGTGGTTGGGTCATTTGTAGTTGGTTGGTTTGTTCGTTCGTTTGTCTGAGTACGTCGAGTGCTTTCCCAAATATTGAATGTATACGTAATAGGACTCCACTGATTTGTTATTCCCATTTTGCAGATAAAGAAACTGATGACACAGTAAGCCTATGCATGATAAAACTTTAAGCAAAGGTTACGATTTACAAATCTCGGGTCAGGTCCGCTGCACCATGCGGTCACCCTGGCATGACCATCACACCTGAAGGACAATACGTGCATGAGCAAACAGAAGTGCAATGATACCAAGAAGCCCCCCATGATTTCATGTCCTGGCCTTGCTGTCATAGTGATGGCCTGGGATTTAAGTCCCAGCACACTGTGCACTGGCTATTAGAAGTCATTAATACGGTGAGCTCTTGCTGTACAGATATGTTTAGCAATTGAATGATCTCAGAACTCTGTTCTTTATGTCTGCCTTCACTGAAACAGAACAGATTTTTCTGTTGTTTTCTGATGCGTGCATGTGACTAGAAGACATTCAGACCCTGAGGTTCATGGAACCTGACCTTTTTGTCAGGGTGGTTTAATTATTGGTTTTCACTGCTGACTTACTTTTAAAAAAAATCTATTTGGAAGTTTATGGCCCTTTTCTGACCCATCGTAAAGATTTTATCATTTCTAATAAATGTCTTATAAATCAGTTCAAATTGCCTAAGCAACAGTATTTGAAGAGTGTCCTTCGCTCCCCTCCTGCCATCATGACTCCAACACTGTGGCCAATAAATCTCTCCCCAGACCCTTGGCCTGATGCGTCAGTCAACATCCCAATCTGCATGTGATCTTTGCCGTTCTTTGCCTTTTTCTTATTTGTTTGTGTTTACTTTAACATCTCCAGAACATTGTTTTCTTTTCTTGTTGGTTAAAAAAAGATAAGAAAGGGAATGATGTTAGCAAGAATGGTGCAATGAGGACTTCAGAAAATCCTGTCCCCATAAAAGCCATGAAAACAGTCAACAGTTGTGAAAATCAACTTTTTAAGAGCTTGAAATTACTCAAAGACTTGCAACATTGGGAGTATTTATTTATTACATAAATCAGTGCAATAGAATTGAGAGTTCAGAAATAAATCCTTGTATCTATGCTCAATTGATTTTCAGCAAAGATGCCAGAACAATTTAATGGGCAAATATGAACTCAAAATAGATCAAAGTCCTAAATGCAATAGCTAAAACTATAAAACTCTTAGAAGAAAACATAGCTGTAAACCTTTATGACCTTAAATTACACAATGGTTTCTTAGCTATGACATCAAAAGCACACACAACCAAAGCAAAAATAGGAATTGGACTTAATCAAAATTAAAAACTTTTGTTCTTCAAAAGATACCATCAAGAAAGTGAAAAGACAACCCGCAGAATGGGGAGGAAAATACTTGCAAAACATGTACCTGATAAGATCTAGAATATATAATCTCTTACAATTCAACAATAGAAAAAGAAGTAACCCGATTTTTTAATGAGCGAAGATCTTGAACAGACATTTCTTCAAAGACGATATGCTGGGGTGTCTGGGTGGCTCAGTTGGTTAAGCATCCACCTCTTGATTTCAGCTCAGGTCATGATTTCAGGGTTGCAAGATAGAGCCCCCTGTATCAGGCTCCGTGCTGAGCATGCAACCTGCTTAGGATTCTCTCTCCCTCCACCCCCAACCGCTCTTAAAAAAAAAAAAAAAAAAACAACCAAACAAAAAAACAGATAACGTGCAAATGGCCAATAAGCACATGAAAGAATGCACTACGTCATTCATTATTAGAGAAATGCAAATCAAAAGCACAATTAGATACCTCTTCACATCTACTAGGATGGCTGTAATAACAAAAGATGGACAGTGACAGACTTTGGTGAACATGTGGAGAAACTGGAACTCTCATACATCCCTAGTGGACATGTAAATGGTGTTGTCATTTTAAAAAACAGTTTGGCAGTTCCTCACAAAGTTAAATGTAGAATTATCATTGACTTAGTAGTTCTACTCCTCCACGTATACCTAGGAGAATTGAAACTTGTGTTACATAAAAACTTGTACACAAATGTTCATAGTAGCATTATTCATAACAGCCAACAGGTAGAAAAAAAACCCACATGTCCATCAACTGATGAGTGATTAAATAGCAGTATATCCATAAAATGGAATATTATTCAGCCTCATAAAAGAACGAAATTTTAATACATGCTACAGTGTGGTGAACTTTGAAAACATGATGCTAAGTGACAAAAACCAGTCACGAAAGGCCACATGTTATATGATTCCATTCATTTGAAATTTCCAGAAAAGGCAAATGAACAGAAACTAACTCTATGGTTCCCAGAGGAGCAGCTGGGACAAATGGGTATGGGATTTCTTTTTTGGGTGATGAAAAGATTCTGGAAATAGTGGTGATGGTTGCAGGATTTTGTGAGTATAGTAAAAACCACTGAATTGTTTTAAAAGGGTGAATTTTATTGTGTGTAAATTATGTTCAAGATTAACTTCCAGATGTCAATCCAGATAGAATAAGTGAAATGTATCACTTCTCGGCCCTTTGGCTAAGATTGAGTGTAGAATAAATGAAATATTTCCCACACAAAGAAGACCTCATTAACTCAGTAGTAAAATGATTCTTTTTAATAAAGTAAGAAGAAACAACTCACCAAAAACAGTATCAATTTGTTCTAGAATAGCGATTTTATTAGTGAGAGTCCAGGGAAGGGCACCGTCCCTGATATCAATATCTTCCTCATTCTTTCTTCATTTTCTAAAACTTCTTCAAAATTTACCATGTTCCTTCTAGTTTAGTTTAACTCTAACATGACTACAACTAGTTCAATTTAACTCTTTATAAAGACACTGAAGCTACAAACAAGGATAAAGCAAATAGTTTCAACTCAAGTACTAACTCAGATTGATTGGTAAGTGGCTACATGGAACACTGTTTAGAAGGATTCTGAGGCTATATCCAGGCAAGGCAGAAAAAAAAAGTAGTAACTAATTAAGAAAATCTTTCTTGAGCTTGGCAAAGTTAGTAGAGGAGGTGGGCAACACTTGAGCTCATTCTTTAATCTGGGAAAATGCATTATTCTGCTGTGAATGCAGAATCAGTTAGGGAGATAAATCTGGGTGGGTTGTAATGCAGATAGTAGGCACACTTACACAGCATGGCCTGAAAAGAAATTTGAGGTCTCTAGTTTACATGCAAAATCCCAATGTTTTGAAATAGCCAACACTTATGGCTGAGATATCAAGATCTCTCAATAAATAGCACCAGCTTTCATACTGTATACTATCAAGATATTTTAAATAATACATTGTTATAGTATGTGCTCTCAAAGGTTCTTAATATGAGCATTAGCATAGGCTTATAGTAAAATCTGATATAGTGAGAGATTATGTCAGGAGAGATTTTTTTTTAAGTTTTTATTTAAATTCCAGATAGTTAACCTAGTGTAATATTAGTTTCAGGCATACAATATAGTGATTCAACACTTCCATACATCACCTGGGGCTCATTACAGCAAGTGTCCTCCTTCATCCCCCTCACCTTTCTCCCCCATTCGCCCAGCCACCTCCCCTCTGGTAGCCCTCAGTTTGTTCTTTATAGTTAAGAGTCTGTTTCTTGGTTTGCCTCTCACTCTTTTTTTTCCCCCTTTGCTCGTTTATTTTGTTTCTTAAATTCCACATATGAGTGCAATCATATATTTGTCTTTCTCTGGCTGATTTATTTCACTTAGCATAATACTCTAGCTCCAAGAGAGATTTTTTTTTTTTTTTATGGCAGTCACTGAAAAAATCAAGATAATCACCAGTAGATGGACTCTCTGAGCCTGCAGCAGCACACATTTACTTAACTTTGAGTTTTACCTCCAAGTGGAACTGTCTCCTCCCTCCTCTACATGCTACAGTACCCAGTCCTTTCTTTGATAGATAGGTGTCAAAAGGGGGCTCCTGGGTGGCTCGGTCAGTTAAGCATCCAACTCTTGATTTCGGCTCAGGTCATGATCTCAGGGTCGTGGGATCGAGCCTTGCGTTGCGCTCCACGCTCAGCGGAAGTCAGCTTGAGATTCTCTTTCTCTCTCCCTCTTCCTCTGCCCCTCCCTCCCCCAAAATAAATAAATAATTCTTTTTTTTTTTTTTTAAAGGTGTCTAAATAATGAGTCCTATTTCTCTGGCAGATATTGTAAATCTTTGCTTCTCAAATGTGGTCCCCAGACCAGCAGCATCAGCATCCCCTGGAACTTCTCAGAAATGCAATCCGTTAGAATTGCAGCATCACCCCAGACCTACGTGGTGGCAACTCAAGGGTGGGCCCAGCAATCTGTTTGCACAGGGCCCCCGGGTGACTCTGGGCTCAAGTTTGAGAGCCACTTCTGTGAGTCGTTTCCTTCCAGAAGTGGGAAAGGCAGTAGGGAGGGGGAGAATTGAGCCTGCAGGGCAGCAGGGTTGGCCCAGGATGGGAAACTCCAGCGGACACAATGAGGAGTTGTTTTTTTCCTCTGCTTACCCCATGTGCCAACTCTCTACTTCTTCAGAAAAGGTTTGAGGTGCTCTCAGGAGCTCCCCTAGTCATCATGCCCACCCCACTACCAGCCTGCTTCGAGTCCCTTCTATGGGGACAGTAACAGAAAGCAGGAAATGAGGATGGCACTTATATATTGCCTCATGTCACAGAGAAGCTGCCCTTTCTGTTTAAAAAAGAGTTGTCCTCAAGAGCCCCAGCCTAGTGCTTCCAAACCCAGCAGGCCCCACAGCTAGGAAATGCATGTGAAGCACTTAGAACAGCACCTGCTTCATAGTGAGAGTTCACTCTGTGCAGGGAGTGATGGTGATGGTGGCAGTGAGAGCAAGGGCCAGATTTCCCCACAGGGATGCCTGGGTTGGCATCTAGAAGCAGTTGCTATTTGTACTGGGTGGGTGGTCGCTATGTTGAAAGACTGCCCACTGGAGACAGATGTTGATCTTGAAACCCTTTGCAGGCCAGCGAGACTCCCTGAAGACAGCACCCTAACTGTGAGGCTGGCCATCAGCTGAGGCTCCTCTGGCCTGTCAGTACTCACCACAAAGCCCAGGGGCCTGGCTGGGGTTGGCGTTTGGGGTGATGAGCATGGGAGGAGGGGCTGAAGAAGATCAGGCAAAGCAAGGAGGGATTTCAGAGCCTTTCTAGTAAGAGTTCGGTGTTGGGGAGCCTAAAATGCAAGGAGTGGAGAGGTGGTCCCAGGATGGAATGCAGCCGGTGAGATGCTGGCCACAAATGTGGGAACCTCTGAGCATGCGTGAGAGTGCAGGTCCCACAGGCAGTGGGTCTCCAGGACACACAGGCAGATCGGGTCACTGCTATAGGAAGCTACTGACCAGAGTCAGATTCCGAAGGCTCAGGTCAGGTTACAGCTCTTGCTTCTGATCTGTTTTGTTCTGTTCTTCATAGCAGTTTTGTTTTATATCCTGGTGTAGCCAGCAGAGTACCACATACCAGCGTATCAGCGTCAGGAAGATAGGGGAAGGGGGGCAGGAGGAGGGGAGAGGAGCAAAAAGAGGGCAAAGAAAGGAGGAGGGGGTGGGGGAGAAGGAAGTGGTGAGTGCCCTGTCCTCCAAGTTTCGCATATGCTTTTCCATTTAGTTATCGAAACTATGAGATTTCGTTGTGGAAGAGTCTAGAGGAGGAGAGTCTTATTCCTAATTTTAAAAATCAGCTGACAGTGAACTTCATCTGCCTAGGCCCCAAGATCTGAGGCAACCAAATAAATTCAATCTACTATAATGATGCAAATTGGATGCAGATCAAATCATTGGGAATGAGGGGAGCTGTGGAAAGAGAAGGTTGAGTCCACCAAGGTATTCTGCCTCCAGCAGAGGCATACTGCTCCTCTGGGTTCTGAAGTTCTCAAACGTTCATGCATATCGGGGCCAGGAAGACGAATGCAGCATGCTAAAGGGGCCTGGTATGAGATGATAATAGGCAACAGACACTTGGCTTCAGTGTCAGGGGGTAATAGGGAGTAGTGGGGAGTGCCCATGCCACCTTCTGGAGAGGCAGCACTACGTAGCTCCAGCCTGTTGTAGTCGTGTGTCATGTGACCATGGTCTCAGCGTTGTGGGACCTTCTAATTTTTCACAAGAAGGCAGAGATCCCGTGTTTAGGCAACATTCGGTAGGCCACTGCAATGCATCAGCAGGCTGTATCTGCCCTTAGCTCCACTGGACCACAGTTGTGTATTTCCCTGAGTGGAGAACAGCAGGTTGATCCTTTCCCGGTGCTCCTTTCTCTTTCCAGGCCACTACATTTATGTGGACACCTCCTTTGCCAAGCAGGGGGAAAAAGCCGTGCTGCTGAGTTCTGACCTACAGGCTGAGGAATGGAGCTGTCTCCGACTGGTCTACCAGATAACCACGTCTCCAGGGTCTTCATCAGACACCAGCCGGCTGAACCTCTATGTGAGATTTGAAGATGAAAGTTTTGATCGCTTGCTTTGGTCAGCTAAGGAACCTTCAGACAGCTGGCTCATAGCCAGCTTGGATTTACAAAACAGTTCCAAGAAATTCAAGGTAGGTAGAATGTAGGCGCCTGACTTACCATATAGCATTATGTGACTCTGAGATTGTAGGAAAATTTCTGCCACTAAAGTTACTGATCTCCTATGTTAGGATGTGCTGCTTTATAAGAGATGTGTCCCAGAAGAATAGTAGTAATTAATAATTGGTAAGTTAATATTGTCTTTATTCTTTAGAAGAGCTTCTTCCCGGATTTCTTTCTTGTCTACTTAAATGGGACTTCTGTGAGAATCTAAATGGAGCCTAAACCAACCTCTTCGATGGAAATTTATTTTCTAATGGGCTTTAGGGAGCATTCTCATTACTAGTCATTTTGTTTCCTCTTTCTCAGTTGTGTGTGGTATCTCCCTAATGGTCTGTTTGCTACAAATATTGAACAAAACATTCACTATCGTTAAAGGAAAAGTGGAGCTACTTTGAAGAGGGAAAGATACATAAAGGATGTGTTCTGATTCCTTTTCAAAGATGGTGGTTGTTGCATCAGAAGTGTTGGAAGAGGAAGGTCGACAATGTAATACAAAGCTGGATGTTGTTTGGAGCAGGGAAGGAGACGCAAGTGTGACATGTAGTGAGACTGTCGTGGAGGAAAGAATAGGGCCTTCACGAACACGTTCTCCATTCCTAATTCCCTTTTCAATTCCCTATCCCATTTCTCTCCCTCAAAAAGTGCTGAAATGCTGTCTACTCCTCTCCCCGTCCCATCAGGCAGGAGGGAGGGTTGAGGGAAGGAACACTGAGGTCCGAGCTCTCTAGTTCACACTGTCTGCCCAGTAGTAGGGCACATCCTAAATCTCCCAGCATAGTTGCCAAAGACTGGGCTGAAGTCACATAAAGAGAAGCAAATACTTCCGAAACGGGAGCAAAGATGAACCACAGCAGGGCTTGAAATCAGCCATGTAAATTGTCATGCTCCCCTCGGTTCTTTATGTAAAATTTTCCAAATTTGTTCAGCAATATAGAAACTACAGGTTGATTTATGAGCCTCTTCCATCTCACGTGGAGTCTCCCACCGCTAAGTCAGATTGTGCTTCCCCCCTCCTCCAAGGGTCTTCCCCGCTGAGGCCTCTGCCCTGAGTCCCTGACTGTTTTCAGAATGCATTTCCCCAAGGGCACCAGCCCCCCTCCCCATGCACAGCCAACTGGGGCCACCACAGACGCTAGAGAAGGGGGTGGTTGGAATAGCACTTGAAGACAGTTGGCCCCAAGCTTTACTGGACACCTTGCTCACCTTGTACACACACACACACACATTCTCTTAGAGCCCGTGGTGAGACTGGTATCCAGTAGCAATTAGCTGAGACAAGCAATCTCGCTTTGCCTTGAATTGCTGAACAGCTCCTGACTAGTCTCTGAAATTCTGAGCCAGGGAAACACGGTGTTTCCTTGGAGTTAGGGAAGCCTGACTCCCTTCTTCCTCCTGTGTCATGCAGATTTTAATAGAAGGTGTGCTTGGACAGGGAAACACGGCCAGCATCGCACTCTTTGAAATCAAGATGACAACCAGCTACTGTATTGGTAAGTGGGTTTCGTCCTCATTGTATTGGAATGTGAATTGTGAATCTTCTTCTAAAATCTGTTGCCAGAGGGAACTGAACCAGTCCTAAAGGCAAGGTGTTTTATGGAAGTCAGTGCATGATGCACCGGAGCTTACATGCTTCTCGAGGTTCACTTGAATGGTGTATGTTGCTCCTGTCTGTGTAACCTGAGCTGCCACCTGAACCTCAACATATGCTAGTAAAGATAATTTCCGGTTTGCTGTGAGCTCAGCTTCAGCCAGAAAAGCAGGCTTCGTATTCCGTTCTTTGCTCATTTTACTCCATTTCTCTCTGATACACCTTGGCCCCTCTGTGCCCTGTGGCCGCTCACCTTCTATTTGTCTGCCGTTGGTGCTATTTCTCTATAAGATGGGCGCTCCTGGAGGCCAGGGCAGGCTGTGGAGGTGCAGGGAGGAGGAGGACAGGACATCGGGCAGCACTGAACACCAGGGATGCATTTGAGCTGCGGTTGCAGGAAGCAGGGGAATTCGGTGAAGTGCAGGTCCAGGGGAGGAGGGGAAGAACTCTCTGTGGGCAGAGCCCAGGGTGGAGGAAGCACAGGGTGTGCTCAGGCGCCGGCCAGAAGCTGAGGAGGGTGTTTCAAGTGCGAATCAGGACCCAAGCGAGGCTTCGGGAAGAGTCTGGGTCCCGGCTGAAGAGGGTGGATGATTCTGTGGTTGGCCGGTGTTCAAAGCTGAAAGTCAGCAGAGGAGGGTGCCTGCGGCCATGTCCTCACATGGTGACTCTGGCGGCCCCATGGAAAGGGACTTGGAAACGAGGAAAATAAATACGTAGGAGAGGAAAACCCCCAGCAAGTGGTTGTAACCTTACAGATCAGACATAACGAAGGCCCAGCGCTGGGCTCTAATAGGGAAAAGGTGGGAGACTGCGAGATTCTTCGGCATTGATGGCCCTTTGGAGGTTGAGTGGCTGTGGAGAGGAAGAGGAAGAGTCAAAGACAATTCTGAATAAAAAAGAGACTTTGCTAATTCCCTGACTCTCACTTCTCTGTTTTGACCTTCCAAGGATGATACTAAGGCAAGTGAAGGAAAGCACGAGGGAAGAAAACGTGACCATGTTCTGAAGATACAGTGGGATTAGACCCATGCGCCCCCTGGTAGCTCCCTCCCGCCGGCAGGTGCGCCTCGGACAGCCCACCCACCAGTCCGACGGGCCTGCTGCAGCGCCACCTGCTGGCTCCTCAACTCCCCGCGCCCCGCAGCCTCCGTTTCTCCACCTGCAAAATGGATATAAAATGCTTCCCTCGTAGGAATAATGTGGGGACTGATGAGATCATAGGTATGAAGGTGACTGGCCCAGCGCTGGGCACTTAAAAAATGTAAATTTCCTCTCTTCAAATCACTCCGTGGCTTCTGGTTTGTTTAAAAAAAAAAAAAAGGAGTGCCAATACTTTCATCTTGTTGAGATGCCTGATCCCACAGTCCTCTCGCCTTCCTTTCTGTGCTCTCTCTTTGCTTGTCTCCTCATCTATAAAATGAGGTTAATAATAGTACCTACCTCGTGGGACCATGTCGAGGACTGAGTAAGTTAATTCAGTTAAAGTGCTTAGAATAGTACCTGGCACGTTCAGGACTATTTTGCTTTCTATTTTATTCTTCAGCAGGCTTTGGCATGGAACAGGGGTATTGCATGGCAGATGCTGCAGTGGAAAAGTTGCAGATAAAAACCTTAAAGTTTTTCAGTGATTGCTAATGTAAAAACACATTGATAACTATATCAATCAGGGTCCTGGCAGGAAGAAGAAGACTCATTAGGGGCTACAAAGGTGTGGGTGGGTGAAGGAAACCAGCAAAAGCACAGGTAGTAATCCAGGACTAGTGAGAGCGATGATTCATCAGCCATGAGGGCAAGGGGTGGGGGCCACTGGAGCCAATGGTTGTGTGGGGAGGGCTCCCTGATAGGACCTGTGTCCTCAGGAGAGGGACACAGCCAACCCATGGCAACCTGGCAGGAAAGAAGCTGGAGGCTTGTTCTCCTCCTACTTTCCATCGGTCGAATCCAACAGGAAGACAGAAGGCAGGGGAGGCCAGTGACACAGTCCATACAGGTCTACCGCTGGAGTGAAAAAATGGTGGGGGTGGGCTCTGGAGGGGTAATGGGAGATGGCCAGGACAATCATACTTCATATTTGTAGTTGATGATTATAGGGGTCAGTACAGGCTCGCTGTTGGTGAGCTTCTCATTCCCACTAGAGGAGTCTGTTGACTGGGAACAATTTATCTGTGCAAACATGTCCGTGCTCCTAAATGGCGGAGGGTGGGAGGTGAAGTCTCTTTATTTTCTCTCTCTTCTCCACTGAGGAGCTGCAGAAGGACCCAGAGCCTAGGCTATGCCTCCCCTGCCTGTTCTGTTTCTTGTTAATAAGAAAAGCAGAGGCTGTTAGCACCTAGGAAACATGTCCTTTAGCCCTGGTATCTCGTCTACCATCAGGAGAGAAGGGGATGGGGATATGGGCTACCAGAAGGGTGGCAGACACAGTTTCTGGAGCTAAGAGGATGGTCCCAAATAGGGCTTTGAAGCAGAGGTGGCTGAGGCACCAGGCATTAACCACACATCTGGCTCCATGTGGGGACAGTCCTGTGCGGGGGGAACGTTCCCCTCATTTCACAGATGAAGGCACAGAGCCCAGGAGAGGTCATGCTACAATTCACATGGCTAGTCAGTGGCAGGGCCATCATCCAAAGAAGCAAGGATGAATTACACTTTCCAGCATTGTCCAGGGATCCTGGTACAAAGCTTCCAGTGGTCAAGGGGAATGAGAAACATATCTGAATACGGAAGAGCAATCCCCGCAGTGAGTAGGGGTATATACCTAGGTGTGATCGTGTGCATTTTCGTTTCTCTTCTGCCAGAATGTGACTTTGAAGAAAATCATCTCTGTGGCTTTGTGAATCACTGGAACCCCAACGTGAACTGGTTTGTTGGAGGAGGAAACATTCGAAACTCCCCTTCCGTTCTCCTGCAGGATCACACCTTCAAGAGTGAACTGGGTGAGCTGGGGACAGATGGAGTCCTTTTCCCAGGGGGAGTGTTTCCGCCTTCCCCTCCTGCCCCCTCCATTGACCTAACTTTGGCCCTGTCAACAGAGAAGGGAGACAGGAGAGTGAGTAGGGACCGGGAGGCCTGGTGGAAGAGCAGGAAGGCCGGGCCGGGCTGTGAGTTTGAGACGGACCGTGGATAGGAGCTCTGTAACTAAGGACAAGGCCACCCAGTTAAAGGCTTTTCTTCACCTGTGAGCTGGTCTTGCTCTTTTCACATTTCCATATTATGCTTTACTTTCTTATCACTTTGTTGTTCTGTATTTCTTATCCCTAAAGGCAGGGCGGGAATAATCCTAGGTTGCTTTTCACTAAAAATAGATCGAGTGATGGGAAACAGTCCTTAAGAACTTCCCAAGTGGCCCTGGGGTGAGCCCCAATTCCCAGTGGTGAATCCTGAAAGCAACAGGGCCACCTAGCGGCCAAGGGGGCTGGACTCTGCAGGGAAATGGAGAGGAGAGAGGTTCTTGGGGATGAGTCCACTCTAAGGAGCATGTTTCCACAGATGGGAGACATGGGCAAAGGCTTACTTCCTAAGGATTATGACAGCCTTCACCTGGGCCCTGGGAAGCTTCCAGGGTCTCCCCATAGTTGCAAGACGCTCCAGTCCTCAACCCCAAGGGCTTGTTGACTAGCGAGAAGATTCTGGTAACTGACTCCATCAAGAGCAAGAATAGGAATTTTGGTTCTGCTGCAAACTGTCCTTTTTCCTAGTTTGATCCGCTGCTGTGTGGATACTGAGGTCATCTGCTCAGTCCTAATAAATTGTTGACAAGGACAATGTGTCCCCAAGCCTGAAGACTTGGCAACTTTTTATGGTTCTTTACATTATTCCTTGTTCATGGTAGTTTCTTTTCATGTGAATATTTGTAACCTTGTCTCTGACTCTTTTTTTAAAGTGCCCATCCTGCAGCTTATCTTGGCTCTGGACAGTCTCCATCCTGAGACTGGTCCTAGTATATCCAGACTCTCACATTCAATTTTCTAAAGGAGCCAGGCAGATGTTATAAAGTGAGTGACATGTGGGCTGGGAGAGGAGTGTGGCAAACTAGGGAGCACAGACCCTGTACAAAGCTCTAATTAATTACTGCCATGTGAGAATGCAGTTCCAGGGGGCAGATCTTTTGATTTCATAAGGTAATCAGGAAGGCAGGGGGTTTATGTGAAATTTCCCTAATTTTTTAAAGTTGGTAAATATTTTCTTTTTTTAAAAAAGATGTTATTTATTTGTTTGAGAGAGAGAGAGCACACAAACACACACACACATGCATGAGCACGAGCAGGGGGAGCGGCAGAGAGAGAGAGGGAGAAGCAGACTCCCCGCTAAGCAGTGAGCCCAACTTGGGCTCTATCCCAGGACCCCAGAATCATGACCTGAGCCAAAGGTAGATGCTTAACCTACTGAGCCACCCATGCGCCCTGGTAAATATTTTCTTTAAAAACACTGCATGGGCCAACAAAACACATCTTCAGGTCAGGCCCAGTTAGCCAACTTCTATTTTGCAAACTTCATTTTATGTGTTCCTTTTCTTTTTCAACATGTCCAGGCTTCTTACAACAAAATGTTGATAAGTAACCATATAGTAAAAGGTTGGAGTCTCCTGGGCTTACCTGTTTAAGACAAATCCAACTTTGGATCTAGCATTTTCATTCATTTGACCCTGTATTGGGTCTGGTTGGGAAAACAGCAATAAAATGGCACATTCCCTATGGTCCTTGCCCAGGTTCAAAGAACATACATTCGAGAAAGGGAAAAGGATTTCTATCACACATGGGTGTAAGACAAGGTAGCATGTGTCAAGTGCTCTAAGAGTGGTCCCCCCATTTACATCAAAAAAAGAAGAGTGCTGGGTATTCAGAGACAAGAGAGATCACGTAACTGCTTGGACGTTCAAGAAGACATGATGATGAAAGAAGTCAACTGCGTTGAGGGATGGTTATAACTTTGACAGGCAGAGACAGGAGAGGGCTGGAGCCGTGATACATGGTAGCAATCACAAGGGTACCAGAGGGAGAGATATGATTGGGAAAGCAGTGTAGGGGCAACTTCTAAAAGGCCTCAAGTGCCAGGAAAGAGATTTTAACTTTACCCTGTTGACAACAGGAGGCCTTTGGAGGTCTTTGAGCAAGGAGAGATGCGATCACAGCAGTGTATTTAGTTTGGTTAGCCAGACAGTGATTATCTCAGTAAACAGAGGACCAAATGGTAGAACAAGAGAACTAAAAATACCCCAGAAATGATTTCTTTAGGTACATCTAAGGTCACTTACATAAATAATTGAGATTAGAAAAAGACAAAACATTTTCACTTCCTTCTTCTAAAAGTAAGGGTTAGCACTTTTGGAAATGACAAAAGATTGGAGTTCTCTCTCTATATATATCTCCATATTTTGGCTCTACAGACAGAGAGCCCATCTCCACTTGTGGCCATTGTAGGAAGCACTGTAAGTGTCATGCGTGGAGTGGGTGATAACCTAGCATGACAGATTAGTCCATGAATCTGCATGAGTATTTTAAATAACAACTGGGTTCATTCAAAACAACAAAATGGGGGCACCTGGGCAGCTCAGTTGGATAAGCATCTGCCTTCGGCTCAGGTCATGATCCCAGGGTCCTGGGATCGAGTCCCACATTGGGCTCCCTGCTTAGCGGGGAGCCTGCTTCTCCCTCTCCCTCTGCCTCGCTGTGCTCTCTCTGTCTCTCTCCCAAATGAATAAAGTATTTTAAAAATTAAAAAAAAATGTTACCAACTCTTGAAAGCTTTGTTTCAAGGAATAGGACAACTTACATAACATTCTGCCATATCTTAAGAATATAGTACAGGGAGTAGAGAGAATCTTGGAAGATTGTATTAATCCCTGGGGTCATTATCACAGGTGTCCAAACTTAAATGTGGGGAAGTGTTGGAGAACTTTCCCCAAATCACTTAAAAATTAGTTCCAGAGTCAGATCCTCTGAGTAACCAATATCATGATTTAATGACTATGTGTTCAGTGCATCATTTTTCTTTCTTTTTTTAAAAGATGTTCTTTTTTAAGTAATCTCTATACCCAACGTGGGGCTTGAACTCACGACCCCAAGATCAAGAGTCACATGCTCCACTGACTGAGACCGCAGGCTCCCATATCATTTTTTATCCTCAATGATGATGAGGACCAGTTGGCTAGGGAGAACACCTATTTCCGGGGAGAGGCAGCAGATCTGTGTCCTACTGACAGATCATCCATCTGACTGTGTCACTTGAATGTCATCCATTCTCTGAGGAGTGCATCAGCCCTAGACCTTCCTCACTCTCATTTGTGACCATGGAACATTCTGCCCACATCTGTGTCAACAAGGGACAGAGAAAGAGGACCAGGCTAGGAGTTCAACACTTGTGCTCCAAGCCAAGTTATCCAAGTGCCAGATTGCCTTGGGCAGTCCCTCGACTTCTCAGGGTCTCCACTGACCTGTTTGCAAATGAAGAATTTGAATTCCATAATCTCTAAGATGCCTTTGAGTTCTAGTGTTTTACTCCTAATGCTGTACATCAAAATCTCTAAATTCACCACTCATTGTAACTGGGGGGAAAAATAAACTGGGGAAACCCTAACTAAAGAAAGCTAAACAGACTTCTTTATTTCAGGACTTCTCAGTGCCTTTAATACAATTCTATGTTAATTTATATTATGACAGTGCACAAATTATTCAAATACCAAAATGCTCTGTAAACATGCACAATGATGCATGACTAACAGAGATGTAAAATAAAAGATAGGGGACCACAGAAAAGTGAAAGATCACCTTGGTTTTGGGGTTCAGGGAAAGCTTTCTAGAAGAAGTCATCTCAGAACTGGAATTTGGCTAGATGGATAAGAAGTACAGCATATGCAAATGTATACAGGCCTGAGGGTGGATACTTTATTCTGTGGTTGGGGAGTATTTGAGAATGCCGAGATATAAGATGATGGCAGAGTAGCACTAGACCTAGATTATGTTCCTGCTCATAGCCAGAAGCCTGGGTGCCTACATTCTACTCGTTTCTCCCAGGTCTCTGCTATTTCTTTCCAATTCCTCTTGAACTTTTACACTGATATTTTGGCCAGTTGTAGCCAGACAACCATTTCCTCCTCACCCAATTCACGTGTATACACATGCGTGCACACACACACACACTCTCTCACACTCCTCCCACGTGGACTCCTATATAAGACTTCTTCCTATAGGAGATGGGGCTAAAACAGATGAGTTCTAGAGATTCTCAGATATTTTCCTTGAAAAGCCCATAGGACTCAGAGTTTTGACCAGAATCGCTCTTGGGGGAACAAAAAAAAAAAACACAAAAAACAAAAAATCCTCCAGTGCTCTGAATAAGAGAGGGATTGCCTTTGTTCGTACATTTGCCTTCAGCTGGGTATATTGATTTTTCCTGAGCTCTATCAATTTGGGTGGCAAAGTAAAGATTAAATGGTTCAGATGTCTGCCCACAGCAGCAGATTTTGCTCAAAAAAAAAAATTCATCTCATGTTCATTCATATACTGGAAGCAGCTTATGCCTTTGCTTTCAGGGAAAAACCAGGGAGGTGAACGGAGGGGCGAGCAAAGCCATGTGCCTGCTTAGAGATACGCAAAAGGTTGAGGGACGTCTTCCCTGGAGGGCTCTGGCCTTTGTGTCATAGAAGAAGGAAGAGTGAATGGGGTGTCTGAAAAATGCAATGCGTATATGAATTTTCCTGCTTTTGGCCATGTATTTTTAACAGTTAACCCCAAACCATGAGTCAAGTTTTTCAAATGAGCACTCTGTCTCCAAATGTTTGTCTCAGGGTGGAAATGGCTAATAATGCAGTCAGAGCTCTTGTGGGACATCTTGGGAATATTGGAGGGGATGGGATATTATCCTTCTTTTTGTCGCCCAATTCCGATTCGTCACATATGGATTTTTTTTCTCTGTTAATATTTTATGAAGTGAAACAAAAATCTTTCAGGAGGTAACCTACTGATAGCCCAGATCATTACTGTTTCCTACCTGCCTTGGCCAAAAGAAGATAATTACTGGGAAAATAAGGAGGGAAATCAGTTTCTTTGCTGAGATCTTAAAAATCATATGTGCTTAGGGTGCCACTCGGGGAGTTGAGCAAGGTTTCAAAACCTAAACTAAGATCAGAATGATTTTATTCCCTCCAAGGCTGTGAGGTGGATGGAGCATCTTTCCATAATTCACGGCATTCTCTTCTCCTTTCAGTTCAGACTGAGCTCAAGCATCCTCTTAACAGCACTGTTCATTTACTCTCTGCATTGATCCATTTGGTTCCTTGCATACGCTCTCAGTAGGGAAGCAACTTTATGAATTTTCTCACCATCACCTTTGTGCAGGCTCTGTCATTCACCTTTCCCTGTCCTTGGATGACTTATGTTAGCTTTCTGGGCACTTTCAAGTATGAACTAACAGCCTCCTTTTCAGGGGTTCAGTTCAGTCCAGTCAAAACTCCAGCATCTCATCCGATTCAAATCTCCCCCACCAAAGCATGGTGGAGCCATAAAGAGAAGGGTTTGGGCTTTATTTCTCTTCATACTTCCTTGGCTCTCCCCCTTCCTCTTCTCCCACTCCCTGTGCTGCTGCTTGTTCCTTCAGGGTTGGAAGGAGGTGTAACAGTAGAACAGAAAAGGAAGGGAAGGGGACAAAGGATCTTATGTGACCAGTGCTGTTGAAGCTGGAGTTCATGACCTTTATACTGCAGGTGGCCACGTGCTGCCCATTTCTCTCACTGCCAGTGGGGAACCCCACCTCACTACTCCCAGACAGGGATGATGCACTCTCCAGCTGGCCATCTGTGAGTCCCTTTAGCACCTAGAAGCAATGCTACACCACGCCAGCCCCTGTTGGAGTTACCACCTGCATGCAGTTCTTTTGAGAAGAGTCCTTTCAAGACATTCTAGCCCCTTCTGAGTTGCCCACTTAGGCTAAGGGAAAACTCAAATCTTTTCCCCACCGGACTCTGAAAGTTACTACTTGTTGGCCACAAAATCCTTTCTCTCCACTCTGCCCCCACAGGTCCCTACAGACGTCTTGCTTCTAGATGTATACAGCCAAGAGCCAGGCACCAGCCTTTGTACCCCGCAAACCCCAGTTATCAGTGATTAAGTTCTCCCAAGAAACCCCTGAGCACCCTCCTCTCTTGAGGCCCAGGGCAGTTGAAGAATTCGGGAATTTCTGCAAGTGTGGGTCAGGGTGAGGTTAGAGGGTGGTTTCCCTCCTCCACTCTCTCCACACCTGGTTCCTTTAAGCCTCTTCTCTTGGATCAGAATAAGAAAGGGGAAGCTATCCCTTGCTGTTCCCTTGGGGGGGGTCAAAAGAAAACCCACGACGGGTTAGCTCCGGGACACCTGTCGCCAAAGAGACTCTGTCTACGATCTCTCGGATCCTTCTTTGGCCTTATATATTCAGGCTGGAGGGCAGAGGTGGGATCAGCCTGGTGGGGTTGGCTTAGACCCCCGGTTGCCACAATGTAACATAGGCCACAGGGATGGGAGGGTACCACAGAGCAGCAGTACTTGTCACCCATCGCTCTTGGCACTGAATTCTTAGCAGACACTAGGAGACATCCCACTTTGTGCCCATTTATTACATTTCTGTCATCTCTGAAAGCTGTATAAAAAGACTAGAGCCTGACTCTACTGTAGTGAAACTTACCCAAACCCTTAGAACCAAAGATCCACGAAGATGAGTGTTGGGTTCGTAGATGGTAGACGGGGCGAGCAGGCATGATGACCTCCCGATTTGGGTGCTGTCTCCTCACGGCGGCAGTAGACCAGTGGGGTTTTCCAGCTGGCCTGTGTTTCTTCAGACAGTGCTTCCCCCCTGACCCAGGAGACAGCATGACACGGATGTAGACACATGTCACAACTAGAGCACAAGCATGGCGGACAAGGCCGAGTCCCAGCTGAGTCAGAGGATGCCTTGGCATCGATTTTTGTGGAATGCGGGGTAGCCAGACTGTTTGAAAATAAAAGTTCAGGAACTGCCCTCAAAGTTTTTTTTTCCTAATTCAAGGGAAAATGGCTGCCTAAAAGAGACCCCCTGGTTGCACATGAACCGTTGAGCGAAACTACAGTGGGCTGCTACATAAAGGGAAGCAAGTAATCATGTGCCGTCACCGCGGGCATGATCCCAGATGGAGCCTTTGGCTGGCATCACTGAGATTTTGATCTTTCGACAGAATTGGAAATTGTTTGTTTGGTTTTTTTTTTCCCCTAGAAGCTGAAGCCTCTTTGTGTATAATCCAGAATTAGGGAAGGATAGACTGGCTCCACGAGTCTGAGTAAGCAGCAATGACCAGGGGACTGGCAGTGAACTTCTCGATGTTTAATTGTCTGGAGAACTCATGGCCCCTTCATAGACTCTTTCATTTACAGTTAAAGTCTGAATACTTACAAATCTTTGTGGCCTGCAGGATCCCCCCCAAAGATTTGGTTAGTTATAGGATTGGTACATCTAGGGTCCACCAATACCTAGTTTCGTCCTACTGAAAGGATTGGATAAATTGCCTCTCCCAGGTATTCTGGAGGCCCTAGAACCCTGGGCCAGATAGGAAGTTTGGCCTCATTGAACTGGGCAGGAACATTCTCATAATACCAAGCATGAGAGACATAATTTCCCAAGGATTCCAGGCCCACTTCTTCATTCCCCTTGGAAAGGTGCACAAAACGGTGCCTGCATTCACCCAAACATCTGCTCTTCTTCCTCAGCATCGGTCATATCCAATGATACTGAGCCTGGGCTGGGTGTTGTTCCTCCAGCCTGGCATCCTGGGCAGACACCTGGTGATTTCTGAGTCATCCCCACCCCTTCAGCTGAGATGAGCCAGCTACCTTTGGTTTCCCAGTGAGAAAGTCTTACTCAGATTGTCGGTAAATAGTATCTAACTTTGGCAACAACTGAATGATGGGGGGGGGGGGGGGGTAAGCAACAGAATGTGGTCTAGTCTAGTGGCTCCAGAGGAGACTTGGTGTCAGCAGTCCTGGTCTCAGCACCAGCAGCCTCTCTGACTCACTGTGGGCACATCACATTGTGTTTGCTGGATGGTTTTGGGATCAGAAATGTGACTTTGGCTCCCTTGTGCATGAGCTGTTAATGAAGCACTTTACCGGCAAATTCAGGAATTAAAATAGCATCCACACAGCGGGTGAGTAACTGGCCTTTAAAGAAGACTGTCAGATATCTGTCAGCTGTGAGGAAGATGGGTTCCTAATGGGACAGGGACATTTCTGTAAGCCCAGTTGCCGCGCACTCTGCAAGTATTATGAATGCCTCCAAGTGGATTGCGACGTCTTCTGGATTCTCCGAGAATCTCCCAGACGTCTTGGAGGTGCTCCTCACCCTCGGTGGAGTGAGTTCCCCCTTCGTGGCTGCGTCAGTTTGGGTCCTCCAGGAAGAAGACCCTAAGCTTGGACTGGGTGAGGAAGAGATTTATCGGCCGTGAAGGATAAGGAGGAGAGAGCTGGAGTCACTGGGGCCCAGGTCAATGTATCTGTTAGGCAGAGTAGCCACAGTGCCTAGGGGCCAGGACATTTTTAGGGTCCATGAGAATGTTTTCATCTTATTTATTCTAAAATCGGAAGAAAAAAAGTGAACGTGCTAATAACAAATAAAATAATCAGTCCGGCCTAAATTATGTTCATCTTTATACCAACGCAGTCATAAAATAGAATGCTTAATATTTTTTAAGGAGGCATGGACCCACAGCGGCCAAAGGGCCTAGGGCCCACAAAAGTCATAACGTGGCGCTGGCTAGGGAGGGCCTCCAGCACAGCAGAGGAGACTGACACCTGGGAGGGAAAGGCCAGGCTGGGGGGGAGGGTTGCTGAAGAGCCCCCCTCAGGCGGAATGGCCCCGCTCTGCTAATCCTGTTCTGCCTAGTCACCAGCTGAGAACAGCCCAGTGTACTTGGCCTTGGCACAAGCGCTGATGTGGGTCCAGAGGTGAGGCAGCTGGAAGCTGTCAGCCAGCTGTGCTCCCTGTAGCAAGTTCACCTGAAGGGGGGGTCACATGCCACCTCCATGGCCCCCACAATGAAGAACCAAGGAAACAAAATATTAGGTCTCTCCTCTACCCAGGCCCAGCCCCCACACACATATCTTGGAAAGGGATTCTGTTTCATTGGAAGACAGGTTACAAAGAGCATTCAACACTCCCTCTCTGCCTCTGACGCAAGAGCTCTCGGTGAGCAAAGGGGTGTTATGGAGGCTGGCTGGTCGCATGTGTTCTCTATTAGTAAAGTATTCTGGGGGGGCTGGCTGTCCCCCCTTCCCCCCGCAGTGCTCCCGTGGGCACTGGAGCTTGGGTGGGGGAGGCATGGCCTTCCTTCCGGTTCAGAGTTTCTCTGATTCTGTTCAGTCTGACATTCTGATTCGTCCTTTAAAATCCCTTGCCAGAGTCAGCAAAGTGAGAGCCCCTCAGCTGTTTCCAGCCTGCAGATATGCTTATTTGGCAGAGACAGAGTTTAAAAAATTGCAGTGGTGGGTGTTATGGGTTGAACTGTTTCCTCCAAACCATATGTTGAAGTCCTAACCGCCCCCCGCCCCCCAGGACTTCAGAATGTGACCTTATTTGGCAGTAGGGTTGTTGAAGATGTGATTAGTTAAGATGAGGTCATACCGAAGTAGGTCCCTAATCCAATATGACTAGTGTGGTTATAAAAGTTGGCGGGGGGGCGGATTTAGACACAGAGAGAGACCTGTACAAAGGGAGAACACCATGTGAATATGAAGGCAGAGCTTTATTAGCCAAGGAAGGCCAAAAATTGCCAGCAAACCACCAGATGATAGGAGGGAGCCTTGGAACAGATTCTCCTTCACGGTCCTTGGAACAAGGAACCAATCCCGCTGACACCTTGATCTGGGACTTCTAGCCTCCTGAGCTGGGGAGAAAGAATCAATTTCAGTTGTTTCAGCCACCTAGTTTGTGGTACTTCATTATAGCAACCCTAGCAAACTCAGATAGGGGGTATCATTTTGAAATGGATAGATTTGCTATGAAAATTTAGATTTTGAGCTTCAGTGGGAAAAGCCTGAGGTGCCGGGCTGGATGTCGGGGCACCAGCTGGGAGCAGAGGGATGGATACACTCAGTCCTGAGCTAGAGAGTGCAGCCCACAAGGGGTGGGGACTGCCACTCTGGGCCACCCGCTGGTGGTGGCAGCTCGGAATGTGGGTTCAGCGCAACCCGATTTTCCGATGTTTCCGAACAGAAGCTTGATTGCTGTTTCTCGTTGCTGATGAAATATGATTTCAGATGTTGGCAACGAATGCATCCCTCGATTTCCTCCCAGAACCCACTCCGCCTCAGTGGTATACTTGATCATGTTGGCCCCTTGGTCATCTGAGTTTGTGATCTCTATTCATTCACGGTTGCATGTCTTGTCTAACTATAAGAGAAATTATAGTTAAACAAGGGAGGTGATTCAGGGGGGTCGAACAATTTGCCGCCAGGAGAAAGCGAGCCTTGATTTACCCACCTCTCCCCTCTGCCATTTGAGGCAAGGACCTTTCTGAGACTATCTGTGCTTTAAATAATCATGTGCTGTGCGAGATGTAAAGCAGGTGTCCGGTCTATGCAGGTATATGGTCTTCCTACTACCCTTAGTGCTAGTGTGCTGAGGATACAAGGAGTTGTTACTAATCAGGCACCATGCAATAAAACAAAGATACTAAGCTGTAGTTGTTCTGAACTTACAAATAGAAAGGTCATTCTATCAAAGCTACAATACAGCCCTCCATCACTGCAGCTTTAATTGCCAATAATGACAATGACTCTTTACACGGAACAGACAATGGGGAAGCCATGGTACCAAAATCATTAATGACATTCCTTTAGTTCATTGTAATTGCGTTAGGCAGTTACAATGTGCCAAGCCCACGCTAAGCATGTCACATGCATAATCTCATGTAATGCTCGAACTAGCCCCAGGAGGGAAGTATTTGGTTCTCCCTGTAGAGATTAGGACATTGAAGCCCAGAGATATTCAGTAACTTGCTTGAGGTCCCAGCAGGACTCGACCTCAGGTCTCTTCAATGCCAAATCCAGGCTCCCCCCATTCTGGCCTCCTGGTTCCTCTCTTTCACCAAAATGCCTCTAACAGAGGTCAGCCTCCAGGCCCAGAGCCCACCAAGACCTCGCCAAGAGCGGTGTCCCAAGTCCAACCTCCCAAATCCCAACCGTGGCTACATGTTCTGTTAAAGAGGCGAAGCTTGTCATCCAGTTCGAAGTCAAAAATCTTAGTTTTGCTCAAAGAAGACTCGCTGACTTTTTGTGTATATTGTAAAGATGTACAGGAAGGTAGGTCCCTCTGTGCCCCTTTAGGAACAGATGGTATGCTTGGTATGTTCTTGGAAATCCTGTAACTCACAGAAGGCCTGGGAGGAGGGGGGCCTCCTGGGGTCATGTTCTGGTTCTTTCCACAGCTGCGTTCAGCTTGTGAAAATTCCAGTACTTCGTATATGTGTATTTTACTTCAACCACAAGTGAGGCAAAGAGAACGGACAGTTCTTGGCTTGGATTTAGCAGAGCACCTTTGAACTCCTCACACTCCCCTTCCAGCCCAATACCCGTGGACCCCTGGTCAAACGTCTTGTGGCCATAACTCCTCCACGTCCTTGCCACCCCTGCCCCTGGATTGTGTTGAAGTCAATCCCAGCATCGCACTGTGTCACCTGCAACCACGCCCCTCCCAGCCCGTCTTACACTGCGTGTCCTGTCCGTGTGATTTTCAGGCCACTACATGTACGTGGACTCGGTGTATGTCAAGCACTTCCAGGAGGTGGCGCAGCTCATCTCCCCGAAGACCACGGCCCCCATGTCCGGCTGCCTGTCGTTTTATTACCAACTCCAGCAGGGGAATGACAATAGCTTCTCCCTCTATACTCGGGATGGGGCCGGCCTTTACGAGGAAATCTGGAAAGTGGGCCAGCCAGGGAGTGCTGCCTGGAATCTGGCTGAGGTGGAGTTCAGCGCGCCGTACCCCATGGAGGTGGGTATGGAGGCAGGTGCGCCCTGGCCTCACCACTGTGCGCTGTGCGGGGGTGCTGCCAACTCGTTCGTCTGCCGATCGGGAGACACCCGGCCACAGTGCTCCGTTCTTCTCTGTTGTGTGTCCATCTTCATCTTCCCTTTCCTTCCATGGGCCCCCTCTGCTTCTCCCTCTTCCTCTTTTCCCTGCATCTTTCTGCTTTCTACCAAGACTGTTTTCCCCAAGGACAAATAGGGAAAATCCAGTCCATCAACGACATTTCTTGGGCACACGTGCCCTCTCAACCTGCACTGTGGTCGTGACTTCAAAAGAGAGGAATGCCCTCTAGGGTGAAACCCACCCTTGAACTTCCATTCCTGAGAGCAGGGATGAACCTTTCCCTTACTTGAGGGAAGAGACTTTCTAGAGATAGAGGAGGAGGAGAAGAAGAAGAAGAAGAAGGAGGAGGAGGAGGAGGAGGAG